>NC_085012.1:30638985-31238985 GCF_963854185.1 Sardina pilchardus
GACTCGGTACACCTTTGGTATGGCCTGGTACCCACAAAGGCGAATTCGGTATAAACAACTATATATTTTCTGAAAGTAGACCTTCTAAGGATTCCATTTCACCCCCCTTTTATATATGCACAACTTATTGTTTTCACAGCCACACAAATTGAAGTTCAACAGCTGTGTGTCAAAGTAACGCTTAGTATGTGACTCGGTACACCTTTGGTATGGCCTGGTACCCACAAAGGCGAATTCGGTATAAACATCTATATATTTTCTGAAAGTAGACCTTCTAAGGATTCCATTTCACCCCCCTTTTACATATGCACAACTTATTGTTTTCACAGCCACACAATTTGAAATTCAACAGTAGGCCTATGTGTCAGTGACAGGCTTAAAGTATTTAAGTTGGTACGGAGTTACATAGCCTGGTACTTACAAAGGTATTTGATATCCGTTTTTCCTTAAAGGGTGTTTCCTGACATGCCTTGTATGTGATTTGATACAGTGATGACCTGTCGGGGTGGGGCGATTAACATATTTCATACATGTAATTTATGTCATATTTATGCCTACATGTGAAAACGTACAAGTTGACATTATTGGTTGTAAACATTTTAACTGATAAGTTTGAGGGTTTTTTTTTATAATGGGGTTATTTTAGGTGATGTTTATGGAAAAGGTCATCCTTCCACAATTATTTTCTTGCATGATAATCATATACAGCATTTAGCTTAACATCAATGTTTAATACATTATTATCCCTTTCTTATATGTTTGTTTTTTCCACTCTCTGTTAGCAGTCAGTAACTTATATCAGAGCCGTCCTACTTATTCCCTTATTAGACATTTTCTGCCTATATCAGGGGATGGAGACGTTCGTCTGGCTTTGCATTGAGAAAAGGTGTTGCGTGAGGTCACTTCCGTTTAATTTCAAGCACGTTAGCTTTAAAACTCTGCTACAATTACAACATTTACACGTGGTTAAATAGGCTACGTTGCAGCAACATGCATACATTTCGTGCAAACCGTTGAAATACTCTCAAAAACGAATATTGACCTACTTTATCTGATCGTTCGTGTGTACCTTTATTTTGACATTTTTCGCCGCCATCTTGCCCGCTATTGTCGCGTACTGTCGCTTACTGTCGCTGGCTCCACGGAACTTGAGTGAGGTAGTTAACGTTTATACGGCAGCCATAACCAAACATAAAACCGGAAACAACGTAGATGTTACGTGTACGATCCCCAGCCCGTTCACTACTAGGCAGTTCCGCTAGGGGCGATCGCTAGCCAGTGCAAAATGGCTACAGGTGATTAATTTGTTAACTGTTTGATAGTTGCTTTGTGAGTTGTATGTTTTGTATGTTTTAAGTTTTTTTTTTTTTTTTTTTCAATTTAATGTTATGACTAAAATCATTATTAATTCCAGACCGTTTCCATTTGTGTCCCACCAGAGCAGGGTCCCTCAGTCTTCAAAACACTCTTGGCGACACGTCTCTTCCAAGGATGCCACGGTCCTCTCTTATCACTTTTTTTGACAACCTGACACGCATGATGCACACTTACCATGTTCTTCCCTCTTTCCCCCCTGTTTCTCTCCACCTCCATCTCTTCCCTCCTCTAGCACTTTCTCATCCTACCACACTTAAGCTTGTACTTATAATGTAGGCCATTCTCCAACACTAGTATTGACAGATAGGCCTTCATCATCATCTGTTTTTTATTCAGGGAAAATTGACTGAGCATCAAGCTCTTTTACAGCAATGCCATGAGTTACAAAACAACAATAATCAAAATAATAAAACAAGAACAATAGAAATATACAGTGAAGTGCTGTAAAACAAAACAATCAGACAAACAGGAAACATACATAAGACATCACATTGATAAAATATAAATGTAAATGTAGTTAAGCACTCATGTCAATTGTGCTGAGCGCTTAAAAGGTGTAATGATTAGCTTACCTCCAACGCCAGCAAGGAGGTCCTGAATGAGGAACCCTTTGTCTGCCATGACATCATCTCCTGGCTCCAGCAAGGGAAGGACTCCGCTGATCTTGGTGATCTCTTTATCTGAGATGCACCCAGTGTACAGGGGGGAGACAAATGTCACCAAACCATTGGGAGCAACTCCAATCAGCCCTTTCAATGTCGTCCTGTTTTTATAGCTGGAAAAAGTTTCTGATATTTGATAATTGGCCCAGGTGATGGTAACCCTGCTGACCCTGGCAATGCTGACATAAAACATGTCAGCAATGACCTGCTCCTTCATGCCAACAGCGACCCTCATGGAGTACATCAAAAACTCATCAATTAATGGCATGCTGCTTGGTGGGCTGTGATCTTCACAGCCTTCCTCACCTGCCCTCTTTGCTTTGGTCCAGTACACAAGTCTATGGGCAGATGGTGCAATCGACTCCCAAAAAACAGTAAAAACTCTCTCTGATGGAAATTTGGTGTAGAAACGAATTTGGTCGTCACTGCCTGTGCAATAGCCTAATGTTTCGAGGTGTCACTTAAGCAGACGTTTGAATAAAGAGGTTGATAACAAAATGAGGAAATGTGTAGGCTTAAATAACATAGCCTATAGGCTTAGATTTTGACGCAGCACAGACTATAGCCACATATTCCTTTCTCTGTTTTTACCTCATAAGCCCAATGAAAAAATAAAAAATAAAAGGCTACTCAAAAAGATACTGCAACATCTCGTTTCATAACTTGTTTGTAGCCCATTTTTGTTCGGTTTTAATAACATCATTATGTCCATTGAATGAATGCTATTTTGCACGCTAAAATCTGAATCATCACAAGTAAATACAATAAAGAAGTGGTGGGGGGAAAAATCGATTCTGTTCAGTATCGCAATATTTTGTGCATGCAATTATATCGATACTAGTAGCTCATAGTATCGCAATACTTAATTATAGAATTGAATTATCTATTTTACTATTTGAGTCGAGTTTACTCAGGGTTTACTCTGATCACATTCAATTTTCTGAAATAGATAGATAGATAGATAGATACTTTATTGATCCCCAAGGGGAAATTCAAGATATTATGCTCATAAAGTGGAGCTTATTGTGGCGTTTTATTGTGTATTCAACGGCAATTTCAAATAAAAATGGCTTCACAATCACAACCTGTTATAGACGACCCTCCATCACATTGAAAGTGTGGGTGTATTTTGGTTTTCAACAAAAAGAAAATAGAAAGGACCTTGATATGCACCATGCCATGACAAAGTGAGTTGAACAGTGTTAGTTTCCTTATTTTTTGTAATGCCTTTTAATAATATGAGACATGAATAGCAATAAATCGCAGAATCGAATCGCAATACTTGTTGTATCGCAATATGTTTAGAATCGCAATAATATCGAATTTTGGCCCAAATATCGCAATAGTATCGAATTGTCATTCTTTTGCCAATTCCCACCCCTATAAAGAATGGTAACGTAACTTGAATCATTATATTCTTAGTTGTAATCCCCCTGCATATCCTGCTGGTGACTCCACTGAGGCATAGCCTTAAGACGCTCTTATGGCTGGCTTACATTGCACGATTTTGGTCTGTTTTAACAGTCGGCGACTAAATTTCCAAAATCGGGCGGAAATCTTGGGAGTTGTACTAGAATCTCGGCGCGCTCCCGTCATCTAAATCGTTTAGTGTAAGGTGCCAATCTTAGTGGTTTTAAGTCCGTCGGAGTCGGTCTTTTTCTAGTCTTGCGTAGAAACCAGCGTATATCTGAGCGCAGAAATCATCTTACGACGGGGTTCACGTGTGATTCATCAAACTTTCGTATCACTCCAATTCCAGCGTAAGAATGAACGTTTGTTGATAAATGTGGCGGCTGGAAACAAGCGTGATTTAAATATCACGCCCCTATATTATGCTCGTTTCAATGGCCTCGCCCCTAGAATTTACGACATGAAGGTGCATTATACGTCCAAAAAAGATCATTAGTGATCTCGAGCCACAGTGACGTCCAGCTGAACCTTGTTAATTTTGACAGCTAGAAGCTGTCATCAAGGAAGGCGGGAAACTAGAGCGATTTGAGCACAACAGACTTTATTTTCGCAGAGAGAACGCATCATACTATAAATACATTCATTACAAAACCGTATACGACACTGAAATTTGCCCTTTTAAAATATGTATGCCTAGGCCTAATTCATGAATGTTGCGTTTGCCAAAGAGAAAGTAATCATCGCCTATGGCTATTCTAAGCCATGAAATGTGTCAATATAATATGCTACATTACTACAT
The DNA here is from genome assembly GCF_963854185.1 of Sardina pilchardus. Classification (NCBI taxonomy): domain Eukaryota; kingdom Metazoa; phylum Chordata; class Actinopteri; order Clupeiformes; family Clupeidae; genus Sardina; species Sardina pilchardus. The sequence goes on from NC_085012.1 coordinate 30,643,234, forward strand.
CAACTATTCAACTTTCTAATGCACCGCCGATTTACTGCTGCACGATGCATGCCGCCTGAAAAACTTGCGTACACGAGTTGAGACTAGACGTGAGATTTGAGCGTAGCCACCGATCACGTTCACATTGATAAATGCCATACTTTGCGTGGAAACAAGCGTACGCCTGTTTTACGCCTGTTTTTGGTCGTACGCTCGTTTGATAAATGAGGGCCAATAAGCGGACCCTTACCACACACAAGAGGCGGAACCGTATAGCAGATCCGTACCACACACAATAAGTGAACCTGTATGGGTCCGCTTTTTGTGTGTGGTACAGATCTGCAATACGGGTCCGCTTATTGTGTGCGGATTTGCAATACGGATCCGCTTATTGTGTATGGTACGGGTCCGCTTATTGTGGGTGGTACGGATCTGCAATATGGGTCTGCTTATTGCATGTGGTACGGGTCCGCTTCTTGTGTGTGGTATGGATCTACAATACGGGTCCGCCTCTTGTGTGTGGTACGGGTACGCTTCTTGTGTGTGGTACGGATCTGCAATACGGGTCCGCCTCTTGTGTGTGGCATGGGTCCGATGTAAGCAAAGTGCCGGCTGCAGACACGTGCTACCTCTTTTTATTATAAATTGGTTCCCTTCTTCTCTTCTGATCGCCTGTATCCATCTGGGTTTCAGGTTTGGATCCACGGGAAACGCTAGCTCTCTACGATAACAGGAAGTTCGGCAACGCTACAATGACGTATTTCCGCTCAAAAAATGCGGAAGTGTGTAAAAGGCTAATTGTGCTAGTTAACGGTTACATCTTGCTGCCAGCTAAGTCACTAAACAGTAGTGTTTGTACAGTCTATGTATGAAATACAACTTATCTGATGTGTTTAATCCTCTGACTCATGATATTTTCATCGGCAAGGGGGGAAGCTCAAATAAGACCTGTTGCTGTTGTGAATTGGTCTGATGTGTTTGTAGTCGTTGGAAATACGATCTTTCACAATGTTGTAATTCACTAGTTACGACATACTTTTCAAATGTCTTTACATGAAAAATTGTCATTAAAATTGACTGAATTTTTTCCAGTGTTTCCATTTATTCCTATTCCAGCGATGTGTGTTGACAGTCTATTTTCTTGCTGTATCCTATTTTAATATTTCATACTTATTGCTGAAACAAGTATTTAATTCCAACATTAATCATTACATTACTTTTTAATCACTGTGGGCTGTCCATAATGATTAAATGCTAGTTAGCATGCTATAAGGTCAAGTCAGTTCAACGTAGCCAGTGTTTATATCTCCTACTACTTTCCGTTTACAAATATTTCAATATAGTAATTCATGAATTAATATCAGTAATTTAAGATACCTTCGTTAGTAACTGGGGGCCTTTACAGCACTTTTATGATGTTAAATAAAACATAAAATGCAACTCCTCACTCACAGTAATGAAAGGAGAGAAGAGGGATGTATATCCTAATACACAAGGGTGTCCAGAACTAGCCTGGATGCCAGACCGAAGTTTAGCCCCGCCTACATTGTTTTTCTATAGGGAGGGAAAGTAATCTCATCGCCACCTGGTGGTTGCGTTCCTAGAGGCTAGCGGGAGTGGATGGGATTTTCTTTTAGAAAAAATATATCTCGGCCCACGATCGGAAGTTAGTTAAATGCCTTCAATATGCTATCCATGTAGGTCAGCTCTATTGCTTCTAGTGGTCATACTTTATTTTTTAGGATCAGTTTAATTGTTTTGAGTTTGTTTGTAACATGGTGATAACGAACTACAGTAGCTAGCTACAGTAGCATTTGACGTCACCAGTTTGGGCGCTCCATCTCCAACTGATCAAAACGGCAATTTGCTTAACTTGCTTATCATATTTTTGTAATAACAGAGAGCGATGTAAACCGCGTGGTAATTACCTTTATGTTGGGATAACTTGTGTTGTGCTCCTACTCACACAAGAGCTGGCAGTAAGTGTGATTGTCTACTAACTAACCAACTAGCTAACAGGCTAATAAACAAACCATGCTAGGTGAGTAACGTCGTCGAAGGGTGTCACGTCACTTGAAGTTGTAGTCCATTTATGAAATGAAACGAGCAATTACGTTTTTTTTTAAATAAGGCGAAATAGGGTCTGATATTTTCACAGTTAGTAGATTATTACAGTATGCCGACTGAAAAATATTTTTGGTGGATAAGATCGCTGGTATAGCTGCGTAGTATTTTTTTGAAAAGTCCGTCTATGGGACTTAACATTGGAGCTGCTCTTCGATAGGAACGCAACCACTTGGGGCGCTGGTTTTCACTTTCCCTCCCTATAGGGAACTTCGGTCTGGCACTGCTCCGTTCAGCTGCTACTATTCGAGATACAGAGCTGTTCGGACCAATCACATTGTCAGGGCGGGCTTTACGTGATGATTGACAGATGAACAGCAGTGAGGTTCACGGCTGCATGCGTCCTCGTTCGACGAGTTGGGTGTGAGACCGTGTTGGCTTAGGTTGATTTTGATTGCAACAGAAACGCTATGGCTATGAATGCATAATTTGTTCATGCAGTTTGGCCTTTCGTTTATCTTAGCTATTGAAACGGAGGTTTTATCACGGATTCACACAATTATTTCTGAACACTTAGACCAACATGGATATGTGGGAAAACTTCAGTTTCACTTTCAGTTAAAACAGCATGTTTGAGTGATGTTGTTCCCGTTTGTTTAAAAATGCCTGTTTGCTCGTTGGGTTAACGTAACGACACACTTCCCCAGCTGTTCATTGCATACAGTTTGAAAACGAAGGAGGATGTTTTCCATATAGCCTACCCTGCTACATATTTCGTTGTCTTAGATTTCGCAGATACTGACAGCCAGTAACTTGTTCTGTTTGGTTTGGGCTATCCAATGAGTGCAGAGCTATCCCCCCCGCCCTGTATCAGTTGAATCACGCCCCATAATCGCAGCTGAATGGAGCAGTTTCAGACTCAAATTCTGATAAGAATTGAGTATGACGTCGTCAGGCTAGTCCAGAACATCTTAATTGGCGATTTAATATATTGCCTTCATAATTTCTATGAAAATTAATATATCGCCTTCATAATTTCTATGAAAATTAATATGACGTCAATTTCCTTCTCCCTTCAAGCGCATCCGAAATGTAGCGCTGTTTTAACCCCTACCCCTTCAATGTGAGTGTTCTCCGCACCCACGAGTGGACTTGAAAAGGAAGTTCACTCGATAACCGAGTCGAAGTGAGTAGGGACTCCGTTTCGGAAAGGGCCCATGTCTATGGGCGCAAAATGGGGATCACTTCCTCTGCATAAAGAGGCGTGTCATTGACATATATTCATGAGTTTCATCAGGTCCCTTTCCACAGGTGTATAAAATCAAGTACCAATGCAATTATCAATTGCTTGATTAGTAGGCGACACCTGTGGAAAGGGACCTGATGAATTGATGATGTTCCAAAATAATCTTGCTGCTCTTCAAGCCTTCCAATAACATTTATTAATTGTGTAATACTATATTACTAATATGGAAAATAACACAAAGCATGTCAACTTTTGAGGAATTGAATAAAAACATAAATGGAATTTTGGGAATGTGTCACTGCTCTCATTACGTTACCCCAGCACCACCTGATCATCGTCAGCTTACATCGCAGAATTTGGTTCAGCTGGCCGGCAAATGTGTTGTCAAGATAAAGTGTACGTAGCAACCGGCCAGCAGCAGCAGAATAAATAACAGGGGCACACCTGATATTAAGTCGATTTGGGGCAGCCGTGGCCTACTGGTTAGGGCTTCGGACTTGTAATCTGAATTGCCGGTTCGATCCCCGACCAGTCCACGGCTGAAGTGCCCTTGAGCAAGGCACCTAACCCCTCACTGCTCCCCGAGTGCCGCTGGTTGGGCAGGCAGGTCACTGCTCTGGGTTGTGTGATTCACCTCAATGTGTGTTCACTGTGTGCTGTGTGTTCACTAATTCGGTTAAATTGGGTTAAATGCAGAGAACTGAATTTCCTTCTCGGGATCAAAAAAAGTATATATTCTATTATTTTCTATTCCTCCGGACTGGAATGCTCAAAAATGCTAAAAAGTACTTGAAATGGTCAGAGGGGTTTGTGGGTCATGAATCCGTGCCCAAAATTCGCATTCCTAATTCTAGAGAACCAAGATCATAGCATATACGTGAAATTCTGATCTATGCCCATAGACTTCAATGGAACAGTCTCTGCCTCTGCCCCCCCCCCCCTCCCTCTTGCAATTCGGGTTCCAGGAAGTGGCTTCTCATGAAGTATCTTGGCTCCGCCTTAACTATATTTGCTGAGGCAGAGTAGATAGTTTAAAAGTAGGGATGCACCGATCCGATATTTGGATCGAATATCGGCCCCGATATGAACAAAATAGCTGGATCGGGGATCGGAAAAAATGAGCAGATCCATAGGCCAATCCAAATTTAATTTTGTTTCAAAAAAAGGCAGAGCCATGACGCGCAACCAGCCATTTAGCGCCGCTATAGCAGACAGCTCACTGCTGCGGGTTAGAGATGGGGTAAATACAGACACCAAATTTATGTCATAGGATCAAAATAATATCTATACTAACCACCATTTTCAGGTTAATTACGATCTTCATGCGTTTTGTTGCATTTAGGCAACACGTTTAATGTGTAACAGTCAACACAAAATAGGCTTCTCAAATTAAACCCATAGTCATTTTCATCTGTATTAACTGTTCTTGGTATCAAGACATGCAGATGTTCAAATCAGATAAAACGTACAACTTCAAGTACCGTTTACCACCAAACTCCGTGTGAACCAGGGGCGGAGTGGGACACAAAAATCCACCGGGAATATTCTGACCACACCGGCCCCCTACCGAACCAAAAAAATGCCACCACCACGCATTCTTACATCTCTACCTTGCCCTCTCCTTGGGCCTGCTCCTCTCACTGCTCCTGCACCTCCTGCTGCACCTCTCACTGCATCTCTCTGGGTGTGCTCTTCTCCCTGGGCCCCTTGTTCTTACTCTTCATCCAGATATAACAGTATTTGTCTTTTTCTGTTTCTGTTTCCAAAAACATCACCTCCTCCTTCAAGTGTCAATGTAATAGAGAGAAATAACCCCTGCCACTGAGTCTAAGACAGACTGGAATCAGCTGTGGTTGGCCCCATACCCAACATAAATCATCGGTGTACCAAGTATTCAATTGTTTGTTTATTATCAGCTGAGATATATTGTTTTTGAACTGATACCATTGCGCAGGGGTTAAGGTTGGGAATATTGTTTTTAATTGTGGGATGTTGTGTGTTAACATCTGTAAATAATAGAAAAACGATCCATAATTTTGTTGAGAGGTATAACTTGTCTGTTAAGAAAATGTAAGCATTGTTCACTGCCTGCATATTGTGCGAAAACGACATGAAATGTGTGAATGGTATGGCCACAAAAGACGGATGCTGTGCTAACTGGGAGACATAGAGTTTTGAAAATGTGACAACTGTTTGGACAAATGTTAGCCACTGAAAAAAACTGTAAGCCATTTATTCGTTTGAAATGTAAATTAGTTAAACTAGCTTGTGATATTTTCCGTCTAGCAATAGTAACGTAGTTGAGCTTTGTGTCAGTGTTTTTCATTCTGTCCAATTTACCTGCACTCGTTGATGGCCGTGGACTTGGCTACGGATAAATCTGTTTTGAGCATTTAGATGCATGCTGCTCCAGCAGTCGCTTCTTCTTAATTCTGCCCTTTTCAGACCCCTCTTTCTCTTTCCTCTTCTTGCCTTCCATATTAATCACGCAAGCACCTGCTAATCCGTTCACTATCAAAACGCTACGTTCACTAATACAGGCTAAAGGGCCATGCCATTAAAGGAGGGGCCGCTCATCTATCCCCCTACATTTCTGTAATAGACTTGACCTAGCAAACATATTTGCGATTCCCAGGAGGCTTTGCTGTTCTATTTTGAATTTATTTGTGACCAAAAGAGTTAAATAACACTTTAATGATATATGAACAATTAAATCAAGACACCCAAAGGCTATACCGATGCACTGATGAGAGAGAACTGAGATGAATATGGCCTGTAATTAATATGGAAGGTAACCATGACTAAGGCATATCGCAACTAACTGGTTTAAATAGTGGTTGGCAATCCATTGATGATAAATGAACTTAGGGTGACTTCTTAGTGGACAGAAGTTCATGAATATGCCCAGCTAACAATTTCTGGTTAGGAGAACGTTTTTAGAACGTTTTTTTCCTGGTTAGGAAAACGTTGCCTGAAAGTTGCGAAAGTTGCCACAAGGTTCCCCAGGAAAGTTTTCTTGACGAAAATACAACGTTTTTTTCTGGTTGTTTATTTTGGTTAGCAGAACGTTCTCCTACCCTTTAGGGAACTTTACAATATTTGGTTGCATTAACGTTCCCCTAACCTCCCAGCAACAAAGTGTAAAGGGGGAAAAAATATGTAGAATTATCGTGACATCCAGGCATCGCTGCACACTCGCCGTCTGCGACGACAGCCTATCTGTAACCTGGGAGAGCGAACGTCTCTGATGACTAAGGCAATGTCCATATAGCATGTATGTTTCTTCACTTACCATTAGCTGCTTGCTGACCTGCGACGAATACGGCTCGTTAATATGAATATGTGTCAGCTAAGTATTTAAATGCGGTTAGGTCTAATACTTTCTTGTCTACGGTGTCTTTTCCTATAATAAACGAGTCAGATCAAAACATAAGCAGAGCAGGCGCTAGCCTAACACACTGTTTCAACATTCAAAACTGGCTGTTTTTATTGCATCGTATGCCATTAAAAGTCCTCGGTTCAGAATTATGATGGATTTTGGTTTATTTTGTTTTAAATTGGGACTGGGAATTGTGGGATAGGCTGAGTGAACAGCACAGTAACATAGGCTATAACTTGGACTACGTGTTAATATAAAACAGTTCTCCCCCGGGAACATTGTGCTGTTTAAGATGCAGTCTCAACGTTTGAGAAAGAATTCATTGGAGTCCTCATCATCATATTTTCATAACAAATAAAGCTTTAAAAACATGAATGCATTTCAGGTGCCACTCTAATCGATAATGGATTAATCCAACACTATTCGTCAGATTAGTTAGCATGAAATCGTTGTGTGCCTGTCTGGGACTATGGCTAGCTAGCTCTTCCACCCGGTTTACCCTGTACAGTGTTTTTTAAAAGCCTGTTGGACTTAATGGAACAAGTGCATGGAGAACGATGTGAAGAATGTGATCGATACCATACAGCCAGTAGCCTACGTGAGTAACTTTATCTCTGTGTTATCCAAATGTCTTAACCCTCTAACCGCCCAAGGCGCCGTACGGCGACAAGCAACATCACTGATTAAAACAGACGGTAGATCCGAGTAGGGTGACAAATCGCCTTTGTACTCTCCACCACTAGATGGCAGACATCCAGAGCTTCGATTCAAGCCCAAATTCGAGTAAAAAAGTTTTCAGGAAGTGCCTGTATTACTCGCGAGAAACAAAAAAAAAAGACGCATTTCCTGTTTATAACGCGGAAGTGAAATGCGCGATCGCTATGCACAAATTGAAGCAGAAAAACGGCAAATGTTAAAAAACAAAGTCGTGTGTTATGAAGTCTTGGGTCTGCTATTCACCTACTCTGATTCTGAAGGAGAATATCTGCCTTTTGGAGATTATGATCGGTCGTTCATTGGCAGTGACAGTCAAGATGCGTCTGTGAATGGAGGTGGGTCTTTGCGTGTGTACGTCAATGTTTACCTGCAGCAATGTTGACCAAAGGGTTCAAATAAGCATGGTGTGCTTGGTGCCAGTGATAATCATGATGATAGTGTCTGTAATTGACATGGTACAGACAGCAGGTCTAGTAAAAATAGGGCTCTGAAGAACAACAAAGTCATCCGCGATAGGAACTGATTTGACCAGGCTACTTTATTATATAGTAACATAGGGATTGTGGTAATACTAATAGTTTACTATTGTTGGTTTACATGTGGCTGTGGTCCTGTTTGTTTGTTATGTCGGAGAAATTACAAAAATCAAAGTAAAACTGCTCAAATGTGTTCAACAATCAGTATTTACTGAAATGTGCATAATTTGACGCTATTGCCAATCTGTGACGTCATAATATGCAAATTAGATGAGAAAATTGACCCCCTTCATAAACTTTAGTTCATACTCAATGATTTTCACATTTACAGTAGGACTTTATCTCTGACCACTTTCAAGCCATGGGCTTATGACATTTTTATGCAAAAATCAAAATAAACCTGGGCGGTTAGAGGGTTAAAGTTAGCGAGGTTGAGTCTGCTAACACACCAACACCAGAACTGGCTGTTTTTTTCACGGACCCGAGATGGAAGTTTAGCTTCTTCTCGCGCTGGCCCCTTTAGCTGACGGGCTGGCTCTGGTCGGCCGAATATCAATCCAACAGAGGGGGGAAGAATAGAATAGGGCTATACGTCGATTTTGCAAGAAATTATTCCGACTAAGTTGCAGTGTGGCTGCTGGCCGTGTTCAATTGGGAACTCATGGAAACTCTGGGGCGATTTTCATCAACAATAATCAACCCCACGCACATAACCAGAGAATACCGATATGGTTAAGATACCAAAAAACAACTAAGTAGCAACGTTGTGTGAAAAGAGAAATGCAACCAGAATATAACGTTTTTTTCTTTAGTTGTAATAACGTTCGGGGAACTTTGATAACCTGGAGCTAACGTTCTCTCCAGGGTATTAGAAGGTTACTGATAAACTAACCACAGGAGAACCAACGGCTAACGTTATTTGCTTGCTGGGATTCAACCAGAATATAACGTTTTTTTCTTTAGTTGTAAAAACGCTAGGGGAACGTTATTTGTTTTGACAACCTGGAGATAACGTTCTCTAAACGTTATTAGCAGGTTGCTGAAAAACGAACCATAGGGGAACCAAAAGCTAACGTTACTGAAAGTTAGCAGAACGTTATTTGCTTGCTGGGTGGTTACGTCTTGAGATATTAAGTAAAAGTAGGTCTACTAGCGGCCGCTCAGGCTCGTCATGGGCCAAATCAAACGTAACATAGGCCGGCCGGCCTGGCGGGAAATGTCCCGAATCTCCCGATTACCACTCCGCCCCTGGTGTGAACTAATTTATTTATCGTGGGGAAACTGAGGGACCGTACCACTATGAGTAAATAGAGAGGTTTCACGGGTTACACCATTTTGGCAGGGGTGTTTTAATATGTCACTAATATGGGATTTTTATCTGCAAAATTGTTTTGATGGGAGAAAATTATGCATTTGTTGAGTTTCATGTCAGCTAGTTAGATTTATTATTTAGTAATAACTGTGAACTTGAATTTGAATGCTGTTCCAAGTTGCTGCTGGTGCACAACTGTTTATTTTTAATACTAGTAATATAATCAATAATGATGATGATGATGATGAATGATGATAATAATAATTACCTTTATATCTAAGTGTTATTTTGTTAGATTTTTTCTTAGGAAAATAATGTTTAGTTAGGGAAAGAATGTTTAAGTCAAGCCTGATGCCTTTAGTCTTTTCCACATGGTGAGGTATACAGTTTATAAATTAACAATGATATCGGATCGGTATCGGATATCGACCGATACGCAGAGCCCAGGCATCGGTATCGAGACTAAAAAAGTCGGATCGGTGCATCCCTATTTAAAAGTTGAGTGTAGAATGGATAGTGCAATTAATGTTGACAGACAGAAAATGATCAGCTTGAGTTAAACAACTACTCCATGCATGGCAACAGGTATTCAGCAGAACACCAAGCTCAGCGTTTTAGTTTATTGTATTTGCAGTTATAGTGCAGTTACAAAGGTTTGAAATTGATAAAGCAACAGTGGTAGCAACAATTGTAAGAAAATAAATGTTCTCATATGTTACAATATATTCCAATCATTTCCATTTTGTACAATTACACAGTTAAGATGTGGTGAAATTAACCTATTATTAAAAAACAACATAGCAATACAGGACAGTAGCATCTCAACTCCTCCTGCGATGATTGTATCACTACAGGTCATATAATTAAATACATTAATTTCATATTGCAGTGACATTTCTCAAGCCTGGGATTCATGGATTCATGGTTTCTTGTTTCTTGTATTTGATCACAAGAGACTATAGTTGAACCTCATGCTGTTCAATCGTCTTCAAGTCCAAAAGCTTGTGTATGACATCATCACTGTATCCAAGAGTGCCTTTAAGAATCTGCACAGTATGTTGACCAATAACAGGAGGTGGTGCAGGCCTGTCAAATTCAAAGTTGCTGAAGCGAACAGCTGGACCTATGAAAGAAAGGATAAGCAATCATTTTCTTTCAGTGAAACCTGTCCACAGCCTTCACATATTTTAAAGGACACTAGGACAGTGTGTAAGTTATTCTAACAAAACATCTGGCAGTCACCAACCGACAGGTAGTTAAAAGAGGAAGTTGCCCACTCGGGGTATGAAGGAAAAATAATCCTTTAAATGCTGATTTCTGGTGAATGTTATGAAAAGAGCAATTTGAGACTGAAGTTAATTCTAGGTGCTGAACAGATAAGTGAGATACAGTACATGAAAAAGTATAAAAGATAGATTCTACTCTGGAACAGATTTAATGTCTGTTATTTTTTGTTTGTTAGTCCAACCCCATCTCTCTCTTTCCAACTAACCTCTCAACTAACTCTCAAGTGTCCTAAATAAAGGCAACACATTAGTTTTTCGTGTTACCAACAATTTCTTTGGCTGCTACTATTTTGACCCTTCGATGCACCCTTTCTTGTCATCAAGCTGCCACAGACACTAGGCTACCTGCAATCATGGAGATAAACAACACAGTTCTGAAAAACCCTCAAAACTGTCAAAAACTGGCCCCAGCTGTGGCGTGACTGGCTGGGGCACCTGCACCGCACGCCGGCGACCCGGGTTCGATTCCCGCCCCGTGGTCCTTTCCGGATCCCACCCCAACGCTCTCTCCCACTCACTTCCTGTCTCTCTCAACTGTCCTATCATTAAAGGCATAAAAGCCCAAAAAATATACTTAAAAAAAAAAAAAAAAAAACTGTCAAAAACTGTCAATATTAGTAGTCGTAGTCATATTTTTTGACAGAGCTCTAATAGAAAATAAAACCTCCATGACATTGTGATTTTGACTAACCTGGTACAGTAATCGTGCCTGATGTAGGGTGCTCCATCTCCAGTATGAGTCCATTGTGACTGACCTGACAGAAGGCAGAAGAGTGTATTACTTCTGATGATAGTAAGTAAGCCTTTATTGTTATTGCACAAGTACAACGGAATTGAGCACCAACTTGTCCACACATATTCAATATGACAAGAGGGGTAGACAGGACAGGAAGGTGGGCAGAGGAAGAAAAATACAGCATAACATGAGGACAGGGAGGAGAAAAAAACAGACTATGCTCCTATGGAGAGTGCAGTGTGGAAGCAGGAAAAAATACCTCAGCAACATAAGCGCATGGTCAGCACACTTTACAACATGAAAAACACACAACTTCCAACAGGGGAGGGGGATGGAGGTAACCCAGCTCAGGTAAACAGCCATCTGGTTCTGCAGCCATGACTGGTGCTGGTCACAGACCTGCTTGTCAGACTGGAGGTACAAAGCTGCGAAGGTGAGGGATGGGGGATGTGGGGAGGGTGATTGCATATCTGTATATGTACGTGTATGTGTAGGCCTGGAGAGTTGCTTTGCCTGGCATCCCAAACTTGGCGCTTCAGTCCACAGGATTGTCATAGCAATAACACAGAAGTTGCCATGGAGACAACCTTGATCAGGTCTCTGCCCAGCTTTCTACTGTGCGGTAGACCACTAGACAGAATCTTTTACTGTCCTGGTGAGATTAAATCTTGTCATTTGGGACCACTGTCCACAATTACCCACTGCAGGATGCCACACTCACACCAGCCTGCTGTCAGAGGCTTACAACCTGGAGTCCCCCAGCACTACATCTCCTTTTCTGGCACCACGACTGCGAGGTAAACCCCCGGACAGTCTTTTGCTGTCCCGGTGCAGTTAGGCCATGTTGCCTGGGACTGCTGCCTTCAATTAGCATTTTGCCAGCCACTACCCAGAACACCAGCTTCGGCTACTTGCCAGTAGTGGACTCTGCTGAACTCTCTGTCTCCTCTGCTCTCCATCCACGCTCAGTCCTCCAGCATTTAACCATCTCCCTTGGTTCTTGTACAATGCAGGAGACCGGGGTTCAATTCCTGCTAGATACAGCAATTTGGAAGGTGCATTTCTCACAGCTTAACCACACTAGATAGATATATAGAGATAGAAGGTTGGGCTTGTGGAAGTATAGGCTACAAGGTCCTCGCTTTAGATTGGATTGCAGAATTTACTAGAAATAGGTAAGAAAGGTCCTCCATAAAACAAAACAAAGCTGAAAGATGTAGCAAATTTATGCAAAAACTACATTAAAGATGATGCTCAGGTTCAGACAAAAATAGATGACTTAATAGTCAATGCAAATTAATCCCACGTGCAAAGAGGACATATATTATTAGACATACATTATTGAAATATATATACATATATTTCCCTGGAATTACATTCTCTAGTTTTATTTTTACCCCAGTTTGTGTTGTTTGGTTGAAATAGAAATATTGCCTGTCTCTCACTCTGTCTTTCTCATGCTCTCTCCCTCCTTCACTTTCTTGTACTGTCTCACTCGGTATGAAAGACTTTTATTTTGTAGAGGGTGTGGTTGCCTAGAAACGTCCCCATGAGCACCAAAGATCCATCATTAACCCTCTCTGTGTGTACTGTTAGCCTCGTGTTAGTTTTCCTTATGTTAGTAGAACTAGTATTGCCACAGCATTGGTGGAGTTCATGCCATTATGTTATCACTGAGCGAGTTAATTGCCTATTGCCTACAGTTTAAGTTGTGTGAACACCTTGTATGCGTGCATAACACGAAGTAAGTGAAAGTAACCGAGATGTGTATAGGGCCTGTTGTTTATGGAAGCATATGTGTTCCAAAATTCAAATGAGAATGCATTCTGCAATATGCAATTCTAAAAGACATTACATTATAAATTGCTAATTCATTATGCAATTTAATATTACAATTTGCAATACTTTCTTTCAAAATGCATTTTAATATACAAAGTGACAATGCAATCATCAAATCAATATGATTTATTTTGGTTAAAAATTTGAATAAACATGGATTGAATTGCATTCCATTTTGCCATGGTACTTTAGTCTCAAAATTCATTTTGCATTTCAATTTTCAATATTCAGTTTCATCATTTAATTGTCAATTATTTTTGCAATTTAATGTTCAAAATTCAATGTAGATTTTTATTTTTATTTTTTTTATTGTTTTTTGAAAATGTTTTGAAAAAAATATTGAAAACATTTTGAATATTTTTTGGCAAAAAGTTTTGCCCGGTTTGCAGAAATAGCGCCCCCGTTATTGCATAGCACTTTGTCACGCTCTTTGTGTCTTAAAATTCAAATGGCAATGGCAAACGCGATTCCAAAACACATTGCATATGCATGCATTACATATGCTTCCATAGTTGTTGGTGGGATGTGTGTCATGCTCGTTTGGAATTGTAACTTTAGCCAGAGACACTTATATGCTTTAGCGTTAGCATTATGCTAAAGGGAGATTAGCCGTAAGGGAAACGGATACTTTCACTTTGGTTAGTAATGTCAATGCATGTATCCTGTATTATGTTGTGTGGTGTGATTGAGATATGTTATGTTCATAGAATATATGTTGTGCATGCATGTGATGATGGTCGGGACGACCATGGTTTAAAGGGGGGAGAAATGTTGTGTGCATGTTGCAGGTACAGCTCATATTATGCATGTTTATGTTTACTTCTTTATTGTGTTGCATGTTGAGCGCTGCAGACACATTTTTCACATTTCTCCCCCCTTTAAACCATGGTCGTCCCGACCATCATCATGCATACACGACATACTGTATAGGCTACTGTAAGAAAGATATCAGCTATTCAGTTCATTTAGGCTACCTTTATGTGACAGTAAATTGCCAATGAGCATTGGATATGTAATCAGAGACACTTATATATGAGGAGACACTGCACTGGAAAAATCGCCCATTGAAAAGCATGGGGTAACTTCGTAACGCGAAAGATGGTGGTTGTTTACACCGGTTTGCTATGGTTTGCACATGTCCCGCCTCTTCCAGTGCCGTTGCTCCAATCATTTGGCCGATCCTTGGCGGTCACGCTTTTTGAAAGCTGCGTTGTGAAGAATAGAGCATGTGCAGTCCAAAATTACCAGTAAGAAAAAGGCTTTTTAAGCGTTAATTTGATACAAAACCACCAAACCTTTTCAGCGATTTTAGTCTGATTTTTATCGTGATTTCAAACATGTGATTTTTATGTCTCTTACACCTCGGAACATGGACATCCAGCTCTCTCCCCATTCATTTAGATAGAGCCTGGTCTTGTTCCGGTCAAAGTCGCTGCCCGACCCCATGGCCAATATGGCTGCTGAGTGACGTGACTTGCTTTAAAAAGACTTTGATGTAATGGGGTACTTAGGCTAGTTTAACATGTGGCCTGCCTTAATCTATTAAGCAGTGATTAAGTGATCTACCTACAGTGACCGACGACCGTATTACTAATGATGGCTTCTTTGGTTCTTTACAGACCACACGCATGTTACCTTTATGTAAGGGATAATGTATAGAACGCCGGTCATTATCGGAAAATAATTCCCGACAGGATGAACTGAACCCCGACGCGCAGCGGAGGGGTTTTGCTTCGTCCTGAGGGGAATTATTTTCAGATAATGACCGGCGTTCTATACATTATCGCGCTTATTATACGGCTACTTGCCAAAACGAGAAAATAAACTTATCTCAATGTGTCTTTAGCAATGACTTGGCTACCGTTTCGTGGCTTCCGCTACAACTAGCAGAGTGAACCCGTTGCCATTGGCAGCAGTTAATATACCTTCGGAGCGGTCATTATGCAAAAATAACTGACCGGTAGAACGTTGAGAGGCCCATTCAAAGTGAATGGGAGCTCCCTCAACATTCTAGAGAGCCGTATAATAACCATATGTATGGCAATTGTTGAAGGCAACGCAATAAAAGAAATTAGGAAGAAACTGCTTTGATCATGGGTGTTCTAACCAACGCCACAACACCATCCAAACTCAACATTTCCATTTCCAAGTCCTTGTCCTCACTAACACTTTCTGTCTTTCTCTCTTTTTCTCACTCTCTGGTTGTACCCACTCGCTCTTTCTCTATTTAATATTTTATACATTCCGTTGTCATTCTAATGTAGTTCATCTTTTTTGATCAGTTTAACCATCATTGACTGCATTGACATGGTCAGTGTTCCAGGAGACCATCAGGTTATCAGTGGTCAGTGTTCCAGTAGAAAACAAAAAGCTATTTGAGAGTTCTTTGACTTCATGAAAAGTAGGCCTATTTTCATCCTCCTTCCCAACAGTCAGTGCGGTTACATGCAAATAAATACTCGGATTTCACTCCGATTTCTCGCTTTACTCCGATTTCTAATTGTCATGTAACGCAAGAACTCGGAGTTTGATCGGAGTTTAAGAAATCCGAAAAAATGTACTGGAGTATCCGATTGAAATCTGAGTATTTCTGCCATGTAACTCATACTCTGATTCCAGTTGGAGTATTCCTTTCCGCGCGACCCCACAGTCAACACAAAATAGTTTGCTAAATCTGTTTGTTTAACGTCGCAGACATGGAGAGACATATAGGCTAATACTGTAGTTATTTTTGGACGGATGAGGAGATGTTATTTCTGCTATACTCTAAAAGACATGAACATCTTAAACTAGGCCTGTCTTGATGGGAGGAAGACGAAGAATGGGGAACTTTTTTAGGCAAGTCGCCAATAAACTATGCCGGTGTAGGCTACGGATCTGGGATCAACTGGTGATAAACTTAGCACATCACGAGCAGGCGTTTTACTTTATTTACTGCAGATTTACTGATTCCACAAATAGTCAATCATAAAACCAAGAAGACCCAGACACAGAAGTCTGCGCAAACGTATGGTAGGCCTATTGACGTGTCCATAATAGATTTACAAAAACGAACCTGATATTTTCTGCGATTACGGAAGTTATTGCTCAGACACAATTTGTCAGAGTGCAGCCTGCAGCAATACTAACCTCGGTTGGTGGATATATCTCACTTCGGTCTACACACTTATAATTTTGAATGGCTGCGTTAAAGTGTGTTGTTAAGGAGGGGGTTATATTACAATAAACAGGTGCTGGAAAAAAACATACATTTTAGCAGCTGGGTTTGTAGGCGTACCAAAGCAACGTAGCCTACAACATAGCTAGCCTGCTAGGCGGACTGGTTTGGTAGGCTAGCTAGTCCAATACCCACTCGCTGT
The DNA here is from genome assembly GCF_963854185.1 of Sardina pilchardus. Lineage (NCBI taxonomy): Eukaryota > Metazoa > Chordata > Actinopteri > Clupeiformes > Clupeidae > Sardina > Sardina pilchardus. The sequence continues at coordinate 30,659,627 of NC_085012.1, forward strand.
TGGCTACATCATTTAAATGTGCATGTAATAGCTACTACATCCAAGCATAAAGCCCCCTGTTGTTCAGTGTTCACATCTAATTTCTAATTTCCGTCATGCAGCGGAACAGTGTAGGCCTACACACCGGGAGTAGGCTATGGTGGAGGTTATCCTTGCATTACCAGCAGCGTGTTTGAGACGCAAACTGTTCAGTGGTATTAGGGCGATTTAAATACAATTTAGGCTACTTCCCTCGATCATTAGCCCACTGACAAGAGCGGAATTTGACAGCACACCAGAAAATGCTCCTCAGTGTTTTTTAATGATAAATCACCACGACGTGTAACGTGTCGGGCTATAGCCCTTCATCAGACATGCAGGACAGCCATCTGTCCAGCACCCATTATCTTTTTGGATGTGCGTGCGGTGCTCTTTTTGAATTAGGAAAACATAACAAATGTGTTGTTTGTATAGCTTAACCCAGACATCAGTAACTTTCGTTTTTAACGACCAATCACTTGTCATGCTCCCTGTCCTCCTCACGGCTGCAACTTGTGCGTTTCGTTTGTGCTTTTTAGCGGCATGTTCATCAGGTCCCAGAGCTGCTGAGACAACACACTGAGCCTCCATGTCAACAATGAATGAAAATGATTATCAATTCGCGAGTGTAGGCTATGCTACACACACTTCCCCCTGTACAGGCAATGAGCAGCCTTAAATGAACAGTTTTTTTTAATGTATCAGACATAGGCTAGGCTGAGACTCTGATCTGAGGCTAATTTTCGGGACAGCCTTTCGCAACATTAGGCCTAGCCTACACATGGACTTATGAATTAAGATAGCACAACAAAAAAACCCTGCCGTAAAAAGTCTGTGAACATTGTGTAAATATACCCTTTTTACAGTCTATGGGAAATACACTGAAAGCGGCTCGAGCAACATGCAGTTGCCGTGGTATTTTTCGTGCGAGCTACAAAGCTTGACTGCACCTGTATGTTTAAATAACTAGCCTGCCTACCTGCTGAAGAAAACGCATGATTGAGTCGAAGTGAATGAATGAAAAATATAGGCACAAAACGTCATCACGAAATCGGAATTCTGTGTGTTTATTGGCATGTAAACTGAGATAATTCTAGAATTCTGAATACTTCGAGTATGCTTTACTCCGATTTTTCTGTGCATGTAAACCCACTGAGTGTGTGCTGAGATCACTCATTTCCAGTGTGAGAGACCCAGTGTAAAATATTTAATATCGCAAATGTTATAAGAAATATTTATATATATAAATATATATTATTTACATATATAATATATATGTAAATAATTAATAATTACTGTTCCAACTTTATTATAAGGGTCCCCATACAGATAGTTATATATTACTAATGTATTAATTAAGCTTAACCAACTTTATTATAAGGGTCCCCCATACTAATAGTTATACAGTATATTACTAATATATTAATTACGCTTAATCAACTTTATTATAAGGGTCCTCCATACTGATAGTTATATATTACTAATAGTTATCTCACTTAATGGAAGTGGTTTGCTGAACCAATTATAAACAATAGTGACTTTTTTATTCATTTAATGAATTTATAAGTTTTAATATCTATTTAGGGTTTTCTGTTTGTCTTACTGATAGTGGTGAACATTAAATAGGCCTACCCCATATAGGCCTAGTCAATGTTCCTTCTAAGCTGTGCGCGCGCGCGACCGCGCAGGCCAGTCGAAGTGGCCGCGCAACAGATTTTTCAGACCGCACAAACTATTTTTTTTTTCAGGGGTTAAAAATGTGACTATCAAACGCGATGTAGCCTAGTTAACAAACATTTAAAATACTGACATGTCTGACAACCAAGTCGGATGTAGACAACGTTACAAACGAAGTTTTCTTAAGGCTCTTGGCGGGTACCATGACGAAAAGAAAGGCTGAGCAGGTGCTCCAGAAAAAGGTCTGCCTAACATTTAAAAATGAGTGGCTAGATGAAATAGTCCAAACTGACACAAAAGATGGTCCAGGTAGGATAAAACTTTCAGAGATATTTACATATCTGCTCGGAGGCAAAAGCGAAAAGGGAGTTCGCTAGTGGTAAAACTTTGTCCGAGTGGAAGCTTGATTACCTAAAGCAGGGGTGTCCAAACTACGGCCCGTCACGCACTTCAATGCAGCCCGCCGAGCATGCATTAGTTTATCATAGATTTGGCCCGATAGGTTATCATTGGCTGTTCGCTATTTTTCCCAGCAACAGTGTTGGTAAACGTTACAGCAAACTGCTTTACACTATTCTTAGAGAACGTTTGCAATGTCAAAACAGCATGTTACATAGAGATTATACTCTTTATAATCTTCATTGCAATAGATCTAATTTACGTTATGTTACTCATTTGATTGAGAACGTGATTGAGCGTGCACAAAAGGGATCCCGCTGGCTTGTCATTGTTGATAACTGATATCTCCATTTTATAAGAAACGTTTAAAAGAAAAACGCAAAGAGTAATTGCACTCCTGAGCATTATAATAAACTGTGAGAAGGCCATAGGCACAGCAGAGTGCGCCGGCAAGAGTCTTAAAGTGACAGTGCACCATTATAAATGAATTAAACAGCATCATATTAACCATCTTTAACAAAATTACTTTCTCATTATTGTCATGTAAATTCTATATATATATATATATATATGGGGGGGGGGGGGGGGGGGGGCATGGTCATTTTTGGCAGGGGTTGCGTGGTTGCGAATAGCTCACAGCGGTAAAACCTGTGCTCAGAAAAAAAAAAAATTGCTCAGTGCTGAAAAAAATTAGAGGGAACATTGGGCCTAGTGTAGAAATCTCAATTCACATATATTTTTTCTCTCCTTATAGATGCGGACATAGAAGAGGAAGACAAACCGTGGTGCGTATTCAGAGCAAGCTCTACAAAATGCCCTCAGAGCTATTGCAGATGGATCAGCTTTGAAGGCTGTGGCCGTTCAATTCGGAATCCCCCCAGAGACCTTGAGGCGTCATAGGGACAAAAAAGTTTTGGAGCCTGGAGTAAAAGTTTTAGGCCGTAAAGCTATTTTTACAACTTCTTTTGAGCTCGACTTGGCTGAACACATCCAGTCAATGGAGAGGGCATTGTTTGGGCCCGGTTCACAGCGAAAGATGTTAGAAGGCTGGCCTATGAGCTGCTGAAAAGTTGGGCTTGAAACATTCTTTTAAAGATGGCTGGAAAAGACTGGTTTTACAATTTTCTGAAAAGACAAGCAACCCTGTCTGTCAGGACTCCACAAGCAATAAGTGTGTCAAGGATGGTGGGGTTCAACCGACCGAGGGTGGACCTCTTTTACAGCATTTATGAAAATGAACTCCAAAGGCTTGGTGCAAACCTTGGCCCCACCCGTCTGTGGAATATGGACGAGGTGGGTGTCCAGAATGTCCAAAAGCCAAACAAAGTGGTTAGCATAAAGGGGAAGAGGCAAGTGGCAAGAGTCACAAGTGCCGAAAGAGGGTTTACAGTTACTGCTGCCTGTTCTATGAATGCTGCTGGGCAGTTTGTGCCACCACTATTCATATTCCCAAGAAAGAGAATGAACGAGCGTCTGCTGAATGGTGCACCTGAGGGGTCAATTGGTGGAGTGACTGACTCTGGATGGATGGACAGCACGGTGTTTCTCCAGTGGCTAAGGCATTTTTGTAACGCCACTGGCTGCACTCCTCAGAGACCTCACATTTTGATTCTTGATGGCCACCACTCGCACAAGACCCTGGAGGCTGTGTTGCTGGCGAGAGAGCATGGAGTGGTAATGATTTCCATCCCACCCCACTGCAGCCACAAGATGCAACCATTAGACCACACTTTTTCTGCGTCACTGAAGTCAAACTATAACACCGCTGCAGACAACTGGATGACCTCGCACCCAGGACAGCGAATTGATATTTATACTGTGTGCGGTATTTTCAGTAAAGTCTACTCAGCTTCAGCGAATGTGGGGAAGGGCCAAAAGGGTTTCAAGGCCTGTGGACTATGGCCTGTTGACAAGACCGTCTACAAAGATGAAGATTTTGAAGGAGCTGAGGTGACTGAGGAGCCAGATCCAGCCCTTGAGGACAGTAGGGAGATTGAGGAGGAGAATGCTGGTAAATAACTATAACTACTATTAATATAAGGCTAGTGTCATCATCATCATCATCATCATCATCACATCATCATCATCATCATCATCACATTGTGTGGGTGTGTGTGTTCTCTTGACAGGCCCCAGTGGTTCATCCGTTATCCCCAGCACTAGCGCTCACTCCCAACCACAACCTGGGACAAGTCACCAGAGGCCAGCTGAACATGGTATGAAAAATGATGTAACCATTCAGTAACTTGAAGACACATTCCAGCTTTCATTACGTTATCCCTTTTCTTCTTATTCCATTGCATGTCAATGCAATGTACTGTTATCCCTGTTCTTCTTATTATCGGGATTATTCTTCTTCCGACCAAAATCAACGATTTATAACACTAAAACCACTGAACCGTTTGACGTCATTCAAACCCTCCTACAAAGGTCTTGTAACGGAGATTTCTCCAATGTATTTTTCACATTTGTGAACTTTATACTTTTAAAGATATTTACGATAAAATATTTTAAAACTCTCATAGAGTTAACGTTGAGACGCTTTGGCGGCAGAGATGAATTGTTACGTTAGTGCTCATTAAGCTGTGACAGCAGGGGGCGCTAGTGAGCACCAGATGGAGTAGACACGTTTTTCCTTAGCTCCTCTCCATGTTATAGAATAATTCGGTTTTTAATTTAAAATTCGCCAGTTTACCCGACCTCTTGTTAATTCAACCATAGACTGAAATCGAGGAAATGCGAAAAACAAAGACTGAACGAGGAAAACAGCAGGATAAAAGCCTTATCGAGACTAAAACTCCTGCACAGCTAACGCCAGAACGTGTCATGGCAGACTTCGAGACTAGCAAAGACGCTAATGCAGAGTCGAGCAGCATTCTCAAGGCAATAGAGGGTATGAACAAGACGATGACTGATCGGTTTGACTCCTTAGAGGCAACGCTAGCTTCCACTCAAGCATCTTTGGCGAGTCTAGGAAACCGAATGACAGAAGTTGAAGAAGCTCACTCCAGCTACGACCAGCGCCTCTCACAAGTTGAACAAGTTTGTTTGAAAATGCGGGCGGATAACCAAGCACTCTGCTCTAAAGTGATAGATCTGGAGGCTCGCTCTAGGCGTCAGAATATAAAAATTGTTGGCCTGCCTGAAAAGATCGAGAAAAGAAGCCCTGTTGAATTTCTGGAGAAGTTTATCCCTGAGCTGCTAGGTGCTAGCAATTTCTCCAGCCCTGTTGTTGTGGATCGAGCACACCGTCTGGGGAAACAAGCTTCGGAGGAAAATGCACGACCGCGTGTGATGATTGCTCGGATTCATCATTTCCAAATCAAGGAGAAAATACTACAGCTTTCTCGCCAGCAATTTCCTCTGAAATACAACGAGGTGGCGATCCATTTCTTCCCCGATTTGCCAGTGGAGGTGATTAAACAGCGACAGGCGTTTGAAGATGTTCGAAAGAGGTTCAAGGAGGCAGGCGCAAGGGTCGGCTTTATCTACCCAGCTCGACTCCGAGTTACCTTGGAAAACTCAGAGCAGGTATTTTCCTCACCACGAGAAGCTGAGGTGTTTGCAGGGACTTTGTCCTGAACATCACATGCGATCGGGATATTGTCGGGTATGTGACATTGTTTCCTGCTATTACGCAGGTCGGGACATTCTTATAACCGTTGTTTAAATGTTATGTTTTTTGCGCAATTGGAGAGAGAGCATAGGGCTCTTTTTGTTAGCTTAGCTATAGTCTTTCCTATGGTCCGGCAGCCTCTATGCCTGTTTGAGGGGAGCGTGCTCTCACTTTGTTTGGGAAAGTGGGACGGGGGGAGGGGGGGCAAGCTCTTAGTTGTATGTGTTTCATTTTGTTTTTGTTTTTGTTATCAATGTTGTTTATGGGCGTCACATGTTTGCTTCACTGTACTTAAATATGCATCCTAGTCTATCTTCAAGAGGTGGTGGCATTACTTTTACTAGTTGGAATGTCCGTGGATTGGGGCATGCAATTAAGAGGGCAAAAGTCTTCTCTCATTTGAAATCCTTAGCTGCAGACATTATATTCCTACAGGAAACTCATATTAAACCCACAAGAGCAAAGTTGCTTAGATGCAGCTGGGTCAATCAAGTCTTCCAGTCAACATTCTCCAGTAAAGCTAGAGGAGTGGCTATTTTGATAAGCAGAACTATTCCATTTAGGCATGTTTCCACTGTGTGTGATCCTAATGGTAGATATATCCTGGTGACAGGCTACATTTATTCATATCATGTCACTCTCTTGAACGTATATGGTCCCAATTTTGATGACCCAAATTTTTTCAGTAAGGTCTTTAACTTACTGCCCGCTCTCTCAGACACACATGTGATCATAGGGGGTGACTTTAATTGTGTGCTGGACAATTTTCTGGATAGATCAGCCCAAACAAGCCAGTTGCTTTCTGCTGCCGCCACAACTTTAAATAATGCAATGCTATCCACACATCTAGTTGACATATGGAGGCTTCAGCACCCCACACATAGGGATTATTCTTTTTTCTCCCAAAGACATAAATCTTTCTCTAGAATCGATTATTTTTTGCTTGACTCCAATTTGATATCAAATGTAATCTCCACCACATACCATAATATTTTAATTTCTGATCACTCTCCTACATCATTGGTACTTGACCTCAACCATAAGAAACAGCAATATAGTTGGCGGTTCCATCCCTCACTTCTCTCCGACCCCTCGTTTTGTCAGTTAATTTCCTCTAGGATCTCAGATTTTTTGGAAACAAACGATAACCTAGAGGTGTCAGACTCCACCTTATGGGAGGCTTTTAAGGCTGTGACTAGAGGACACATTATCTCATTTGAAAGCTCATTGAGAAAAGAAAAGAAAAAACGCCTTTTAGAAATTGAAAATGATCTAACACAACTAGAAACTGCCTATAAATCTTCTGCTGACTCAATCACCTTACAGAAGATTCTTAAACTGAAGTATGAATATAATGACATTTTATCTGCTCAGGTACAGGACCAATTGTTTAAACTGAAACAAAAACAATTTGAACTAGGCAACAAACCCCAGAAGCTATTGGCCAGGCAGCTGAGAGGTTTGCAGGCTAGCAGAGCTATACATAAAATCAAATCAAAATCTGGGGAAATTATCACTGACCCCATTAATATAAACAAGCGTTTCAGGGAATATTATCAACAATTATACACATCTAAAGCTAAGGGGGACCCCTCTGCATGGCTGGACAATCTGAATCTCCCTAAATTAAGTGACATAGCGTGTGAGGCACTTAATGCTGACATCACCACTCAAGAGATTCTAGATGCCATAAAGTCCTTTCCTAATGGCAAGAGTGCTGGACCAGATGGTTTTGGAATAGAGCTATATAAGAAATTCCCTGAACAGTTGACTCCTCTCTTGCTTAGGATGTTTAATCACTCATTTGAAACTCAGAAGTTTCCAAGCTCCTTATATGAAGCTAACATCTCACTAATTCCAAAAGAGGGGAGAGATGAGACTGAACCCTCATCTTATCGTCCGATTGCATTGTTGAACTCTGATATGAAAATTTTCACAAAAGTGATGGCAAATAGGTTAAACAAACATATTGCCTCCATTATCCATGCTGACCAAACTGGGTTCATTCCTGATAGGTTTTCTTTTTTTAATGTTAGAAGACTAATGAACATAATGTACCATGACTACAAGAAAGAGCAGAAGGTGGCTGTCCTCTGCTTAGATGCAGAGAAAGCTTTTGATCAGATAGAGTGGGCATATATGTGGAGGGTATTGGAGGACTTTGGATTTGGTAGCCGTTTTGTCTCATGGATTAAAATTTTATATGCCCACCCTTCTTCTTCCATTCTAACAAACCAAGAGAGGTCAGCTCCATTCCCATTACATCGTGGGACGCGTCAGGGCTGTCCCCTCAGCCCTCTCCTATTTGCAATTGGTATCGAACCTCTTGATATTAGTATTAGGCAGCATCTAGGTGATGTGGACCATCATTTATCTTTATACGCAGATGATGTTGCAATCTTTATGTCACAGCCTGAACAGTCTATCCCCATTCTGTTAGACCTTATAAAGTCATTTGGTGAGATTTCTGGGTACACAATTAACTGGCAAAAAAGCGAATTTTTGCCTCTTGGGGATAACCATAAAACAGATTTTTTGCATAATCTCCCATTTAAAGTTACAGACAAGCTGAAGTATCTTGGAGTAACTCTACCAAAAGATCCTAAATTAATTTTTAAACTAAATTTTCATGAAAAGGTGGAAAGATTAAAAGGAGATATTGGCAAGTGGCGTACGCTCCCGCTTTCTATGGTGGGTCGTGTAAATGCTATCAAGATGGTCTCACTGGCAAGATTCTTATACCTTTTTCAAAACCTTCCTATTTTCTTAACAAAATCTTTTTTTAAATTACTAGACTCAATAGTCATGCCTTTTGTCTGGGGTTTTAAAGCTCATAGAATATCAAAGACTCATTTACAAAAACCCAGAGAGAAGGGGGGATTTGGGTTACCATGCTTTCAGCATTACTACTGGGCAGCAAATCTTAGAGCTCTTGCCTATTGGCGTGAAGGCTACAGCCTGGACATTTCAACAACCACTCCTGCGTGGGTGGCCATTGAAAAGAAAGCTATCAAAGACAGTTCGCTTCCAGCTCTACTTTTCTCAACACCTGTACTGTCTGTAAAGACAAAGGTAAATAACCGAATAGTTCTTAATTGTTTGAAAATATGGCAGCAAATTAAGAGATGCTGCAAGCTGCCTAGTACATCTATCTATGCTCCAGTGTGTCATAACCATGCATTTCCCCCTTCACTCTCAGATGCAACTTTTTGTAGTTGGAGGCTAAAAGGAATAGTAGTTTTGAAAGATCTGTACATTGACAAACATTTTGCCTCATTTACTCAGCTAAAGGACAAGTTTTCCTTTCCATCATCACACTTCTTTAGATATTTACAAGTTAGGAACTATGTCCGCCAAAACCTTCCTAACTTTGAATCCCTCCCTGAGGAAAGCAGGATTTATAGTCTTCTGCTTGGCCCGCCAGATTCAAAACACTTGGTTTCAAATTTTGTCAAGGTATTTTCTGAACAGGTGAACTATGCCACCAACTCTTTGAAGAGGGCTTGGGAAGAGGAACTGGGTCTCCAGATTGATGATATTGTTTGGGAGGAGGGTCTCAGTAGAATACAATACTGTTCTATTAATGCCAGACATCATTTAATCCAGTTTAAGGTCATGCACAGGCTTCATTATTCAAAAACTAAACTACATAGAATATACCCTACTGTTTCCCCTCTGTGTGACCGATGTAAATCAGCTGACGGTTCCTTAACCCATCTTTTCTGGACGTGTCCAAAATTGTATGACTTTTGGTGTGGAATATTTCATTGGTTTTCTGAAGTGTACGGCTGTGTGCTCAAGCCTGAGCCAGAGGTGGCACTGTTTGGCTACTCCCTGTCTCTAATGACTCATAGTCCCCCTGTGCAGCACACCATTATGTATGGAATGTTAATTGCAAAGAGACTGATTTTAATGCTTTGGAAGTCAGAAGCAGCGCCACTCTTCAAGACGTGGCTGACAGAACTTGCCTCTGTACTACACATGGAGAAAATCCGATATGGCTTGACGGACAGTCTTAAAAAATTCTACAAGATTTGGCAGCCATTCTTGGACCATCTTGCTCAATTTGATGGAGACCTTGAACAATATTGAGTCCCACAAGACGCCATTCACCTCTTCTTAGATAAATCCTGTTTTAATTTAGAGTACCAGTGATGCAACAGTACATGTCATTGTCTTGAGTTATACGCCCTGTACTTCTTTTTGTATTGTTTCTGTTTGTCTCTTTCTTTGCTTTCTCTTTTCTTTTCTTTCCATATAGATATATGTTTTACTCCTAATCTCTGTTCCATTGTACTTGGAAAAAAACTTAATAAACATATTGTTCAAAAAAAAGCTGTGACAGCTGTGAAAACATTCTACCATGCCACAGCTACGGTATCGTCTTGTCTCCTGCCGTAGCCTAGACCTTACAGGGGAGCTACACCACACGCGTAACTGAAGCGCTCCGTTCGCGACGTGTAAAATCCATTTTAGAAGATGGGCCTATTTTTTTCGAATGTACGCGCCACTGTTGCGTCTGGTGTAGCTACTTCCATTGACTACAGTGATAATTGACTGCTGCGATCGGCTGCAACATACGCGTCGCGAACGGAACGCTTCAGTTACGCGTCTGGTGTAGCTCCCCTGTTAGGATTTGCTTATCATTACAGTAACCGGTTAGCTCTAGGTAACGTTATCAATAGCTAAAGACAAAACAACTGAACGTTAACGTAAGCACTGTATTTAGCTAACGACAATCAACATGCCAGTTGCACCATTTAAGCCGCCTTCTCACCGTCGTTTCTAGTACAAACTACATTGCTATCATTTTCACGTTTGTTTGTTAGCAAGCTAGCTCTCGTTTTAGCACTGACAGCCACAGCCGTGCAATCATTTAAAGCTTTCGGTATCATTCACAAATTAAAAACCTTTGTTAACAGCTTAGGCTATTGTGCATTCCTAATAGGATAATCATACACTTGGAAACACTTCGAAGAACATAGATACTACCTCATCCTGTAATATGTTTGTGTAGCCTACATAAAATATCCTACCATAAGCTTAACGTTACATTTGCTAGATAGCCTACCTGTTGCTGCATCATCGTTGATTGGCATTGTTTGAGATTGTATTCCGTATTCCAATGGGGTCTAAGCCGATGTATACTTTTTACCTGCATTTATGTAAGCTATCCTACCAGTAGTTTCACTGTAGGTGAACTTCAGTAGCCTACTAAACAAAGTGTCAGTGCTTGCAACTCGTTTGAAGTTGGCAACTTCATTTCAGTCTTTTATTCTAATAAATGAAGAGCTATTTTCCAAAATAGCCTAGGCTAACTATCCACAATTTTAATGCATTTTCAGAAATCACTTTTTAAATGTGGGTTTCAGAGGAATTTCAGCGGAACTGATTAGATTGTTATTTATCTATTCTGTGTCATAGGTTGTTGTCCTATTTTGAACTAATATGTTTTTACACAGCAACCTTTTTGCATTTACGTGCAATGGTAATTCCCTCCATGGAATTACATTTTCTAGTTACAGTGCTTCTTCTTAAGCCCGGCGACCACCAAAAGTGGCGTTCAGCGGTGTTCGGTGGTCTGGGCTTGACGCGCAGGATTTTAGAATAGTTTTCTATCTCTGTGCAGCTGCTGCGCGGCAGACGTTTCCAGTGGGCGTTGCTCCATTGAAAACAATGGAGTTCTAATTTTTTTGTTGTCGCAGCGCGCCGTGTACATGTCCGGTGGGCGATGGCCTTTACTATTCTTCTGCTAACGTATTTAATGCAGCTTCAACCGTTTTACGTAGAAACTTCATTAAAACTTTGTAACGTAGGTCTTGCTTAGGACACCTGTGCTATGTATTTTTCAACTTTGTTACTTTTATACCTTTTAAACTATTAATTAAAAACTATTAAAATTTCCCCATAGACTTAAAGGGATAATCCGGAGTGAAATGCACTTTAGATCAATTTTTCGGACTTTTGGGAGTACATACGTTGAGTTGACACTCCTGTGTGTGTGTGTGTGTGTGTGTGTGTGTGTGTGTGTGCACCCGCCTATGAGGGGTTCTTTTTAAGTTTGGGGTGCCTTGAGATTTTTCAATCATGTAAAGGGTACCGCGACTGAAAAAAGGTTGAGAAACACTGGGATAGAGAGTCCAGAATGAATTTAAAGGAGTCATAGAACGCATTTTTTGACCATTACAAATTGATCTTTGAGCCTAAATAATGTCATATGTAAATTTGTGGGGCTGAAAACGCCCCAGGAGCACTGCTAGATCGCCTAATACAAGGTCATAAATAAGCCTTGCAATGAAACAGTTTGTTTTTCCCGCCCACTCAGCAAGTTCATGAATATTCAAATGAGATGCGCGCTGATTGGTCTATTGGCCGATATGTCCTGAAAGTTGATTGGCTCAATCCACCGGTGTGAAGCTAGAGCAAAGTGAAACTACGTTTACTGCTGGTAAATAAAGCCAAAGTCTTTGATAAAGCTATCAACAATGGATTTAAATAAGGAATACAGCCGTACATGTATAAACCGAGTCAGAAGAAGGTTCTGACGAAGATGAAGTGCTGCAGATTCCCCAACAGAATGAATGTGTTAGATTGGTAAGTTTTATCAGTACATTTCTTAGTATAGTAACTCTCCAAAGTTAGCTGTAATAACGCTAGCATTACAACGTCTCTGCCATAGACCACATATCTAGATACTAGCATCGTAAGAGCAGTTTAACAAGAATTATTAATCGAAGGTATGCAAATGAGAGGGGCCGAGGGGTGTATCTAAAGGGGGATGGGCGCCTATTACGTGTTATCTGAGCTCTGTTCAGATTGGAGCATTTCAACACGGCTGTTTCTATTTCCCAATTTGCATACGAAAGCAGGCGGGGGACGCGGTAAAGTCTTTGGTTTTGTCCTTTGGACACTGCTCGCAGCCTAAATTCAACAGTAACAAGGTGAATGTGGTTTTGAATTCTAGGACTCCTTTAATCGAGTCAGTACCTTTCCGGAAATGTTAATAAAGTGTTGTTTTAGCGTTGCCAGCTGCAGCAGCGACATTTCCAGAAAGGTACTGACTCGATTAAATTTATTCTGGACTCTCTATCCGACCACATAAAGACGTGGGGATACTTCGGTTTGGCTTTAGGGATCCTCTACTCACTACCACGTAAGTGTAGTGTTGTTTGGAACAGTAGAAGAGGTATAAAAATATCGTTTTGTAGCGGCGAAAGGACATGCCCGCGTCACTTCCAGGCTAACGAGTTTTGGCTAAAAACGGTGAGCTCGAACTTTCTCAAAATACATCCGAATGACATGATTTTGGTGTCAACTCCACGTATGTACTCCCAATAGTCCGAAAAATTGATCTAAAGTGCATTTCACTCCGGATTATCCCTTTAACATTGTGATTATGACATCATAATAGGGCAATTAGAATCTTATGCCAGGTGGCCAGCCCCAGAGCCATATAAAGAGAGAGTTGCGACAACCCGGGTACAGAAAATTCGGTTTGTGACGTGGTTCGTGTAACTCCAAGTAGTTCAAATCATATTCAAATAGTTCCCGGAAGCAATTTTGACTGTTCGTTAGAATCTTAAAATAACCGTCTTTTACTGTCTGTTAACGAGTGTTCGTTCCTAACTTCCGGGAACTATTGTTGAGAAAATATGGAACATTAGCGTCAATGGAGTTGTCGCAACTCTCTCTTTATATGGCTCTGGCCAGCCCCACCTGCAGCAGCTCTCTCAGTTTCTCTGGCTTTAAGCATACAATCTCTCTGTGAAGACTACATATCCTGTTAAACTGTGTCCTCTGTCCACAAGTGTTTCAAAATAAAAGTCCTCACTGCAATAATACACTATTAAATCATTTAACCATTGAAACTACTCAACTATTTAACTGTTCAACCATTCCAACTGTCAGTTATCATCAACTATGCCTCCAGTCAACTACATGAAACCTCCATGTACCTAGCAACCAACATAGCGGACCTGCACTTCGCCCAAAATTCCACACCGGTTAGGAGTACCTGAACACAGCCAACCAGTCACTCAAGCAGAGTTATTCTCTCTCCCCATCCGAACAATCATCTTTCACCGGTGGGTAACCGACACTAAATCTAGTGACGCCGATAAAACTAAGACTGAGGACATAAAAACCTTATCAAGACTCATAATTGTTATTTTTTTAACGATTGGGAATGTTGAACTCAATCCCGGGCCTGACTCAAATGTCTTTTTAATTGCATGTCTACATCTTTGGGATTTATGTGTCCACCATGCAATTTGTAACATATTATTCCTTTCCTCCAGTTTTTCTCAGCCACAACTAATCCCATCCGCTAGTACATATGATCCCACGACCTTAAATAATAACATAATGCCAATATCCCCACCTCCCTTACACAACTCTGTCATATTTCCGACCTCACCCCTTGAAATATTTTCCTCCCATAACAAATCTCATATCACCAAGCCTCGTAGGAAGTCACTCCATCGTCGGAAAAGTCCGTTAAATCTATGCGAGCTCGGCAGGGCCAGAGGCTTTAAGATATGCCATCTCAATACCCGAAGTCTGGCCCCTAAACTAGACGACGTGAAAATCTTACTCGCACAGTCCAAAGCCGATGTTCTGGCGATCTCTGAATCATGGCTAAACTCCACCATCCCTGATTCTTATCTTTCGATAGAAAATTACCATCTTTATCGCAAAGACTGCAATGACAAAACCGGAGGTGGAGTGGCTTTCTACGTAAGTCAAAGGTATTCACATTCTCTAAGCCAGGGGTTTTCAAAGTGGGTGCCGCGGCAATGGTAATTCCTTCCATGGAATTACATTTTCTAGTTTGTATTACAACCTCAATTACTGTTAGGCTACTGTCATCGCCCTCTTCCTCCTCATCCTCCCTAAATGGTGTGTGTGTGGGTGTGTGTGTTCTCTTGACAGGCCCCAGTGGTTCATCCGCTGTCCCCAGCACTAGCACTCACTCCGAACCACAACCTGGGACAAGTCACCAGAGGCCAGCTGAACATGGTAAGAAAAATTATGTAACCTTTCAGTAACTTGAAGACACATTCCAGCTTTCATTTGTATTACAATCTCAATTACTGTAAGGCTACTGTCATCAGCACATTGTGTGTTTGTATATGTATGTGTGTTCATTTGACAGGTTTTGGGGGTCTGTATTCTAATACATTTCTTATTCCTTTTTAAAGGAAAGAGTCAGTCATCCTCAACTATCATAGAACAGCTGTGCCCTAGGCCACGAATACAACACAAGAGGCCAAGAAAGAGGGCAAGTGAATCATCTGCTGTGCTGACGTCCTCGACATACAAAAAGATGTTGGAAGAAAAGATAGCTGCGCGACAGAACAAAGGCATACCAAAAAAAGTAAAAAGCAACTCCAAAGAAGAAAAAGAATGATGATGATACAGAATGCCTCTACTGTGGGGAGTTATTTTCAATTAGTGGGGGGGAATGGATATGGTGTGAGGGGTGCCAAAAGTGGGCACATGTAGAGTGTTCCAATGAGATTCAAGGGGAATTTATCTGTGAAATTTGCATGGATAAAGCAGTGAATAGCCATGAATGAATGTTTATTTATGTTTTACAGTACTTATTGATGACACACACACACACACACACACACACACACACACACAAACACACACACATACACACATAATATTTAATAAAGATGTGTATTTATTAACGACAACATATTTGTTGTTTGCGTTTAATCATATGTTATATGTCATATGTTACAAAATGTGCTACTTTGGACATTCCTGAAATAAATATTAATATATAATTGTCGAGACATTACTTGTCTTTTACTTTTAGAGATTAAAAAAATTATAGTCTGTTCATTTTGGTGCTGATATATGAAGCAAACTGGTTGGTAAGAAAGGGGGCATTTTACCCCACCTTGTTGGGCATTTTACCCAACTGGTGGGGCAAAACGCCCCTTTTGTGCACATTTTATTTTTGTTAAAAATCTAATAAAATATTAAGTCTTGGCAGTTTTCATAGTCGGTTTATAATTAATGTCATTGCCACTTATAACCATGATAATAATTCAGAACACATTAAGCTTTTGTTTCACAGTAATGCCACATTTTTCCTTAAGGGGGGCGTTTTCCCCCACTCTACCCCTATATTAATTAAGCCAACTTTATTATAAGGGTCCCCATACTGATAGTTATATATTACTAATATAGTAATTAAGCTTAACCTATTATTGTAAGGGTCCTCTGAGGAGTGGTTCATATTGGGATAGGCAGAAACACAGTTTAATAACAATTAGTTAAATAATAATATGTCATTAACTTTCATATTAACAAATACTTTGTAAATAAACATTTAACATTTAACAATGTAAGAAATAACTGTTAATTTGTGCCAAAAGACATTTAGTTAACTATTAACAAATATGAATACAATATTAGTTAATAGATTGTTTTCTATTTGTTAAAACCTTAACATACAGATTATATGCAGACAACTAATATTTACCGGTAATTAATGATGGAAAAAACGTTAACTTGTGGCAAATAAATATTTAAGTAACAATTAACAAATATTAACAAAGGGTTAGTTAATGACTAGTTTGCTAAAGGGGAGTTGGAAAATGATGGAATGATGGAATATCCCTTTAAAGGATAACAACAGTTAACTAACTGTTAGAATTGAATTGTTAACTGCTTATCATGCACTCTTAATACCTAACAAGCCAAGCCAAACAAGTCATTCTAAAGTGTTACCGCTCATTTTAGTTTTCTTTGGGTCCAGCACCTAATCTTTAACCTGTTGCATGCCCATCGCACAAAAGAGAAGTTGAAGCTTACCTGAGGATCTGAAAACATCTGCTGAATACTATTAATGGGTCCAACTGGAACACCGGTTCCATCAAACCTCTTCAACCACTCATCTGTTGTCTCTTCCAAGAACCTGAAGTGAGGCAAGATCAAAAAGTCTAATATAAAACAGCTGAAGTCCTGCAAAAGTAGCTACTGTAACAAATTAAATCATTACAAAAGACAAATACTGCCTTACAAAGCAAAAGGGCAGTAACTATGCAGAGTGCTGGAAAAAACTGCTACAAACTGAAAAAAAATGACCTTAAAGTTATCCTGCTGTCCAGCCTAAGTAGTTGTAAGTGGATTATTGGACAGAGGTTTTGTTACTTTACATTAACTTATTTTTGGTAAATATCAATCTTCATAACAACTTGAATGTCATGAAAATGATAATGACAAATTTACGACCAAAAACAGTTACGCTCAATGGTGTTTTTTGCCCCCAACGGCACCTTCCAGGCAGCACAGCCTAAAAGGCACTACCTTTACCGTATTCCTAACCCTAACCTCAACCCTCATCCTACCCCTAAACTGAGGGGAGTAGTGCCTTGAAGGCAGCGATGCCTGGAAGGCACCATTGGGGGCAAATAATGCCAAAGACCAGACAGTTACTGCCTTTTTGCTTTGTAGGGCAGAATAAGCAGTCCCTCCAGGAATTCACAATGTTGCAATCGCAAGAATCAACGCATATCCAACCAATCTCTGCAAATTCTGGGCGACCTTGCAATTTTGTCCAAACACTGCAACTTTTCCTGAGCCAGATGGCACACTCACCTCTGCAGACTAGGGATGCACCGATCCGATATTTGGATCGGATATCGGCCCCGATATGAACAAAATAGCTGGATCGGGGATCGGAAAAAATGAGCAGATCCATGGGCCGATCCGAATTTAATTTAGTTTAAAAAAAGGCTGAGCCATGACGCTCAACCAGCCATTTAGCGCCGCTGAAGCAGACAGCTCACTGCTGCGGGTTAGAGTGTGACATCACTTCACTGTGTGCTCTGAGTGTTTAAATTCACGGATGGAATAAATACAGATACCAAATTAATGTCATAGGATCAAAAGAATGTCTATACTAACCTCCATTTGTCATAGATTAATTACGATCTTCATGCGTTTTGTTGCATTTAGGCAACACGTTTAATGTGTAACAGTCAACACAAAATAGGCTACTCAAACTAAACACATTCATTTTCATCTGTTCTTGGTATCAAGACATGCAAATGTTCAAATTGGCTGTTAACTACTTCTCATTTATTAGATAAACCGTACAACTTCAAGTGCCGTTTACCACCATTCAAACTCCGTGTGAACTAATTAGTTTATCGTGGGGAAACTGCGGGACCGTAGCCTACCACTATGAGTAAATAGAGGGGTTTCGCGGATGACACCATTTTGGCAGGGGTGTTTTAACCCTCTAACCGCCCAAGGCGCCGTACGGCGACAAGCAACATCACTGATTAAAACAGACGGTAGATCCGAGTAGGGTGACAAATCGCTTTTGTACTCTCCACCACTAGTTGGCAGACATCCAGAGCTTCGATTCAAGCCCAAACTTGAGTAAAAAAGTTTTCAGGAAGTGCCTGTATTACTCGCGAGAAACAAAAAAAAAAGACGCATTTCCTGTTTATAACGCGGAAGTGAAATGCGCGATCGCTATGCACAAATTGAAGCAGAAAAACGGCAAATGTTAAAAAACAAAGTCGTGTGTTATGAAGTCTTGGGTCTGCCATTCACCTACTCTGATTCTGAAGGAGAATATCTGCCTTTTGGAGATTATGATCGGTCGTTCATTGGCAGTGACAGTCAAGATGCGTCTGTGAATGGAGGTGGGTCTTTGCGTGTGTACGTCAATGTTTACCTGCAGCAATGTTGACCAAAGGGTTCAAATAAGCATGGTGTGCTTGGTGCCAGTGATAATCATGATGATAGTGTCTGTAATTGACATGGTACAGACAGCAGGTCTAGTAAAAATAGGGCTCTGAAGAACTACAAAGTCATCCACGATAGGAACTGATTTGACCAGGCTACTTTATTATATAGTAACATAGGGATTGTGATAATACTAATAGTTTACTATTGTTGGTTTACATGTGGCTGTGCTCCTGTTTGTTTGTTATGTCGGAAAAATTACAAAAATCAAAGTAAAACTGCTCAAATGTGTTCAACAATCAATATTTACTGAAATGTGCATAATTTGACGCTATTGCCATCCTGTGACGTCATAATATGCAAATTAGATGAGTACATTTACTCCCTTTATAAACTTTAGTTCATACTCAATGATTTTCACATTTACAGTAGGACTTTATCTCTGACCACTTTCAAGCCATGGCCTTTTGAATTTTTTATGCAAAAATCCAAAAAAACCCGGGCGGTTAGAGGGTTAATGTTCACTAATATGGGATGTTTATCTGCAAAATTGTTTTGATGGGAGAAAATTATGCAATTGTTGAGTTTCATGTCAGCTAGTTAGATTTACTATAACTGTAAACTTGAATTTGAATGCTGTTCCAAGTTGCTGCTGGTGCACAACTGTTTATTTTTAATACTAGTAATGTGATCAATAATGATGATGATAATAATAATAATAATAATAATAATAATAATACATTACCTTTATATCTAAGTGTTATTTTGTTAGATTTTTTCTTAGGAAAGTAATGTTTAGTTAGGGAAAGAACGTTTAAGTCAAGCCTGATGCTTTTAGTCTTTTCCACATGGTGAGGTATACAGTTTATTAATTAACAATGGTATCGGATCGGTATCGGATATCGACCGATACGCAGAGCCCAGGCATCGGTATCGGTATCGAAACTGAAAAAGTCGGATCGGTGCATCCCTACAAAATACCATAGAAATTACCACCTTAAGGCGAGACACTACAGGTGAATAGGGTAAATTTTTTAACTAACAGATATCACTATGAAACTTCCCCAGTTGATTACTTACATCAACATAAGAAAAAAATTTATTACAAGTTTTTTGTAATTTAATGTTTAACCCTCTTTACCCCATAGCGGCCGCCGACGGCCTGTTAGAATTCTACTGTAACGGCCGCGGCCGGCCGTGATTTTTAAAGGGACATCTGCTACAGTATAACCTTCATTCACGAAGTAATACAGTGTTAGTGGATACATGAACATCAGACTTTTATTTTGACACACTTATTTGTCTATGTCACCATTGACATTTCTGAGGTATTTTTTAGTTTAACCTGCATTACGCTGTTGATTGACCGGCTGAGCAGTTGCGTTGTTTTGAGAATGGCTTCTAACAAGCGTCCACGTATGTTCTCGTTGGAAGAGACAGTATTGATGATGGATGAAGATGATCTACCCTGTTTGGATGTCAGTGTGGATCATATTGATGTAAGAAAATAACTTAATACAAATAAAAAAGTAATATTTAACGCTAGTATCCTCCCGTTTGTTATGTTAGTTAGCTGCCTCTCTCTGGTACTGTATCCTCGTATGACTGGCTCTATGAAAGTTGATTAGGGTTTAGCTTACACCAGCAATATAAAAACATACACCGGTAATGTGTTGTAATTAACCATGAACCCATAAAATGTTTAGTTGCAGATATATCTCTTAACACTAACGTTGACGTTAGGCTACTCCTTTCTGGCATGTTCAGTAACGCTAACTTTCATACATCACTGACAGTCTGGCTACGAGGCACCTGTCTCTTTGATTCAGAGTTGACTAACTAATAACCACAACGCTGTAAATCCGCCGTGCTTTCTACTTATGGTTGTCAGGAAAACGTAATTGATACACATAATATTTTATCATCTCGTGTAATTACAAATCATCATAGCCCGCTAATTTGCTATCTTCACTGAGGTAACGTTGGTCTGAGGCACACTACGTTAGGACAGGATGATTAGCACTAGTGAAAGTGTGCAACAGGTTCATCACCAAATTGACCAAGTTCAGATAAATTATATCACATGATGTACGTGAAAAAAAACGTAAATCCATGTCAGGTTTAACTATTCTTTGTGGCATTCTTAGTCAAATGAGTTACAGTTTCATGAGCTATGCTTCTCCACTAAATTGGTTCATAGCCTGACCTATAGCCTATCATGCATGAGCTGTAAGGGCCAACAGCTAAAACACAAGCAAGTGCAAGATAATTGCCTGTATATTTCAATGAATTCATTACTCCTATAGTACCTCGTTTCCTAGCTTCAAATACAGACCTGGTGTTAACCACATTATAACTTTGGGTTAGTGAAAGACTTTGAGACTACAATTCACATTATAGGCAATAAACATGCTACCAATTAACACTACCACACTATCCTTTTCACTAATAAATAAATCTGATAATTATGATGTCCTCTAGTGTGTCCATAGTCCATATCAGCTAGTGATCTAACAGCAAACAGCCCACTATTGTGTGTGTGTGTGTGTGTGTGTGTGTGCGCGCGCGCGCACTGATGAGAGAGAGAGACAGAGGGAGGAGGGAGAGATTTAGGGAATAGTTATCCTGCTGGCTAAATCATTCCACGAAATAATGAATCAGTTCATGAAAATGGACGGAGCACTGAGATTATGGAGAAGTTTTTGTTGCTTTTTATTGCGTCAGGATGTTGGGCGTTCCAGCTCATCAGAGAGTAGTCAGGATGCTGTGAGTGTGGCAGCAGAGAACGTGGAGGACATGGAGATGGAGGAGGAGGAGGAGGAGGAGGAGGAGGAGGAGGAGGAGATGGAGGCTTTGGTAGTTCAGAGAAGAGGAGGATGTGGGCATGGCAGAGGAAGGCGCGGACATGGCAGAGGACACATGAGGGGGAGAGGGCGGGGCAGACTGTCGGGTAGGCGGGTGGCTGACAACCCATTCTCTTGGGTCAGAGGGGCAGTTGATCCTTCCCTTCAGCCATACAGTCATGAGGCTGGGCCACAGATCACACTAGGGGGTGTACTGGATATTTTTATGCAAATGGTGGGGCTTGCTTTTTTTGTTAATCTGGCAGAAAACACAAATTTGTATGCCTCTCAAAATGTGTCCTGGACCAGTACATGTGTGGAGGAGATGAAGGTCTTTGTGGGGTTGAATATACTCATGGGAATTCATCGTCTGCCATCTTATCTTGACTACTGGTCATCCGATCCTGCCCTGAGAGTGTCCTATGTGGCAGACACTATGCCTAGGAATAGGTATGAGGAGTTATGTAGGTACCTCCATTGTTCACGCCCAGGCCCAGCAGATAGGGGCGACAAGCTGCACAAAGTGCGACCACTGATGTGTGTGTTGCAGGAGAACTTCCCTGCACTTCTTAGGCCTTGGAGAAATCTGTCCATAGATGAGGCCATGATCAAATTCGATGGCAGGTTACTGTGGAAGCAGTATATGCCAAAGAAACCTGTCAGGTGGGGTATTAAGATCTGGTGTCTCTGTGACTCATCGACTGGGTACTGTTTGGCTTTCCACGTCTACACAGGAAAAGATAACGGTGAGGCAGATGACCTTGGTTTGGGATACAGGGTGGTTATGGGTCTGATGCGAGACTACTTACACAAACACCACCACCTGTATGCCGACAATTTCTTTTCTTCCATTCCCTTGGTAAAAGCCCTGCTAAATGCTGACACATATTATTGTGGGACCATAAGGCCAAACAAAAAATTCTTCCCCAAAGACTTGATGGAAGGCAAGCTAAAGCGTGGTCAGAGCCTGAAGCAGTCAGCTGAAGGTATGACAGTTTGTAGATGGAGAGACAAGAGGGATGTCTGCTTCATATCCAGTTGTGGGGGTACACAGGACACTTTAAAGCCTCTGTCGAAGTTCACTGCTGATGAGTTCATCACAGTACCAGAGCTTGTCCTCGATTATAATGCAAACATGGGCGGTGTTGACCTGATGGATCAATTGCGGAGCTACTATAATGTGGGAAGAACAGGGAAAAAGTGGTGGAAGTATGTGTTTTGGGGAATGCTCAACATCGCATTGGTGAACTCATATATTTTGTGGCTAACTCTGCAGAGGCCACTGCCCAAAAGCAGACGTCAGTTCTGCCTCAAAAGCTTCAAAATGCAACTGGTGCATGAGCTTTGTGATGGGTACAGCAGCAGGAAGAGGAGAGCTAAGGGGCAGCCAGGCGCAGAGGTGGAAAGGGTCGTGACACCTAACCTGAAAGCAGGTCATTCCCTTGTGAAGTTTGAGGGACGCAAAAGAGGCTGTGTGGTGTGTATAAGAAGTCAAAAGAGGGCAAAATCGGGGAGATGTGTCGAAACGTCTTTTGGGTGCTCAACATGCTGCGTTTCACTCTGTAAAGCAGGGTCATGTTTTCACGAATTTCATGGAATGTTGTAGTCAGAGTCTATGTCTCATTTCATCTCTTTCTTGCTCTCTCACACTCACTCATACTCTCACTCACACTTTTGCTAGATCTCTCTCACACTCACATACTTAGTTGATTTGAGAAAATCAGTTCTCAATTTAGTTGCTGACATTCCCTCAATATGTCTGTCATTCATGGTATAATGATAAGGTTTTGTACTTGTTGTGTTGGCAAATAATTAAATATTTAATTATTTACTAAATAAATTCTATTTTAATACTTTAAGTAATATATATGTCTGCATTATTGTTCAAAAAAGAAGTCCAAATGAAACCTGGCTATAAAAATGACATTTAGTGAGCCGGTAAAGCTACATATGTTAATATCAGTGGATATTACAATACATATTTTATATCAAAATAAAATACAATTTCTGCTCTTTAAAACAATATAAACTTGTAATTGTAATTTCTGCTTTGTTTTCTTAATATAAGTATTTGTTTGCACAGTGACATAAAATATGAGAATTTCTTTGTTGTTCTCAGTAAAATGCTGCAGCATTCTAGAATTCTATTGGGGTATAGAGGGTTAAATATGCAAATTAGGCATTATCTCATTAAATATGCGCTAATTTGCATATATTTCAAAATGCATAATCTGAGTTTTGGATAAAGCCAGGTTCAAAATTGTTTTTTCATTGTGTTAATATATTAGATGGGAGAAAAATTACAGAGGGATTTATGGATATCTACTTCTGTTGTCTTGTAAATCAGCATATAGTGTCAATAGCCTTGAAAAATCGTTTTTTGCCATGTTTTTAAGCATAAAATGTCATATATATCAGGTTAGGAATAATATTTCAACAAACCCCTCTGTAAAAGTATTGTAAATATAGTTTGGCATAAGTCTGGAAAGTTTGGCGCATGTAAGTGCTTCAGAAGTGGAGATTATGTTCTCAGAGTGGGAGAAGAAACTCGTTTTGAGAAAACAGCCTTGAAACACAGCCAATGGGATACGTTCTAAGTCTAGACTCGCCTTTGAACTTTCGCGATTGGTTGCTAATACAACGGAAATGTCCATATTTAGATTGCATAGCGTCATGCAGGCGAAACAGGGCTTTCAAACGGTGTCACACACGATATGATTTGGATCACGATCGCGGGAGTACATGACACTTTAGAATGGGAACTTTTGGCGAAATTTGGAGAAATACATAGGCGCGAGCGGACAAAAGTTCGTGAAATAAACACCTAAAAGTGCAAATCGGACTTTGTTGTTGTAGGAGGGTGGTAGAATACATGCTAAGGTAGCAAACTAGCACAAAATCTCGAAATTGACCGGAGGTCACAAAAACAGTGTTTTCACCTGCCGTGTCTCGCCTTAATTAATACTGTTTGCATTGCCATTACCTAGAAACAGCAGAGTAATTGCACTAGAAACTGCATAGAAATTACTGGTTATAAGTGGTAACAAGTGGTAACAAGGTATTGTTACCATGAAATTAAATATAAATTACTATACAATTACCACCTTATTAGCGAGCCGTAATGTAAAGTGTTACCAAAGTATATTTCGTTGATCACGCTTTAGCCTACAGAGCTAGCACGGGCAAGAGCTAGCCTACAGCCCAAAATCGCTAACAGTGGCATAGGGCTTAGAGCCATAGGCTACGCTTTCAAAATCGCATTTTTAAACCACTAACATTGCTCAAAACAGCGCAAAACCTCGTAAGCAGCTAACTCGAGGTGTCTACACATAAAACAAAGCACCAGTCAGTCTGTAAACTTTGGAATAGTCTGCATACACGTAGAATCCGTTCAAGACACAGTTCGAGACCGCAAACCTATCTGAAGCACAGAAATGTCACGCAAGATTTCACACGGAAGCACTAGAGCTATTGCCGGAAGAGACTACGGGTAGTGTTGGCTAAAATTACAGAGATACATATACAGACAGAAGAAAGAGGACAAGGAAGACAGAGTGGTTTGTGTCTGTTCCTTTCCCGGCAGCGAAACAAAAATTAAAAGTTTACAATCCAGCAAGTTTTCATCAGCTGTCACTGCGATATGGTCGGTCTCCAGTGGCTCATTGTTTTGAATGTGGACATTGACGCCTCAATCAAAACACTAAAGTGATGGATTACAGTGTCTGCTGTCATAATTTTGAGAAGAACGACTTTGTTATTCCGAGAGGAGCTTCTGACCCAAAGAAGTCAACGAAATATTATCATAGTTTTCATCTGTAACAAACACGTCACCTCTGTACCTGTATGAATGTTTTGGTAGGTTTAGGGTGCACTGCAAATAAAATAAGCCTACTGTTTCAGAATTTGATTATGTTGTTTTATTATCGCAGAACATGTTAAATGTCTGAAAACAATGTTTTTTTGCAGAACAAAGTTAAGGTTGTGCTCAACATGTGGTTGTGTGTTGAATGTCTGTATACGGTAACCTATTTCAGATCAGGGATGGTAATAACTAAGTAACTGAGTGGAAATAAGTGATAGTGTATTTTACGGCCCTGATGCTGTGTATTTTCCTGGATATTACCTCCTTGTTTTTCAGGTAATTAAACAAAAACAATAAGTAAATCCTGGACTATCATTTCAAGAACTAGATTCATTTTAAATCATTACCATTTTATTAAACTTAAAATGAAAGCTGTTTGCATCACTATTACTTAGAAACTGCAGAGTAATTGCACTGGAAATTGCATAGAAATGACTGAAATTGCATAGAAATGACTAGTAATAAGGGGCTACAAAATATTATTACCCGTGGGTGGGCTGCTGACTCGCAGCCCACCCACTCACAAAGCTGGCAAAGAGCTTGATCTAATCCTCACCCGGAACTGCACCACAGACTCCCTCTGGGTAACACCGCTCCATCTCTCTGACCATTTCTTCATTCGATTTAATGTCAGCCTGACGGAACAACCCCTGACTCCTCAACCAATGGTCACGTTCCGCCGCAACATCCGCAACCTGACTCCAGCCCACTTCTCCTCTACAGTTGCCTCCAACCTACCTCCACTCAACTCCTTCTCCACTCTGGAGGTCAACGATGCCACGGACTCGCTCTGCTCCACACTGAGCTTGTGTCTGGACAAACTGTGCCCTCTAACTACAAGGCCAGCGCGATCCAAACACTCCCATCCATGGCTAACTGACACCCTACGCACACAGCGGACCAAACTCAGAGCTGCAGAAAGGAAATGGCACAAATCAAAAACAACAGATGATCTCAAACACTACCAGACACTCCTATCCTCCTTCTCAACTAGCATCACGGCTGCTAAAACAGACTTCTACAATGACAAGATCAACAACGCCACAGACTCCCGGAAACTCTTCTCAACCTTCAAAACACTACTCAACCCTCAGCCACCTCCTCCTGCGTCCAACCTCACTGCAGACAGCCTAGCCTCATTTTTTACAAACAAAGTGGCGGCAATCAGCAGTCAATTCTCTTCATCAGACGCAGTTGCTATAACCTCTCAAAACCCTGGAACATCCCTTTCAACATTTGCGCCTCTCTCCGAGAGTGATGTAGCTAGACTCCTGACATGCAGCCGTCCTACCACATGTGCGTTGGACCCTATACCGACGAACCTGCTTCAGTCCATCGGCCCGACCGTCACACCAGCCATCACGCATGTGATCAATGCCTCCCTAACATCTGGCACGTTCCCAGCGGCATTCAAGGCGGCCCAGGTTACACCTCTACTTAAGAAACCCTCACTCGACACGGCTCAAGTTGAGAACTACCGTCCTGTTTCGCTACTGCCTTTTCTATCCAAAGGTATTGAGCGAGCAGTTTCGAGACAAGTCTCAGAATTCCTTTCACAGAATAATCTCCTGGATCCAAATCAATCTGGATTCAAGACCGGCCACTCCACCGAAACGGCTCTGCTGGCTGTAACAGAAGCCTTAAAGGAGGCCAGGGCGAACGCTCAGTCATCAGTGCTCATTCTGCTTGACTTATCGGCTGCCTTTGACACTGTTAATCACAGCATCCTTCTCTCTATACTCTCAGACATGGGCATCTCTGGCTCAGCTCTCTCCTGGTTTGAATCCTACCTCACAGGCCGCTCGTTTAAAGTATCATGGCTTGGACAACTTTCTGCACCTCACTTCCTCTCCACAGGGGTCCCCCAGGGCTCTGTGCTGGGCCCCCTGCTCTTTGCTATCTACACCACCTCCTTGGGACAGATCATCCACTCGCATGGCTTCTCATACCACTGCTATGCTGATGACACACAGCTTTATCTGTCCTTTCCACCGGATGACCCCTTGGTCTCCACACGAATCTCAAACTGCCTCTCAGACATATCAACATGGATGAGGGCACACCACCTTCAGCTAAACCTCTCTAAAACAGAATTGCTAGTCCTCCCAGCCAAACCTACAATTCATCATGACATCAACATCAAGATCGACTCCCTGTCTGTTGCACCCACCAGGACTGCAAGAAACTCAGGAGTCGTTCTTGACAACCAACTGACCTTCTCCAATCATGTAGCCTCAGTAGCCAGGTCATGCCGCTACGCGCTTTACAACATACGGAAAATCAGGACCTACTTGACTCAAGATGCTACCCAACTGCTGGTACAGGCAATAGTCATCTCTCGACTTGACTACTGTAACGCCCTCCTGACAGGTCTCCCAGCCTGCGCTGTTAAACCCCTTCAAATGATCCAGAATGCAGCAGCACGCCTGGTCTACAACCAACCCAAAAGGGCACATGTCACCCCACTGCTCATCCAGCTACACTGGCTACCGCTGGCCGCACGCATCAAATTCAAGACTCTAACGCTTGCCTACAAAGTACTCTCCGGCTCTGCCCCCACCTATCTCAATGCCCTCATACAGGCATATGCCTCCACACGACCGCTGCGCTCCTCAGCTGAGCGACGCCTAGCTCTTCCGCCAGCATGCGCAGGCCAATCCAAACTTTTCTCATCTGTCGTCCCTCGTTGGTGGAATGCACTATCTGGTCCAACTAGGGCAGGAACATCCCTAGCCATCTTCAAAAAAGGTCTGAAAACCCAGCTCTTCAAAGAACATCTCCTCTCATAGCACTATTTCAGACAATCGCACTCACTCAGGCACTTATTCACTTACTATGCACTTACTAGACCCACTGATGCACTTATTGTATTTATTTATTGTTGTTCAAAATGCTCTTAAAAATCCTAATTGTTTTTTTCCATGTTGTAAGTCGCTTTGGTTAAAAAGCGTCAGCCAAATGAAATGTAATGTAATGTAATGTAAATGAAATTACATAAAAATACCATAGAAATTACCACCTTAATTAATGCTGTTTGCATTGCTATTACCTAGAAACTGCAGAGTAATTGCTCTAAAAACTGCATGGAAATTACTTGTAATAAGTGGTAACAAGGGATTGTTACCATGAAATTACATAGAAATTACCATACAATTACCACCTTATTAGCGAGCCGTAATGTAAAGTGTTACCAAATTTTTTTATAGCTCAGTCTCAGTCCTACGTTTTCCCTTAAAAATGCAAAACAAAAATATTATTTTTGCCTAGGCTACCTGTTTAAAGAAAGATAAACGCACTCTCGAATATATTCTCGTTCTTTTATTTATCTTGAATGCGTACAAGACGGACGCGTTTCGGCAAACAGCCGTCCTCAGCGTCTTGCATAGGCTACCTGCACAGCGGAATAATAGTTCTAAAGATGAACAGATGTTCAGACGTTTGTCTCTTCAGCCACCTCGTGACATTGTCTATATGCAGAACCGCACACTACAAAACTATTCTTTCGTGTGAGAGAGGAGTACAGCATGACATTCCCATTCAGTGAGTCATACGTGACCCCATGCATTTGGCTACCTCTTGAACAAACAGATACTGTACATGCATCCAAAACAACACTCTCAACAAGATGATCTAAAGTTGGACAACATTGCGTTAGCTCGCCATGAGCCTATCCTTTCCAATGTCGTTAAGGCAAGTTTGTTCAGAAACAGCTGGAGTGAACACCTAGCTCTCGCTAGCGGGCTATAGGTACCTTCACTTAGCAAACAAGGGAGACTGGGCATTTCAGGTTTGAGTAGAAATGTACTCTTTCTCATTCATCTACTTTTTGTCCTCTTAATAAAGCAGACGTCCCTTATATCCAACTTCGCTTGTAGCTTGGCCATGATGCTGCTGCTGTGCGCATAGACAGTAAAAGAAGGCTGCATGCATATGTCGCTGATTGCCGTGACAACATGAGGAACATGCCCCTCGTCCACAGTAGGCTATTTTAGCCTCGACGTGCACAAAAGCTAAATGTTGAAAATTAAATAGTGGTGATATTTCCACCTTCATTGAAAAAATTACAGGGGATGGGGAGGGGGATGGCCCTTTCAGAGGGGGGGATGATTTTGACCATATCAATTCCAAAGGGGGATCTCATCCCCCCTCATCCCCCCTCAACTCGACTACTGACTACACACCTAAGGTGTGGGAGCCCTGGCTATAGGGTGACTCCTAGATTGGTGGGTTGACTATCCTTATATAGGCTACAAAGTTTGTGATTGGTTCAGACAGTGATAGAGGTTACATGAATGGAGATCACATGATGAGTACTGTAGGTGAAACTGAGACCATTGTTGTAGTGAAACCACTTGAGTAAATCAATCAAGACATGCCAATACATTTGGTTACATTTCCTGGTCCAAGTTAACTTCTGAGGACCTTGGACAAACATGTGACAGGAAGTCCACAATAGGCCCACACTTAGTAGCTAATCAAGAGTCCATATATGATTGAAATGAATGTCATCAGCCTGGGAATTAGATCCTTACACAGGCAATTGTCATCTCACAACTTGACTACTGTAATGCCCTCCTGACAGGTCTCCCAGCCTGCACAGTGAAACCCCTTCAAATGATCCAGAATGCAGCAGCACGCTTGGTCTACAACCAGCCCAAATGGGCACGTCACCCCATTGCTCATCCAGCTACACTGGCTACCGTTGGTCGCCCGCACCAAATTCAAGACTCTAACGCTTGCCTACAAAGTACTCTCCGACTCGCTCCCATCTACTTGAATGCCCTCATACAGGCATAATGCTACCACACGACCGTTGAACTCCTCAGCCAAGCGACGTCTAGCTTTTCCACCAGCACGCTCAGGCCAATCCAAGCTTTTCTCATCTGTTGTTCCTTGTTGGTAGAACACACTAACAGTTCCTACTAGAGTAGGGACATCCCTCTCCATCTTCAAAAAACGTCTGAAAACCCAGCTCTTCAGAGAACATCATCATTGCATTGTACTGCCTTGCACTATATTTATATTTAATCTTAAACCTCAGTATGTACTGATACTGAACTATTCCCACCATCTATTCAATTGTATATGTTATTCTTATATTTAAAAATTATGATTTTTATATATTACATCCTGCGTCTTGCCTGTGCATGTCGGGGTGTCCACGACCATGGTATACCTTGACAGGGACAAGGCCACACTTCCCCTCCGGACAATTGTATTACCCTATCCCACCCTTAGCATCTATTTATTTGTACTGTTTTTTTATGTTATTGTGTTGTACTTTAGTGCAAAGATTAACCGGAGTCAAATTCCTTGTTTCTTTACGTAACCCTGGCCAATAAAGCTGATTCTGATTCTGAACATCTCCTCTCATAGCACTACTTACAACTAGTCTGGCTGATCCTTAATCTACAACCTACTGTAACTGTGTAACCCACAACAGGGACAATTTGGAGGCCCTCACTCCCCCTACAGACAATTGCACTCATTGATGCACTTATTACACTCACTGAGGCACTTATTACACTCATTGATGCACTTATTGTGGTTTTTATTTATTGTTATAAAATGTTTAGAATTGTTAGAATTGCTCTTAAAAGCTTAAAAATGTTTTTTTTTTTTAACATGTTGTAAGTTGTTTTGGTTATGTACAGTGTGCATGTACAGTAATTAATCTTAGAATAGCACTTAACTCTGTAAGTGGCGTAGGCAGGGCCTATACACTATATTGCCAAAAGTATTCTCTCCCCTGTCTTGACTCACATATGAACTTCAATCACATTACATCCTTAATCGATAGGGTTTGTGATGACATCGGTCCACAAGTGGCCATCCCCAAACTTCCCACAAAGCTGGGAGCATGGAATTGTCCAAAATCGCTTGGTTAATACTGAAGCATTCAGAGTTCCTTTCACTGGAACTAAGGGACCAAGCCCAGCTCAGGGAAGGCCCCTTCCTGTTCCAACATGACTGTGCACCAGTGCACAAAGCAAGGTCCATAAAGGCATGGATGACAGAGTTTGGTGTGGATGAACTTGACTAGCCTGCACAGTCCTGACCTCAACCCAATAGAACACCTTTGGGATGAATTAGAGCAGAGACTGAGAGCCAGTCTCCCCTTTGGGATGAATTACAGTTGGATCCTGAGAGCCAGTCATCTCGTCCAACATCAGTGTGTGACCTCAAAAATGTGCTTCTGCTCAAAAAATCCCATAAACACACTCATAAACCTTGTAGAAAGTCTTCCCAGAAGAGTTGGAGCTGTTATAGCTGCAACGGGTGGACGACGTCATCATAAACCCTATGGCTTAAGGATGGGATGTGACCAAAGTTCATACGTGAGTCAAGGCAGGTGGGCGAATACTTGAAGTCCAGGTGCATGTCCGTCTTCTGCATGAAGTCAAGACCAAGAATGACTGGGAATGCAAGATCAGAATCAGACATCACATACAAAGTGTGCGTCCAGTAAGCTCCATTGACATTAAGAATGCATTGAAACTTTCCTAGTGCTCTTTTAGAAACGCCATTGGCCAAAGCAAACTCTTGATTGCCACCAGACGTTAAGGAGGTGTTCACACTAGGAGGTTTTTTTTTTTACAGAAAACACCTGACCTCTGTGTTTTTTCAAAAGATAAAAAGCCGACAGGGTTTTTTTTATTCCCCCAAAACAGCACCGAACGTTAATTTTAATTCCCATGACAACTGCCGTTTTAGAGCACAAGTACCGTTACGTTCATTGCTACTGGTTAGCTTAGCTTGCCAGGTGAGCGGATGAAAACTGAAAATTAAGTCTTACAATTATGGCCCAAAATCCCACCAATCGACCTCCAGATGGTCTCCTTATGGTAAATGTTGTGGTATAACTTGTTGGTCATGTCGTATAGCTCTACATGCTCACTCACAAGAACAACTAGCTGTTCGGTTGGCATCTTTTTTCTTTGTTTTGGTCGCCATTTTTTTTCTGAAAAAAGAACTTTCAATAAAGTTTCACTATGACGCAAACTCTCGCTCATTGGTCAGCTGTCAAAAAACCACTTGACGCGGGGTGTTTTTTCTTGGAGAGTAGACATTTCTCAACTTGAAAACCACCTGGGGTAGGTGGAAAAAAACGCCGGTGGCGGTGGTTTAAAAAGCGCCCAGGACCTTTTTTTTTTTTAAAAAAAAAAAACCTCTCTGTATCATAGGAATATAATGTAAAACATCCACCCGCAACGGGAGAAAACACCTCCTCGTGTGAACACGCCCTAACTGCTCCTTTGGCTTCTGTATTCTGTGCCATAGCTCATGGCGTATTAGGGAAAAGGTGCTTCCTGTATCAAGCAAAGCGGGGCCTTCAGCTCCTCTGATGGAAAGATGCATAGCCAACAGAGAGAGAGGTGTTTTAAAGGGCTCAGGAAAAGCATCTCCTTTTACGACTTTGAGCTCCACTTTCTTTGGTTTTGCAGTGTTTGCAAGAGTTTTGGTATCTTTGACACTATTTATCCGGCTCCAGTAGTTTTTCATGGAGGCCATATCACCTTCAATCATACTGCCTACTTTTACTAGATCTGCGACCGTTTTGACAGTCCGGCAGCCACTTTGGGGTTAGCATTATTCAATATCCTCTGCACAATCATAGATTCTTCCATATCCGGTTTCCATTTCACACACAAAGCTCTATAGTCATATGCAAAATCCCTTATTGTCTCAGAAGGAGTCTGCACACGATTACGTAGTCGCTCGAACTGGAAATCAGTGGACAAGAAAGCCTGCAGAAATGCAGTTTTAAAATCGCCCCAGGTGTCTATGGATGTCTTCTCTGCAATCCACCAACTCTTTGCTGGTCCTTTTAATACAGACGACAGTGTGGCCATGATTTCTGCATTACAGGTGGGTCTCAGCGCAAGAAACTCTTCACAAAGATCAAGATACGCCATGGGGTCTTTGGTATCTCCATCTCCACCGAAACAAGGAAAGTTTATTCTGATGGGGGGTTTCAATGTTCTGCTTCCGAAGCTCATACTGGGCGACACACTGGGCGAGTCAAACTGAAAGCGTACAGAAGGCCGTACTTTCTGTTCTTTGGTCAGAGGTGACAATTTGGGTGTGCTGGTGAGGCGTATCCTATTCAGTTGGTCCTCCACAGCGGAACACAGCATCCTCTAATTTGTTCACCTGACCACATACAAACTGCTCAGTAGCCTCAAACTGTTCAGTGATTTTTTCCCTTAACAGCTCCTCCCGGTGGAGGGTGCTATTCTCTGAAGCTATTACCTCCTTTTCCAGGTTAATAATTCTTTCTTGCATTTCATTCACCTTCTTTTTAAGTTCATTAGTCTCCTGAGACCTGAGAGACTGTTAAATTTTGGATGTTCTCACTATTAGCCTCATCCTCCTTCCCCTCAAGGTAACTTACATCCCCATATAACTTGCTTAATGAATCAGCCAGGTCGTCCACCCTTTCCCTAACAGTAACAAAAGGGGCACTTCCTATGGGATGTGTATGGCTACCTTGTGCTGATAAGGACAATTCTTTAATCTGTTTTTCCTCATAACCGTCGGCTGGAGGGCTAATTTCTCTTTCCTCCTCCCCCTCATCTAGGTGTGACATTGTGAGCAGTGCAACAGGAGTGAAACGGAGGAAAAGTGTGCAACAGGGTGATGATAGGCTTTATTTTAAGTCGATACTAACGAAAGTATTAATAAACGTGCCAGTGTCCCTGTTCAGGCGCCATTCTGTAACAATTAAATATATTACAAATAAAGTAGAAAGTTCACTGACACGGTTTATACTATTAATTGCGTTATTTATTCACTAGATAGTGAGAATAGAAGATAGAAGAGAAAGAGACTCTCAAAAACAAAAATAAACAGCCTCCAATCGAGAGCTGGCCTCAGAATTCTCAGTCCGTTTGTATCCCGACGAATCCGTGCGCTAATTCCTCAGTTCATTAATGTTTTAACTCAGTCTTTGGTCCAACACGAAGCAAAAAAGTAATCCAAATCCAAGGCAGATAATCCATCAAACGAAAACTTAAGTCTTTGTGCTTAAAGTTCACGAATGTCCAAACCAGTTAATCCTTAGTTTGCAACGACACCGACAATAAACAAAAAAGGACACTTCTCACCCGCGCTCCGTTTCCCGGTGGAATTCGTTCAGCAGTTTCTCGATTCAGTCCAAGACCCGCAGGAAAAAACGAGCAAAAACATTCCACCCACGCAGCAAACTTCTTTAGCATGATGCAGGCGATTTCAATTTCCTTTGTCTGCCACCATTTTCCTATTTTAAATTTCTCCGCCCTGTGACGGTCAGCTGACAGGCTACCTGCGCAAGCTGCGCTTCAGATAGACAGACGTGCAGAGGAAAAGGGGTGTGACAGATGCGTGAAGTATGAGTTTTTAATTTATTATATTGATCCTTTTGTATGCATACAAATAAAAAACAGCTTTATTTAGCTACATTAAGTAATTTATTATTTAAGTTCTTAATAAGCCCTTAAATATGTGGCAGTGGCTACATAGTTACAGGCACATAATGTCTTCTTTACCAGCTTACTACTATACTATACTACTACTATAATGACTTGGTTTGTCTCTTTCTTAGTAGGCTAATAACTAAGTAATTGGGTGGAAATAAGTGATAATGTATTTTACGGCCCTGATGCTGTGTATTTTCCTGGAAATTACCTCCTTGTTTGTCATGTAATTAAACAAAAACAATAAGTAAAGTTTCAAATAATTACCATTTTCTTATACTTAAAATTAAAGCTGCTTGCATCGCTATTACCTAAAAACTGCAGAGTTATTGCACTGGAAACTGCACGGAAATAACTTGTAATAAGTGGCTACAAAGAGTTATTCATAAAATTATATCAAAATACCATAGAAATTACCACCGTAATTAATGCTGTTTGCATTGCTATTACCTAGAAACAGCAGAGTAATTGCACTAGAAACTGCATAGAAATTACTGGTAATAAGTGGTAACAAGTGGTAACAAGGGATTGTTACCATGAAATTACATAGAAATTACCATACAATTACCACCTTATTAGCGAGCCGTAATGTAAAGAGTTACCGAAAATGTGATAGTGTCACCTCTCAGAAAGCGCCTGCAGAAGCTCATCACGGTGTTGCACTCTCAATTTGTTGGTCCTATATTTTGGATCATCTCCCAAGCTGTCAAGGCTAAGGACCTGAATGTTTAAAATAAATTGCAAGAAAGTGGCAGAGTGAGTTTAGACACAAAGAACACAGAAAACTGGTCTGACCTGATTCAATTACTTATGAAATAGTCTGGGGTGGCTTTCCCGTACAACTCCAAAGGTTAGGTTGCATGGTACGATGCATCATTCAACTAACCAACATCTACTAAAGACTGTTTCCCAAAACCGTTAGATTAACTTGGATGATCCATGATCATTTCCAAATTTCAGTAGTCTGATTTAACATTGGCCAGGTTGAAATATATCTGTTTCTTTATTTTTTTGCTCCTAAGGCATCAAGTTCAAGTATTTGTTCATAAATAGACCGAATGAAAGAATACCTTTAATTCATGAGTCATTGAAATAGGCAGGCAAGCTCGCTATGGCTCAGTGTGTTACGGCTGATGACATTACACTTCATTGTTGGATGTTATTTCAGGGCTAAACTACAGATGGTACGGGTTGAGAATGCTCCTTTCTTTGCCGCACATCGGGAATCCCGAAGGTTCGGGACTTTGTAATTAAAACTGCAACCGCAAGGGGGCAACATAAGACCGCCCTAATAACATGAAGGTTCGGCTCATGCCGGAAAACACAGAAAAACCCGAAGACACCGCGCTGGTGACAAGCGGAGAAAAGAGACATGACGCTCGGCATGTCAGATTGCAGTTGCAGAGTTTTCGAATGTTTTACAGCCTACCTCACAGCTCTCTCACGCGACGTAGCCTATAACTCAGTCAGTCCAGCAGAGATGCCAGAGCAACGTTTTGGTCAATGGAGAGGGAGAGAAATGCTCCGCATATCCGTCTCATTTAATCATTAAAATGAAGGTGATGACTGGCGAAATTAATCAAACGACATTTCAATAAACCATTGTTGAAATGAATGAAAATGGTTTTAGAAAATCGCCTATAGGCCTATCAGAAGGAAATAGCCTTCAATTCAACCTGAAAGACTCGATAGGCAACCTTAGATTAATTCATTAATTCATTACGGTTACAAGACCGCATTTCCCTGCATAGGCTATTATTGTCAAGGCGAAGACGAAAGAGATGGACAAGATGGACGTTTAGACTACATTTACATGCTAGGAATACTTAGAAATGTGTATAGGCTATTTTAAAACGGAGGCATGTTCATTTTAACCGGCATTTTAACGTCAGTTTAACATGTCAGAACTTTTGATCGGCGTTTCAAGTGCATGCCACGAATAAATAAACTCGACTGACTGAATCCCGTATATTTGTTGGCAAGTGTTAATATGTAGGCTAAGCAAAATGGTGATAAGATTTGAGCTGTGGCACAACTGGTTGAAGCATCTCTACCGTACGCCAACGACCGGGGTTCAAAACCCATTCTACAAATCTCTCCGGAACCCATCAAGACAAGCGGTAGCGTTTTATTAAAACAATGAAAGATTTTCTCAGTTTTGCGATTTTTTTATGTTTGTGATGTCTGCTGAAAAGAAAAGTTAATATGTGAATTCGCGGTTCAGCGCACACTCACACACATTTTTACATTTACATAGTGTCGGGCTCAAGTGTGTCGAGAGAGAAGGGGGGAGGGAGGCAGTCGTCCTCAATACCTCATATAGGTAGGCTATAATGTAGTTAACTGGTTAGACGAGTGTGGGGGAGGGGGAATGATCGCACAAGACAATTGCTCTTCATGAAATGGATAGTCTCACAGACGGCTGTCGATTTTTAAATGTAGCCTATACACTTGCGAAATCGGACGTGGCACATAACCTAATTATTAGGCTACTGGATTTAATATAGCAAGTCCATAGACTTTGTTTATCCTACAATAAGTATAAAATCCGACAATCCAAAACGATAACGAGATCTCCCAGAAACGAAAAACAAGTTTGTTGCGTAGCCTAGTCCAGTGTTTCTCAACCTTTTTTCAGTCGCGGCACCCTTTACATGATTGAAAAATCTCAAGGCACCCCAAACTTTTAAAAAAAACTCATAGGCGCACGCACGCACGCACGCACGCACGCACGCACACACACACACGCACACACACACACACACACACACACAGACTCAGTGAGAGACTTGGGCCTGCAAGGATGAACACAGCTGCTCTATTCTCGCAGGAATGGATGACAGACACACGTATAGCTCCTGGTCCACAGCTCTAGGGCGCTCTCTGTACTTGAATCCGAACGTGATGTAGCATAATTGTCATCATACTGACGTTTCTCAAGCCGTTTTCAGACAGACGTGTATTTTCACAATGTTCACGCCACAGACTTTTTACTTTTTTTTTTTTAGTGCTGTCTGAATTCTGATGTCCGTATATCTGCTACCGGAACTTTTCCTGCTGCTGACTTAATCATTTGGCCGTAATGTTGCCACCACAGCATGTGAATGCAATCGCGGAAAATTTCTGCACTTGTCAGTGATGATCGAGGGAAGTATTACGTGTATAAAGCGCCCTAATGCCACTTAACAGTTTTGCATCTTTCTAACACGCAGCGGGTAATGCAGCAAAGTTATAGCCTCCTCCATACTCCCGGTGTAAAAACTACAGTACACTCTTCCGCATGCACAGTAGACAGCGCGGCCGCATTTGTCAATATCTGCCCAGCAAACCAAAGCCCTTGCTGACGGTCTCTACCTCCTTCACTGAATAACCACACGACGAAGAGAGGGTGATATTGAGGGCACAGGTTCAGATATTTTTTTCAAAAACCTGGCCATGTTGCTACACCATAACGCTATGACTTGACAACTCATAAGATATCGCACGCAGTAAACAAAAGTAACCAATTTATAGACGTCATACAGGCTACGGATTGCAGCTTCAGGGTTAGAAAAAAATATCTATTTTCTCTGATGTGTGGCCGCAATTTACTTATCTGCGTGATAAAGCTAGAGGAAAGATTCCGAAATTATGCTTTTTTTTTTTTTTTTTTTAAATTTGATTAGCCTAGTGTCAGACACGTTTCTGCGGCACCCCTGAGGAGGCCACGCGGCACCCCGGTTGAGAAACACTGGCCTAGTCCTTCCAACAATGCGTTTGATAGATAAAAGGCATCCTGTCCTGCTGTATTCCAATGAGAAAAAAACATCCACAAGTTATAGGCTAAGGGTCACGGTAATGCAGCATGCAGGAATCTCTCTCTCTCTCTCTCTCTCTCTCTCTCTCTCTCTCTCTCTCTATATATATATAGCCTCAGTGGCGGCTGGTGGTTTCAGAATTAACGGAGGAAGGTATGTGCGTGGGGGGGTCTTTCAGAGAGGGAAGTTGTTAAGCCCACATTATGGTTATGGATATGATTTAATAGCCTGACGACGTCATACTCAATTCTTATCAGAATATGAGTCTGAAACTGCTCCATTCAGCTGCGATTATGGGGCGTGATTCAACCGATACAGTGCGGGGGGGATAGCTCTGCACTCATTGGATAGACCAAACCAAACAGAACAAGTTATTGGCTGTCAGTATCTGCGAAATCTAAGACAGAAATATGTAGCAGGGTAGGCTATGGAAAACATCCTCCTTCGTTTTTAATAAATAATTCCTTCAAACTGTATGCAATGAACAGCTGGGGAAGTGTGTCGTTAACCCAACGAGCAAATAGACATTTTTAAACAAACGGGAACAACATCACCCAAACATGCTGTTTTAACTGGGTGAAAGTGAAACTGAAGTTTTCCCACACATCCTCGTTGGTCTAAGTGTTCAGAAATAGTTGTGCGAATCCGTGATAAAACCTCCGTTTCAATAGCTAAGATAAACGAAGGGCCAAACTGCATGAACAAATTATGCATTCATAGCCATAGCGTTTCTGTTGCAATCAAAATCAACCTAAGCGAACATGGTCTCACACCCAACTCGTTGAACGAGGACGCATGCAGCCGTGAACGTCACTGCTGTTCATATGTCAATCATCACGTAAAGCCCGCCCTGTGAAATGTGATTGGTCCGAGCCGAAGTGTATCTCGAATAGTAGCAGCTGAACGGAGCAGTGCCAGACCGAAGTTCCCTGCAGAAAAAGAATGGAGGCGGGGCTAAACTTCGGTCTGGCATCCAGGCTAATGATTTAATGCCAAAGTAAGTAAATTGGAATTAATAAATACAATTATTTGTACCCCAGCTAGTTGGTATACTTTTAGTATCCTGTACTGTTTTATACCCCTTTACTGCAAGACATAATTTATGCACTGAAAATGTGCAAGGACTTTTATTTTGACACAGGGCCGGCCCAAGCCTTTATGGGGCCCTAAGCAAAATTTCATTTGGGGCCCCCCATACCACTACCTCAGCACCAGATGCTTCATCATCCCATAGGCTACACTGTGTGTGTAACATACCCACTATCATTACCATAATTTGTAATTTACTTACATCATACCGGTGTCATTCTGGCTGTTTTTAACATTACCAGAGTAGCAAACTCACAAAATTGTTCTAATTGTTTTGCATTTTTAAATAGAGTGGGGTGTAAATGTGTGCAAAATTAATTATACTATTTGAAAGTAACATCAGCAGACAAGACACTGTATTTACAGTAACAAGTTAACCAGTTTAATTTTTTTCGTTTTTCAAATTCAGAACAGACGTTCAAAGTTGTGCAAAATGTGCAATATGGTGGTGGTGTGGTGTGGTGTGTCTCGTCTTCCAGCTGCTTCTTTTTTCTTTTCTCGGCTCCAGAGGGATAGCTCCTTTTTTGAGACATAGTTAAGTGGCAATGAACTTCCACTTCACGTTTCACATGATGACCGACAACCACGCCAGCAGTGTATGATATCTGCATGCCCAACGGTGGCAGCAACCAACAGCAGGAATCAATTTTGAGAATAGGCCTATAGTATTTTGCGAATTATGAAAATAAAATGCAAATCACATTTATATGTGTAATACCATCTCGTTTCTATTATTCAATGATATTTTTTATTTTTACTTTTAAAAATATATATATTATCGTGATCTTTTGGTGCTCTTGGGGGGCCCTCTGGTGGCGTGGGGGCCCTAAGCGACCGCATAGTTCGCTTATCCCTTGGGTCGGCCCTGTTTTGACATTTGTGACGTTCCACGGCAAAACCAGTCGCTTGTCGCAACAGGCGTTTCTGAGAAAAATGGCCATTTATGTCACTTGTGCTAAAATCGTGGATTTTTTTTTGTAAGTGTTTTGAAACAGTGGGAGGTCTACACTGTACGGCCGTGAATACATTTCGCCGAAAAACTGACCTTTTGTAGTCTAAAAACGTGAGTTTGTTGAGGTGAGAAAGTTAGAGGAAGCAGGAAGTTAGAGGCGTCTCGTTTTTGCCCCTCTATTCCAATATTTACGGTAAACGCACTCATTGACAACCACCAAGTTATCCGCGTGCTATGTCGTTGATACAAGTACCGTAAAACGTGTAATAGCGGCGACCTTACAAAGCGTTCGTGAGTGTTGAGCCGACGGTTAACTTCAGAGGCAGATTTCTCCGTTTTTCTATTGGCATGACAGGATGAACTCAACTCCTTTGAATGTTTATATTTCAGTAATATGACGTTCAATTCATTAGATATAGGTATCGTTTTGAAGGTTGATTATGCCCCTTCCTGAAAACGTAATAACTTTGATTTTGAAAATTTGGACATTGTGACTGATTTCGCCGTGGAAGGTCACATTTCTTATAGTTCTCAGCCGATTGATAACGTGAATTGTGAGCAGCTGGGTAGAAGTGTCAAACTTCTAAAGCAAAGTATTCTGGCTCTACTTTGATGCCCCCAAACCAGTTGCTAGTGAAGGCTACGATTCAACCTGGCTAGTTAATCTTGTTAAAATTAGCTTAAATTCGTTTTCAACTAAATTAGACCTAAATAGTTACAGAAATGTCTTCAGACGTTCATTCATTTGCTAGGTACGAGGCAACATCTATTTTTATTGCTCTCTCCTTTGCTAAGTTAACTGACAGACTTACCCTAGCTAGCTGCTTGCTATTGGAGTTTCTTATACGTCTTTCTGCCGTTCTGACCCTGTTTGTAAGTCCAGTGAGTGACACAAAGTTGGATGCTCAATCAAACGTTTGATTTATTAACAACTAAGCAACTGAAATGATTAAGCTAATTAAGTTCATTTTCGATCCACATGCTCGACTTTCCTGCGGCATGCCAACTGATGTGTACAGTTATCCTGCATTTCTGATTGGATATAGAGAGCCGAAGTCCCGCCCCTTCCGTTTGCCTCCATGGGACCTATCTTTGGATTTTTTTTAAATGGCAGTCAATGGAGAAAGATAAATTATTTTCTGGTCCCGATTGTCTTGTGCCTTGAATTACCCATATGATGTTTGTCAATTTTAATGAAAATTTTTCACGTAAAGACATTTGAAAAGTATGTCGTAACTAGTGAATTACAACATTGTGAAAGATCGTGTTTCCAACGACTACAAACACATCAGTCGCGTTAGTGACGTTACACCAATTCACAGCCACGGGCGCCAGCAACAGGTCTTATTTGAGCTTCCCCCTTGCCGATGAAAATATCATGAGTCAGACGATTAAACTCATCAGATAAGTTGTATTTCATTCATAGACTGTACAAACACTACTGTAGTGACTTAGCTGACAGCAAGATGTAACCGTTAACTAGCATAATAGCTAGCTAACTAGCCAGCCTCTCGTTTGCTAGTTGGTGACGTGCTTCGTTTGACACGAGAGATGTAGTCCACTGAATGGATTCGCACAAAACTTACATAACTTTTAAAGTCTAACGAAAAACAGAACTTTATTAATGTGAAAAATTATCTTTTAAATTCCCACACATCATATGTGAAATGCACGGTCCAACTCGAACGGGACCAAAAAATAATTGTTATCTCTCCATTGACTCCCGTGCATAAAAAATTGTGAAATAGGTCCCATAGACCGGAAGTGGAAGGGCGGGACTTCGGCTCTCTATTAGCAGCATGAGCTCCACTGATTGGTTCATTGACGGAGGCACTTCCGCGGAGGATCTTCCTCCCTTCGGCCATTCACTTGAATGGTATCCACGAGCCGCGGGGGTCTGGAGAGTTTATAATGGGCGCTAATGGGGGTCTTGAGGAGGAAGATCCTCCGTGCAGTAATTTTCAATTGCGATAGGGGTCGCTTTCACAAATTTGACTAATTTCAGTAACATTGCGTTTGAAAAGCAATTAGTTCTATGTTGTTTTAGTTAGGAAGTTGGTTAAATATATGTATATTTTATTATTTTAATTTCCCTGAAAAGTTTAGGGAGGATTGTCCTCCCTTTCCTCAATGGACGAGCCTGCACAAAACTTTGTTAAGCCAGCTCCATACATAACAATAGCTGCCGCGCGCTCTCCCCGGCCTCCATTTAAACTAAGGGCAAACCCATTCATTCGTGCCCAAAACGAATGGGTTGGGAGCGTCGCCTGGCTGTGTCAGCAAACTGCAATACTTGAGGGGTTAAATAGCGCACATTACTTGAATTTTAATCTGAAGAAGACCACACAGTCGAAACGTCATTCCTTTGTGCTAAATAAAATAAAATAAAATAAAAAAAGAAGGATTTCAAGTGTGCAAACCTTTTTCCATTTTTTATAATTTACTCTTGTTCTGCACCTTGACCGGGGATGTGCACAAACTTTTTATTACACTTGAATTTTAAACCAGCTCTTCTCTTACCAGTAGC
Organism: Sardina pilchardus; assembly: GCF_963854185.1. Classification (NCBI taxonomy): domain Eukaryota; kingdom Metazoa; phylum Chordata; class Actinopteri; order Clupeiformes; family Clupeidae; genus Sardina; species Sardina pilchardus. The sequence continues at coordinate 30,702,582 of NC_085012.1, forward strand.
CTATATCCTACAGCCATACTTTAATAATCAGATGTTATGCTCATTTTTGTAGGCTACACCTCACCTCACGCACGCACACAAATGCTGGTTTTGCACATCTACAATAATTGGCCAGGCTATATATAATAGGCCTGTATTTTGCCTTCGTTCAACTTTAGTTGTGCTCAATCTAAATTATTGTCATATTACCAAATGGCGAACCTCGAAAATTATTTAGGATATAGAGCCGTGTCCATTACGCACTACAATTATTTTTTAGGCTATTGTTTTATTTGAGTGTTTTTGTCTATACGGACAATACGGAAGAAGACTTTAACTTATATTACTTAGCCTATATATTTCTTATAACGAAACGTGAAGAAAAAATACGAGGACTGACCATCTCGTGTCGCCGTGTTTCCCGCAAACCATGGCGACAAAGAGAAATAAATATGATATATGATATTTAAGCTGATTGTTGTCAAATTTCCCAAACACAATTCGGGAGAAGCAGCGGACAGGAGCGCCACCACAAGCAAGCACTTCTAGCCCAAATTAACATGGCAACGTTGCCTATGACTAAAGTGTCTAAGTAGGCTACTAATATTACATTTGATTGGTAGCATGTTTGTAGCGCGCCAGTTTACCCATCCCCTACATCAAAACAGCTTAGAATCAATCAAAGAATCAGCTGTGTCGGCGTTAGGCTGTAGCCTAGGCGATTTTCTATAACCATTTTCATTCATTTCAACAATGGCTTATTGAAACGTCGTTTGATTAATTTCGCCAGTCATCACCTTCATTTTAATGATTAAATTAGATTAAGGAGTCGACTATTGATGGATATGCGGTCTTCATCATTAAATGGAGTTGAAATGCGGGTTGAAACTCTCTGCCACCTGGTGGTTGTTTGGGTACATTGCCTTAGCCTCGAAAAAAATCGGCTTGACAGCCTGCGGGATCTCTTCGGGAGTCCCGTGGGAGAAGGTGCATTCTCAACCCGTACCCACTGTAAGAAAGATGACTGGTCAAAATTCTGCACATGGAACTTCACTGGTTTGTTAGGAAGATGTGTAATTGTGTTCCCAACTTCCGGGTTAAAATGTTGAATTTCACGTTTTCGTATAATTCGACAGTATACAGTCTACAGTTTCATATCGTGAACTCATTTCACGGAAAAACATTCGTTTTGACTGTTAAACCCAGCGAAGATTCACATTTAGGGGCAGCCGTGGCCTACTGGTTAGGGCTTGTAAGACTGGATATTTTCCACCCGTGAATCAAGACGGGGCAGACGACCTCACAGCTGGACACTCCTTTGTGTTCAGGTGATCTGTTTGCATTTGAACTGTCCCCATTGTGTGTGGACTGCCATTTGGTCAAAGGCTCCCGGACACACCTACATTTTCCCTCTCCACACATCTCAGAAACTAATGCGGAAAACTGAAATGTATCTGTTTCATGACAAATGATAATACATCCATGTTTGGTCTTCAATTAATACTTGTAATGTGGGCAACTGCCTGATCATGGTTTCATTGCAATCTAATGTGTTTGTACATAGTTGTGGACTAAGAACTACATTATAGAGTTTTAGACGCCACACCCACTTTCAGGTAAAGAAGTCCTGCTGAGTCGGGGGTGGCTGGATGAATGAAAAAGAGAAGCTCTTGCAGTCACTCTCTCTCTTGCTTCTCTATCTCAGCTCTGGGCAAGAGGTCACTCTGACCTCTCTGCCTCCCTCTCTCTCTTCCCCATTCCTTCTCTCTCTCTCTCTCTCTCTCTCTCTCTGCCTTCTCTCTCTCTCTCTCTCTCTCTCTCTCTCTCTCTCTCTCTCTCTCTATCTTTTGATTTCTTTATGGGTTTTGTTATTTTCATTATTTGATACATCGTTTTATCTGGTGTATGTAGCATTGCAACTTGTTAAGGTTTAAGTTCAAGTTTAGGCTACTGTTTGTTTTGAGGTTAAGTTTACTTTCTCCTTTGTTCCTTTGTTTAAGGATAATTACTGATTCTTTACTTTTACATTCAAAGGCTCAAGGCCTAATAAATGGTTAATTCTCTTTGATCAGTTTGCATATCTCTAAAAGTCTAGTGTGCCATTCCATACTCTGCTATAGTTAACAAACTAGTTATTTGGTAATTTATTAGAGGTACAATATTCTTATCTTATGGAGTCAGATAAATCGTGGTTTATTCCTAATAACATTGCCATCTAACTTCTCAGATGTCTTTACAGTCAAATTCAACCTCATTGAAGCACCGGACGTAGACAGAACGCGTATAAAAGAGGGAAAATATATGATTGTATTTCTCCTGCTTACAGGCTTCTGGCTTGTAACCAGAGGGTTACCGGTTCGATCCCCGACCAGTCCACGGCTGAAGGGTCCTTGAGCAAGGCACCTAACCCCTCACTGCTCCCCGAGCACCGCTGGTTGGGCAGGCAGCTCACTGCTCTGGGTTACTGTGTGTTCACTGTGTGCTGTGTGTGTTCACTAATTCGGTTAAATTGGGTTAAATGCAGAGAACTGAATTTCCCTCACCGGATCAAAAAAGTATATATTCTATTCATTCATATTAGCAGTCATTCCCGTTGTCCACACGCCGCTTAAAAGGTGATTTCTCCTCTTCTAGGATATCATGACAGGAGAACCATGTCAACTTTGGATGCGGTTACCTTAGCGATAGTTTGTGTAATACCATTGATATACATATCATTGGAAAGCTTAGTTCATGGCTGTTCATGTGAGCACAATAACTTAATTTTGTAATTTTTACCGAAGCGACTGGTTTCTCTTTGCAGGGTCACAAATAGTAATGACATGGTCTCATCCAGGCAGTCTTAATAGAATATATTTTCCATCTGTAAAGCATAGACTGCATATGGCTGCTTACCTTGCACACTTTCACAAACTGTAGATCATTCCCAGCTGCAACAACAAGAAATCCATCACTGGTTTTGAAGCCCTGGTCACAAAAAACAATGTGCAATGCTAGTCAATAGTCAATCTCGCTGATTAACACATTAATGAGTTGGTCATTCATGTTTATTTTGAATAGAGTGAGGCTCACATCATTTTGTTTTGAGGCAAGGTGCACCACTGATTAAAGGTAGGTGGGTATCCTGTTTCCCAAGGCCAGCAGTGACAAAATGTCACAACTGGCAATAACATTTCTTTACAAGCTCAATACTGACAGAATTGGAGAAGAAAGTAGCCAAATTCCGTTTTTGAAATCTGGTGTATATCTGGTGCTTGGTATCATTGGAAACGGGACCTTTTAGGCCCAGTACTGAATCTGTGTGACAAACACAGAGGTCGCATGACTTCTTTGGATGGAGTGAATCAGCATGGCTCTATTCTTTCTCATTCTCCTTGCGACTCCCTACACTGCTGCTACGTTTCCCCAAGCTCTCCTATGGACACTTCGACCTCGTCTAACACATCTATTGATATTATAGACATTAGACAAAGGCTCCACTACACTCCTCCGATTATGGAGAGGCACACGGTCACTGTCGAGGGAGCATATGGCTAGCGCGATTAAAAAAAACACATTGCCCCGACCATAAGCTTTCGTTCTCCACACAACTAACACGTTTGATGAGGGTCTGCTAACTGTTCCACGATATGCCTACTTCTCGTTGCAAGGCATAACATAAAAACCCACCCGACACTGCCTACACCTGTTGCCTATTTGTCTGATGGCACCCTGGATCTGCCACGCGCGCCTCCAGAGTGGACTGAATCAACATGGCTTTCGTTCTCATTCTCATTGCGACTACCCACACTGCTGCTACGTTGCCCCACAGTTCTCCTATGGACACTTTGACCTCCATACCGATACCATCACGTTACCTGTCCTCGCAATTATGGAGAGGGCAAAATGGCTAGCGCGATAAAATGGCAGTGCCCCGACCAATACGTCGTTCTCTACACAAATAACACGTCTGATGAGGGTCTTCTAACTTCCCTATGAACACCTAGACCCGTGAAATATTGTTCATAACACTGACATCGGGCAAAAGATCCACGTTTGTGCTTGGTGTAGGACTTATCTCTACATTGTCCAGCTGCAGCATTGCTTGCTAGGCAGAGACGCGTGTGAATAAACAAATCCCTGTCATCTTCTGAAGGCAGATATTTCCCTTCAGAATCACTGTCAGTGAACAGAAGACCCAACACTTCATTCCTGGTAAACTTTTTTGATGTGTTTAGACGATTATCTAATGCTAATACTCGTTTACGTTCACACTACCGCTCTGATACAATGGTTCACACGCGACCTAGCTCAGCTGATATTTCGCACTGATTTTAAAGTGCCCTTGCTCGAAAAGTTTGTATAGAAGCATAACGGAATTCTGAGTCAGGGACGTAGTTTGACATGTCTGCCAACTAGTGGCAGGGAGTTTGAACGAAATTTGACACCCTATTTGACCAATTCGGCCGTTTTATCCAGTACAGCATCTTGACGACTTAAGTCTTGAGTTAATTAGCTGATTAGAGTGTGGCACTAGGTGTCTTCAATATAGAACCTTTACACAATATTCGGTACACAAGTCATCGTCTATTAAGCATTTGTTACTATTAGTTAATGGTTTGTTCATCATTAGAAATGTATTGTTCATGCATAATTTATCATCAGTTAAGCATTTGTTCACAAAGTTATGAATGGTTTGTTCATAGTAAATAAGCTCTTTCTTCCCCATACCTCACCTGTGAGGTAAACCACTACCAATCATCAGCCATCCCTGTGCCTGGCCCTCATCACACTTGAAGTCCCATCCCTAGGACTGCCCTACCATTGCCAATTGTTGTCCCTTGCCCGGATTCCTGGCCCACGCATCCTAGTGACCCAATTTTTTCCTTAAGACAATTCCTAATCCCTATGGACAATTTATTCCCTACACTGGACTATTTGAACTTTCTGACACTAAAAATGACTGACCTAGGTCAGATGGGTTGGTGACAAAGAAATTAATATATTTATCATTATGAACTTCATTTGTGTGCGTCAAAGTTATAATCCACACTTTCATATGTGTGTTCAAAGTTGCTATTCACAGTTTCACATGGGAACCTCACAGGAACGCTATGCACCTGCAGATAAGAAACTGGACATGAGCGAGAGGAGGATTTTAGGGAGGTTTCGACCAAGGTCATGCTGACTTGTTTTGCTCTCTGCTTTTCTTTAATAAAAGAGCCTCTTTGCGTCCAAGAGCTCAGAGACTGTTTCGGAGAGGTAAAGCACCTCCTCTCTATGTCTCTCCTCTTGGCGCCAGAGTATACTGAAAATTATACTACTTGTCTGTGGTTCTTGTGTCATAATATTGGGAAGATTTTCCTAACATTCTTTGGTCCTTCGAAGCCGGTTGTCAATATATCCTTTCTGGAACTGATCGTCGGAAGTTGAAGACTGCGCAGCCCGCGGACTCGGACCGCGGAAAAGCCCCGCACGGTGAATTCCGTGCTGGCCAGCCGACGGCGACCAGCTCCTAGACTGGATTGACGACTGAACAACAGAGCAGAACCATAACAGTGTGAGTATAATTTCATAGGCCTAATAGTCTTGGACTATTTTCTAGAAAAGGGAAAAGTCGCATTAAGTTGCCGTTCCCAAGGGAAAAGTCGCATTAAGTTGCCGTTCTCTTAATACAGCTGTATAAAAGATAAACTTTCCAGGGGGGTTCGAGTCCCGCTTGAGGTTTATCTAAAAAGGGGGGTTCGAGTCCCACCTTAAAAATAGGGGGTTCGAGTCCCACCTTAAAAATAGGGGGTTCGAGTCCCACCTTAAAAATAGGGGGTTAGAGTCCCGCCTGAACTATCAAATAGGGGTTCGAGTCCACTATATTGATAATAGAGGGAAAGAAGGAGTGTGACTGAGAAGTGTGTGTGTGAAGGGATTGTCTGTGAGTTAAAACGAACAACAGAGCCTGTGAGAGATAAAACACCCAGGGGAAGCCGGACTAAGGTCTAGAAGCTCGCTTCCCAGGCTTGTTGTTTGCCCTAAGAGGACGACACAGAACAATCTCTTATTTGTGCAAAATGGAGAATACTCAAGATAAAGGACAACTTTTGAAAGGCGATGCCAAATTCATAGCTAGAGTCCATCCAGGAACTGAAAATTGGCTATTACGATGGAAAGATAAATTCGAATTTGCAAACTAAAACCAAAATTATCATCATGCCATGCAGAAGTGCACCTGTATGACGATGATGATGATTACGGTAAAACTCCAAATTGGCCCCCACCGCCGCCTCCGGTGGAGGCATTTCCAATGGTAGAACTGCCCAATCCAACATTTAAGCCAGACGTGGCTGAGGGTCAAAATAATCCACGGTTAATGTATGTCTATACTGTAGGACATGGACACAGGACGACGTAAAAAAAAAAAAAGCAGTGGAGGTAATTCCATCTCATAAAGCCCAAATTGAAGAACTTTGCGACGAAATGAAAAACATAATAGCGGTGTACCACCTGAATGGTTTCGAGGTCGAAAGGATGTTCCGTTTTAAAATGGGCTCTGATTGGAGCCGTGTTAAAGACAGCTTTGTAGCCCATCAGGCTGGTACAGCGTATGCGCCTGGTTCTCTGGATTTAAATCAACAAGTCCAAAGCCTAGAGAATAAATGTAAAGACGTGTTTAAAAAACATTGCGATTACACCAAAATACACGCCACCACACAGAAAGATGATGAAGATGTCTGGGAGTTTAGAGACAGATTTGAAAAAGTTTTTAAAGCCTATAACGGCCTGAAGTCAGGGAGTGCAGAAGATAAGATAATTTATGGACAGCATTTAAAACAAGCATTACTCCAAAGTTTCAGACCAGAGATAAAAGGGTGGATAGAGAAACATTTTGTTATTTTCAAAACAGCAGAACTGCCAGATTTTATGGAACATGCTAAACATGCAGAGAAAACAGTGAAAAAGAAAAAGAAAGTAAGAGAAAAGAAAGACTCAGAGAAAGTAGGGGAAGCATTTGTGATGGCATTACAAGGCAGAAATGGGTCAGAACAGAGAGATTATGAAAATGAAGGTGATGATAGCAACAACTGTTTCAGGTGTGGGGGTCGCGGGCATTGGTCTCGTGACTGCGCCGCCAAAGATGAGAAAGAACAAAGATACGATAGTGACTAAGTGACTAAGTAAGTGGAGAAGGAGAAGTAAGTGGAGAAGGAGAAGAGCTAGAAATGTTTGAAGAATTTCTAGACTAGAGCTGATGTGTGTTTAAATGACTAAGAAAGTGAAGAAAGAAAGCCTACATATTAAACTAAATATTTTAATTAAATATTTAAATTCTGCTGAAGTTGTGTTTTTTCACCCATTCACTGTGAAAATCCCACATGCCGTCTCCCAACTGCTGTTACAAACTAACATGACATTCTTATCTCGTATGACAGTATTGTTATCACAACCGCACATTAAATATGGTGTAAACAAAGCAGCTTATGCAGTGACTAACTGCTAAATTAGAAGTTAAACTTTTGTCTGCCACATGCTCTGCACAGGTAGCCGAATTGACTGGGCTGACCAGAGCATGTGAGCTTTTTGCCAAAAAGAAAGTGACAATATACACAGACAGCCAATATGCCTTTGCTGTGTCTTACATTGCTGAAATCAATGTACAAATGGGTAGCAATTTTGAGTCATGGGCAGAGCCATGTCTCAACAGGAGGGATGTGTGAACTAGTAGACAAACACTATAACGTATAGATTTACAAACTACTCACAAAATGTTTGTTATCAGTGCATCATATGTACTGTATTGATGTAGGAGTAGTGGAGCAACTAATTAAAACACTGTGTTCAAAGGAATATGTAGACACGGATACTGCTCCCTCTCTCTCTGTTTTTCCACAGAATCCCAGAGTGAAACCAGAAGATTGGGTGTTCATCAAAGTCATAAAGAAAAAGTGCTGGTCTGACTCGCGTTGGGAAGGACCCCACCGAATCATCCTATCTACACCCACTGCAGTGAAGGTGGAGGGCCGGACCGCTGGACGCATCTCTCTCACTGTAAGGTTCCAGTCAACCGCTGAGGAGGGGAAGCCCGACTCCAAAGGGGATTAGAGGTTTAGAATCTAGTCGTCTCAACGTCGGTGAAGATTTTGGATCCTCCTAAGCTTAGTGACGATGCCTTGAGATAACAGACTTTTAGTGTGGAGGATGGTCCTTGGAGCGGCTATCACTCTCACCTTGCTGACACTTTTGTTAAGGACTGAACAAAGACTTTTTTTCTTGAAAGACAAAGGAAGCCGGAAAAAAGAGATTGATTTTGTCAGAGGATGTGCATACCTACATCACACATGTGTATCACTTAATTTCATGGTATTGTTACGCTCAAATGCTGGCTGATTTGAATAATGTGTCTGATTGCCATGTGTGTTCTCTGATGCCAATATCTGTTTATCATTCCCATTTAACAGCCGTACAATTCCTCATGGACAGAGCTTGTGTATAGGTGAAGGGAAGTCTGGCAAAGATGACTTATAATTCATCCCACATGACAATACATAAAAATGGTATTAACATGATCTGTGAACCTTGTGCAGGGACACACCCTTTGAAGTACATAAAGTGTAGTGTAACATTGACCCCTTACTGTATGCCACTGTTAAACCTAGAACAAGATTCCCACTGTGTTTTTTTTTCAGAGATGGTTCTGTGCCGGTGGGGAGTTTGCCTCTCTACAGGTGTTATCAGTGAAGTTTAGAATGTAGCCCTACATTTTGTAGAATTAAGCTTTGATTATTTGAGGACTAGCCCTCATTGCATATAGCCCATCAAAATGTTGATGTGAATTTGCTTGCTTGATTGTTGTGATAATATGGGGCTGGGAAAAACATATGTGTAGTAGAAGGTGAGTTTTTCTCCTTTTGCTTGTGTACACAAGTGCCGCTGCTATAGCAGGGTAATGGAAGAATTTTTCCTTCAACGGTTTTCTCCTCAAATTAAGATCAATCATGACTGAGGTTTTCCGGTAAGGTTTTCGCTTCCATCAAAAGGTTTGAAACTTGCTATTCGAGTTGGTAATAATTACTACACGCTTTGATTTGATTTATGGTTGAATCTACAGTATGTAGCAATGGAACAAATGATTGTGAAGTTTACTAATGATAAACAGGAGGGAAATGACAAAGAAATTAATATATTTATCATTATGAACTTCATTTGTGTGCGTCAAAGTTATAATCCACACTTTCATATGTGTGTTCAAAGTTGCTATTCACAGTTTCACATGGGAACCTCACAGGAACGCTATGCACCTGCAGATAAGAAACTGGACATGAGCGAGAGGAGGATTTTAGGGAGGTTTCGACCAAGGTCATGCTGACTTGTTTTGCTCTCTGCTTTTCTTTAATAAAAGAGCCTCTTTGCGTCCAAGAGCTCAGAGACTGTTTCGGAGAGGTAAAGCACCTCCTCTCTATGTCTCTCCTCTTGGCGCCAGAGTATACTGAAAATTATACTACTTGTCTGTGGTTCTTGTGTCATAATATTGGGAAGATTTTCCTAACAGTTGGGCCCTTGAGACATGGATCTGTTCGAGGTTTCTTCCTATAGTGTATGTATTCCCAATTCTAGGGAGTTTTTCCTCGGCCCTGTCACTCATGGGCTCTCTCTGAATGAACACTCTCACTCTGTAAAGCGCCATGAGACATGTGTAATGTTTTGGCGCTCTATAAGTGAAACTAAATTGAAATAGAAAGTTATTGTAAGCTATGGGGTTATTGCCAGTTGTCTTACTTTATATACTTTATGTACAAATATTTAATGATTTTTCCTCTATACAGATAAGCTATACATACCTGATAAGGCACAATGCTCTCATGGGCAGTACCCCAGCGCTTTGCCTCCTTCTTTGCATTGAGGTAGTTTGAAGCTATATGTGTTAGACAAGCAACCTGAGAGATAGAGACAGACAGAACAACAAAGATAATAGAGCTTTCTTGCATCAAGGTGCATCAAGTTTTGCAGTTTTACTATCTTTATAAGTGGTGTTTCAGGCTCAAAATGAAACTCTTTCCAAATATTATTATTTGTATTATTCATATACAGTCATGGCTGGGAAGTGTTGGTACCCCATGCTAAAGTTGACTAAAAAGAGGAATATAAAATCATCTTTTGGAAAATGATCTTAACACTAGAAGCGCCGTGCCGTTCTGACCCACTTATACCTAGAAGCGCCGCGCCCCGGTCATTTGACCGCTTTGACGACCTACTAGAAGCGTCGTGCTGGTGTGAACTACTTAAAGTGCGGCGAGGCGGTCAAAAGACCACTGAGTCCTTAGACTGGGAGGCTGTTACTTACACATAATGCTAGCTAGATGGCGCTTTGTGCACGAATCAAATCGTTTGGTCATAAATTCAGTTTGCACTAAGCCATGTGTCTTTCGTGTCAGACCGTGTTGTTGATAGTCTGTGGTTGTTTCATTATGACATACAGCACGTTTGAGTTATATGTTCATTTATTTGTGTTGATTTGTGTTGTTTGAGGTAAAAACTCTGGAAGAGTTCTTGAACAAACCTTAAGCAAACTTGACTTTCAACTTTTTCATAGTATTTCATTTTTTATATTTCGTTTTTACATTTTGTATGCTACTTAGAAATGTTATTTATAGGCTATTGTAAAACGGAGGCATGCGTTCTGTGATTAGGAGCCTGACCCGACGGGAGGGGAAGGATGAAAAATGTCGACCCAACACCGGTGTTGTTGGATCTCGAGATCCGTTAACACCGGCCCGCAGTTCGGGTTTGGGCAGATAATCTAAGCTCTAAAATGAATGGGTGGCTAGTTCTAATTCACTCCCCGAATTCACTTCTATTCATTTATTTATAGTGCTTTATGTTCGCACCGCCGAAAATGATCGGACCTGGAACAAAGAGCCTAACAGTCTGGTTTCAATTACACAGTAGCCAGGATTTCATGCCGCATTTTACAGGCTACCGCGGCTACTTTCTAAAACAATTTTCATTAATTTAGGGAGAAGCATCTTGTAGGGTCTAGCTACCTCGGAGGGAGGGAGGGAGATAGAGAGAGCAGCTATGCTGAGCAGGCATAGGCGTGAGAAGTAGCCTAATTAAAAATGATGAGTGAGAGATGTTCTCAGTTTTGCGAATGTGTAGGCTATGTTTGCTATGTCTGCTGAAAAAAAGCTATAGGCCTATTGTTTCTACAATTTAAGCTAACTTCTATGTGAATTCGAGATTCAGCATTGAGACACACATTTTAACGGACTGGTGATGCAGAGCTGTAGCCCACTGGTTAGGACTTCCTGCTTTCAAAATGCAATGATTTTTACATCATTGAAAGCTGGAAGTCCAACATTGAAATCCGTATTTCTCCCATCTCAAGGCAAACTGAGGGAATGATGCACGACCATTAAAAAACATGACTGGTTTTCTAAAGATACAAAGCTTAATGCTAATCAGTGAAGTGTCCCTTTAAAGGTTGGATATTTCCCCATTTTACTACTTAATGCATTAACACTAGAAGCGCCAAGCGCCGGTCATTTGACCGCTGACGCTTATTACTAGAAGCGCTGTGTAGGCTTGACCTAGATGTACCTAGAACTGCCGGGCTGCGGTCTTTTGACCACAGTGATTACAAAAAAAAAAAAATCTTTTCACTCAATTAAATTCCAGGACCCTACGTTCCCGACTTTTCCTAAATACGCGTGTTTTGTCACCTAGAATTTTTACATGATCAAAAACACACCGGTACAAGCTAGTTTAGAGCTATTTTGCGCTCACTTATGTGACAACACTATGTTGTCTCGCGTTCAGCCATGTGTGTCCAGGCTGCTATTCTCTTTTCTCACAGCAGATGTCGCAAGGGTTTCCTGTCAGGCATGAGGATAATATTTTACCATAAAACATATAGTTTATATAATGTGCAATATGTATTATATACTGTATGTGATTTATTTTAATAACTATTTTTCATTTACATGGTATAGTCTATGGAGGCGATTTACAGTGGTAAAATGCGAGTTTGTTTTGAAAACGTTGCGACGTTGTTCTATTAGGTTCTATTAGGCTACATGTGTAAAAAATATTTTCGTCGTAGCCTAGTTATGTGCGTAGGGCGCGTATGCCTACGTACATTCATAGTTGTATATCTTATCTTCTATTTGTAGGCTATCTTTTAAAGCTCAGACTAATGTATAAGCATTCTTACATATTTGCTGGACTGACTGAGTTACGTCACGTAAAACACCTATCCTACGTTGTCTAAAGTGTCAAGTGGCGCACCGTTAACACCCCTGACTGCAACGCTGGAGGCCCGGGTTCACAACTCGGCAGGAGCGAAATATAGTAGCTCATATTGACTGAATTCACTGACCGTTTTTCAACGTCGACGAACAATTATTTTTTGTTAATGGTTTTTAATAACAAAAGTATCTGAAATAAACGGATGAATCACAATACTGTTTACCATTAACAAAAAATAATTTTGCCAGCCAATCATTTTCTAATCCAAATTGAGCCGCCATCTGACAAACTTTGGCTAAGCCAGTTAGACTTTTTGCATCTAAAAATCATTACATCATAGAGACACACGCGAAAAATAAACGATAGCCTATAAACGATTCCCACTGGATACACCACATCAGTATTGTGCTTGTTGCTACGATAGGCTACACAGGACTCAGTTGCATGTTCTGTAGACATGAAGTGGCAACTAAAGCCATTATCAGCCATGAAAACTTTGGCGGCTGCAGCAGCATTTAGGTTTTGCCTGTTTTGGCATAGCCTATTGGAAACCGATCATTCCCCCTCCCCCATACACGCCTAACCAGTTCACGGAGGGGGGGGGGGGGGTGTCGTTTTGCTACGTGTGGACATGATCTTACAGACATCACTGCGGCATAGACAACTGCCTCCCCACCCCCACCCCTCTCTCTGCCCCCTGCATAGGCTGTAGCCTGGTTTGTTGTTTACATGCAACTCGTGGAAGAATGCGCAATCATGTTTCATCGCATATGCGCGTTTCAGAATGTTTCAATTCGCCAGCGTGCGTGTAGTTGTGTGAATAGAAAATAATAGAATAGAATATACTTTATTGATGCCTTGCTCAAAAGGACTTCTGTCATACACAGGTCGGGGATCAAACCAGCAATTCTTGGGCATAGGGGCTGAAGCTCTAACTGGTGGGCTACAGCTCTGCCTCCTCAAAATGTTAAAATGTGTGTCTCAATCCCGAATCACGAATTCACATAGAAGTAGCGTACATTGTAGAAACAATAGGCCTATAGCTTTTTTTTCAGCAGACATTGAAACATAGCCTACACATTCCCAAACGGATAATATCTTTCACTCATCATTTTTAATTCTCGCGCCTATGCCTGCTCAGCATAGCTGCTCTCTCTATCCCCCCCCCTCCGAGGTAGCTAGACCCTACAAGATCCCTACAAGATTTGTACACAGCCTACGTGTGTAAAAAATATTTTCAGCTGAAATTCGAAGTTTTGGCCAAAACATTCACGGCAAGCGAAACTTCAGTGGGGGCAGGGAGGTAGACTCTGTTGTTAGACTCCCCTAAAAGGAGTGTCTAAAGGTCTAAAGCTGCCAGTTACAACTGTCGTTCAAAAACAATTTACGATTAGATAGTTGTTTTTATTAAACTGCATGTGTAAAGCTTGATATTATTGGGAGGAATTATTAACGTTATTATTAGCCTTCCAAAGTACTCTTCCCTCGGAAAACATCGCAGAAGCCCGCTACTTCTCTCTCCCACGACTCCAAAACAAAACTGTTATCTGTCACAGCAATAGGCAAGTCAATTTTGAATCACAATGGTCAACGTTTCAGCACTTTTTTGGATCGTTCTGACGGTAGCCTACATTTATGACTAGGTGCAACGACTTATTATTTTCAGCCGATAACTGAATGTTATAGCCTATTCGTAGATTAACTGCACTCAAACTACCGTGTGTGACATTGATTTAATCATCTTTATAACAATCTCCAAAATATTAAAAACTAATATTCATATTTATTAAAAACAAAATATATATAAAAAAAATACTACGAAAAAGTTGAAAGTCAAGTTTGCTTAAGGTTTGTTCAAGAACTCTTCCAGAGTTTTTACCTCAAACAACACAAATAAATGAACAGATAGCCTACCTCAAACGTGCTGTATGTCATAATGAAACAACCACAGACTATCAACACGGTTTGACACAAATGAGACATGGCTTAGTGCAAACTGAATCTATGACCAAACGATTTGATTCGTGCACGAAGCGCCATCTAGCTATCATTATGTGTAAGTGACAGCGTCCCAGTCTAAGGACTCAGCGGTCATTTGACCGCCTCACCGCGCTTTAAGTAGTTCACACCAGCACGGCGCTTCTAGTAGGTCGTCAAAGCGGTCAAATGACCGGGGCGTGGAGCTTCTAGGTATAAGTGGGTCAGAACGGCCCGGCGCCTCTAGTGTTAAATCTCACTATATTCTCTGAGCTATGCTATACGGTCCCATCAGAACCTATTGATTCGACTTGTCTTCTTGCCGTCCAGCTAGGCTATTTTGCTTGGTCCCCTTGGTCTATACCCTTCACCATACTAAGAGATTGGCATGCTTTTGTGTCAGTTATAAGCTGTTAGCTAATTAGCTGGTTTCATTCTCATTGAGCTCAATGCAATTCAAACCAGCTAATTAGCTAACAGCTAATAACTGTATGCTTACTGCTTGTTATCTCTCGGATTCTGATGGTTTAACACTTGGAGGTCCAGGGCCTTTTCAGGCACTTTGAGGTAGTCAGCTATACCTTGAGATTTTAAAGTTTATCATCCAACTAAAAACATCTATGCAAAAGTGCCACATATATTCTAGAGGTCCTCCACAATAATTATATGAGAGTAAAGTGGATGTAGTGAAATCACTTTTTATTATAATTCAGTGTAAACACAACTATTCAAAAAACTATTTTCAAAGGTAAAAAAGACTTTTGAAGTTTGAACCTTGAAAACAACGGTGTTGGCTCCATATAAATTAAAATATCCATTAAAATGTTATGTAGTTTTACTACAAATTTGAAAAAAGTCAGACTAAATGGGTCACTTATACCCCTTTTCCACTGGGCATTTTCGTAACGGATACGGCACGGTACGACTCTACCCTGATTGGGAGCATTTCCACTGCGGATTGGAGGGTGGACCCGTTACTATTTTTAGTACCTACTCGTACCTGTTTCAGAGGTGGGTCTAGTCGGGACTAGTCGATACTAAAATGTCACGTGAACAGTGCTGTCCACTGGTTGGTCAGATAAATTACGTCATGCGCGCAACGAAGGTCGGGGATCTTGACCAGTACCACCAGTTTTATCTATGCACTGCTTGACTTGCTAGCTCTATGAGTTGCGATAAACGATAATAGTAACACAGGACACTCCACTCGTTCCGCTAGGACCATGCATTTAATTAGCCTACCTTTCACTGCCTTGCAATCAGTATTAAAACAGCTCTGCAAAGTTAAAACCAACTAGCGAAATTCTAATCGCAATTAGCATGCCATTTGAACTGCAGTTATAACTAGCTGGACGCAGTTTGTTGCACAGATGGTCGATCGTTTTAACGTTTTAACGTCGTTTTAACGTGCGGTGTCCTAACATGGTCGCCTAGTGTAATTGTCAGTGCATGGATTTGTTAAGAAAATAACTTAATATCAGACAATGCTGCTGCCAGTTACTGTCTGGTTACTAGCGAGCTAGCTAGCCTCCTAGCTAAGGTAACATTTTAAACGGAGAAGTGTAATGTCTTTGAAGTGACAATTATCTGAATAACATTAGTGGCGTTAGTTAAAGTGGGTAGTTTATACTCAAGTGAACTTGCAACAGTATATTCAGTTCAAGCGAAGTCCCTCAACTGTTAGTGACCTGGTAGCACATTGCTGTATTGCCATAGTATGCCATTCACTTGTTAGCTTTTTAAGCTAGCGTTCGTGAGCTAGTTCTAGCCAGCTCGTTCACAGACTAATTAAATTATTCATTCCGTGTCCTATATAATGATTCATTGGTATCATGGATGATTTTAGACAGTAACATTGTAATCACAATTGTGTTTGTATGCTGTTACTGCTTATCAAGAGAGAAAGTTTCCACCGTTGTGTTCACTTTTTACTGACCGCGGCTTGACAACTTCTAGTGGCCTGAAACCGACGTCACGTCAGTGGGAACCCCGCCGACTCCACCCACTTCCAGGTCACGGTTTAGGTGGAAAAGCAAATAGTACTGGTACCGTGCCGTGCCGTGCCGTGTAGAGCCGCGCTGTACCGTACCGTGTAGTCGGCCGAGTCGGACTAGTTTGGCAGTGGAAAAGAGACATTAGTGAGTGTCTCTTTCAAATGCAAATCAAGTTGAATGGGCCTGCTGCAGGTGAGAGGACTGAAATCCTAGGATTTTCTTTTATTGTTTTTATAAAGTGCCATTGGTACATTCTCTTTTAAAACATATATATTTGGAAACTAGTTGATTAAAGATTTCTAATGGTGTCACTTGTTTCTAGGACAAAAACTAGCAGGGATTGAGATGTGTTTGGAACAGTTTTTCAAATCCCAGGGGGTATTTAGACTCCAGAGGGTTAAAGCACGTACAGTATATACTTGTCTTTTTGCTTTAAATAAGTTGCGATTGTGATTGAAATAAATAAAAGAAACATATACCATGGCTACCGAGTTATTGGCCTTGTGCCATGTATCTGTTTCCAGTTTCATTTGTATCTCTCTATCTAAAAAATAAAACAGGGAATAAAGCAAGAAAATTGGATACATTTTTACAAGATGAGAGTGTATAGCTGAGGTACATGGAAACTGTACTACTATAGAACACACTATTATGCAATGAAGAGCTGCAACTAAAAATGTACAGTAGTAAAATCCCAATATATTTTACCTGAGAGGAAAGCAGGTTACAGTCAATGTGTAAGCCTTTGCCTGTCATCTGCCTTTGTAGTAAAGCAGCCAGTATTGCACCATGTGCGTAGAGGCCTGTGGCAAGGTCAGTCATCGCCACCCCTGGCCGCACAGGGTCACCATGCTACAAGAAGCAGTATTCAGCTGTAGTTAGTGAGCTGGCCCCTAATTTCACTAAAATCGTACAAAATTGACGTATTACGCAGTCACTTTAGATGCAACTTTAGATGCAGATGTAACCTCACCTCTGGCCCTGTGATATGCATCATGCCAGATATAGCAGATGCAATGGAATCATAGCCTGGCTTGTGTGACTGAGGCCCAGTCTGTCCATACCCTAAAAATACAACATTCACAATGACAAGAATATATTGCTGTACAATAAGGATGCACATTTCAACATACATTACTTGTGATTATTATTACTGTTGAAAATATAACTGAAAAAATCCCATACACTGTCTGTTTCACTTGCAATATTAATTTAATTATTAACCCTGACCTGGGGTGCGTTTCTATAAAGCTTCGTATGCTAACTTGCGTCGCAACCTTGGGAGTTCGCTCCGTCGTTCTTGGATTTGGTGTTTCTAGAAAAGGTAGTTCAAACTCTCAAGGATATTATGCATCCAGTTCCCTTGGCCATTGGAATCAAAATAGCCCCACATCATCACATACCCATCACCATAGCTAGAGATTGGCATGGTGCTTTTTCCAGTAGGCCTATTAGCCTGTTTGATGGTCATTGAGCTCAATGAAAATCAAACAGGCTAATATGACATATAAAATCGACATATAGCAAAATCGACATATAGCCCTATTCTATTCTTCCCCCCTCTGTTGGATTGATATTCGGCCGACCAGAGCCAGCCCGTCAGCTAAAGGGGCCAGCGCGAGAAGAAGCTAGGTTGAGAAACTTCCATCTCGGGTCCGTGAAAAAAACAGCCAGTTCTGGGGTGTTGGTGTTTTAGCAGACTCAACCTCGCTAACTTTAAGACATTTGGATAACACAGAGATAAAGTTACTCACGTAGGCTACTGGCTGTATGGTATCGATCACATTCTTCACATCGTTCTCCATGCACTTGTTCCATTAAGTCCAACAGGCTTTTAAAAAACACTGTACAGGGTCCGGGTGGAAGAGCTAGCCATAGTCCCAGGCAGGCACACAACGATTTCATGCTAACTAATCTGACGAATAGTGTTGGATTAATCCATAATCGATTAGAGTGGCACCTGAAATGCATTCATGTTTTTAAAGCTTTATTTGCTATGAAAATATGATGATGAGGACTCCAATGAATTCTTTCTCAAACGTTGAGACTGCATCTTAAACACCACAATGTTCCCGGGGGAGAATTGTTTTATATTAACACGTAGTCCAAGTTAGCCTATGTTACTGTGCTGTTCACTCAGCCTATCCCACAATTCCCAGTCCCAATTTAAAACAAAATAAACCAAAATCCATCGTAATTCTGAACCGAGGACTTTTAATGGCATACGATGCAATAAAAACAGCCAGTTTTGAACAGTGTGTTAGGCTAGCGCCTGCTCTGCTTATGTTTTGATCTGACTAATCGTTTATTATAGGAAAAGACACCGTAGACAAGAAAGTATTAGACCTAACCGCATTTAAATACTTAGCTGACACAAATTCATATTAACGAGCCGTATTCGTCGCAGTTCAGCAAGCAGCTAATGGTAAGTGAATTAACATGCGTGTAGTATAATGTCATTGCCTTAGTCATCAGAGACGTTCGCTCTCCCAGGTTACAGATAGGCTGTCGCCGCAGACGGCGAGTGTACAGCAGAGCCATGCCTGGATGTCACGATAATTCTACATATTTTTTCCCCCTTTACACTTTGTTGCTGGGAGGTTAGGGGAACGTTAATGCAACCAAATATAGTAAAGTTCCCTAAAGGGTAGGAGAACGTTCTGCTAACCAAAATAAACAACCAGAAAAAAACGTTGTATTTTCGTCAAGAAAACTTTCCTGGGGAACCTTGTGGCAACTTTCGCAACTTTCAGGCAACGTTTTCCTAACCAGGAAAAAAACGTTCTAAAAACGTTCTCCTAACCAGAAATTGTTAGCTGGGTTCTTAATTCTCGTAATGAGGTTCTTTTGGAAAAGTAAATGTAAATTAGTATTTAGTTACTTCATGTAATGTCGTTGTGGATTTGATATTTTGTCTTATTCAACAAGCAACTTATCGTAGCGACACAATTATCGCCCCTTTTTTTCCTGAAAATTCTAAAACAACGATGTTGATAAATGAACCTTACATTTTTCAGTGGTCAAAGGTGTGTAGATTTGAACAAAATTTGGTTTGGTTCTTACCGGGGCTTTTACCTCCATAAACATCTGCTTTTGTTTACCACGCTCAGAATGTAGTGCTGGCATGGTAGTTCGCACTCACACTGTACATCATAAGACTTCGTCACAAATCAAAATTCCACTAGAGCTCCAAGCGGTTTTGTACACAGCCTTGACACTGTTTACAATCACAGCTCTTTGAGTCACGGTAAGATGGTTTTTTTGGTACATAGCTAATTTAAGCAGCTTGCACACTGCCCAAACAAGTGCCAACAAACACCAACATTCTAAAGTTGCCAGTTGTTGGCATTTGTCTGTTGGTAGTCTTTAGAATGTTCATAAAACCAACTATCAGTCCACACTGCCCAGACACTAGCAGACAAGACTGACCTTTGTCACCTACCTTTTACAAGGATACAAGGATGTTTATTTGTCACATGCCTATGATTACTAATGTAAAGAATGAAATTGTCAGTTCCTTCGCCTATTGTGCATAGTAGGTAGGCCTACTAGGTAGGGGCAGGATAAGTGCAAAAAGCATTAAGTGCATGGGGGGAAGAGTTGGGGAGACCAGGGCTGGTGTGTGAGATGTGTGTAGGGGTGTGTTTGTGAGTCTGTGTGTGAGATACACGTATGGCATGGGTGCTTGCATTTTTATACAAATCCTCTGTCTTAGTATAGAAATTAAAATGAAGTGACAAAACACATAAACGTAAGAGGGCGATAACACGAGATGGGCGTCAGTTGGTTTTGTTTTAGTTTTGGCTGTGTCACAACCTTTGAGTGTGTGTCGTTCCGATATCAGTGCTAACGTTATTCGACATTACTGTACAGAATATGTAGGGCTAGTTCAAGATAACGCTAGCATGGTCTTCTATCTCCATACGAAGAGTCAGAGATCATCAGGGGCCTCATGTACAAAGCTTGGGTACGCACAAAAATGCTGCGTACGCTAACTCTTACGCTCACGTCCGGATGTACAAACACTGACTTGAACGTGAGAATGTGCGGTCCTCCACGCAAGCTTCATGTCTGGCGTACGCACATTTCCAGTGTGTATCGCCAGTTGGCGACACATAGAGGCAATGCAGCGCAACAACATTAGTTGATTGCGAATCAAGGCCTTTATTTGCACAGCATATTGTGAAATGTAAGCTATTAAAAATAGCACTTCAAAGCAGGCATATGTTTCTAGATAATTGGCCATGCAACATGCGTTAAAAGTACCAAACTGCAACAGCCTATATCTGCAATTAAAACTCTTTATCAGAGGATATCAAGAATTAGGTATCCTAATGTGAAACGTATAGAGATAGTGCCTATATTTAGTTCCATACATGATTATTCACTTGCTTATCAAACATTTCAGATTTCGAAGAGCTTTCCTTCCTCGAAATCTGCGATGAATGGGGTCGGCTTCACGCATATGTCCATGTCTACAACATTTTCCGGGTGTTTTCACATATTTCCGACAGTTTTCAGTAAAACAAGTAAAATACAAATGGGACAAGATGATCCGCGTGAATAGCTTAGTGCGAATTGTAGCAATTTCCCTGACTGACTGCATAGGCTACTTTGACTTTCCTCGAGTAAGCATTCACATTATTGTTGTCACACTTGTGCAAAATATAGGAATATGATCCAGAAATCGTCGTGGCAAAGCCTGGATAAACTTCTACTATGGGTGCGCGATGCGTGTTCTTACTCGGACACGAGTGATTTAATGACCTTTTAATTATTGCAGTTATTTTGTAATGCTTGAAATGCCCACCAAACCGCGTTATGTGAACCTTCACTTGCAGACTGACCAATGAATCTGCCACGGTCTCTGACCCTTGTAGCCACTGCCACGCTCTGCCTCTACACTTTTTTGTTTGTTATTAATTACAGATGATTATTATACGGCTCTCTAGAATGTTGAGGGAGCTCCCATTCACTTTGAATGGGCCTCTCCAACGTTCTACCGGTGAATAATATATATAATCACCGGTGAAAGTATATAATGACCGCTGTCAATGGCAACGAGTTTTGTGCTTCTAATTCACGTCTTTCATATCAATCCGCAACAAAGCCGTTCGCTGGTTGCAATGGAATTTCATTGAAAGTAAAACCAAAGATTCTAGAGCACCTAACAACAACTGTCAACTGTGGCGAACTATTTATTTTGCTAGAAGTTAGCGGCGGAAGCCACCAAACGGTAGCCAAGTCATTGCTAAAGACACATTGAGTTAAGTTTCATTTCTCGTTTTGGCAAGCAGCCGTATAATAAGCGGGATAATGTATAGAACGCCGGTCATTATCGGAAAATAATACCCTTCAGGACGAAGCAAAACCCCTCCGCTGCGCGTCGGGGTTCTGTTCATCCTGTCGGGAATTATTTTCCGATAATGACCGGCGTTCTATACATTATCCCTTACTAAAGACGTAGGCTACTGTGTCTTTACCATGTTGTCTGATAAGAGCACTTCTACCTCGCAATCGCTGGTAATAAACTTTTAAAACTTTTTTGATTTGATTATATAAATTATTACATTTTATAGCAGGTTCAAGAACGGATGGATCCACAAATGATTCTTTACTCTTATTAATATTGTGGGATAAGCCATTTTGCCTTCGCGGAGGTCTGAGTTTTCGAGTGACCTTCTAGTTAGCATATTAAAATTAGTGTGATTGAGGGAGGAGAGAGGGTGGAGTATAATGCTCGTGCATGTGCGCTTAATTTCACGTTATTTGGGATGTACAAAGGAAAGCTGCGTGGATTGCTGCGTACGCATGGTTTCATACATCTGAATTTTTTTGTGCGTACGCTTCTTTCCAGATTTTCGCGTACGCAATGTTTTAGTAAGAATTCCACGCAAGTCTTTGTACATGAGGCCCTAGGTGATTCAACGGTAGAGGTTTCCCGAACAAACGCGAAAGGCAGAGTTAGAATAGCAGGTAAGTCCCTCCTTGGCTAGTTTATTCTAAAGATGGAGGCCAAAACATAGCTATCGCCATAGAGCTGTATCACGCGTATGTATTCTGAATGACAGATATGCTTACGAGAATACTTTGATTTGTTGACGGAAATAATTACACATGAAATCATAATCATATCATAGTCATATCAAATGTGCAAGAACACAAACAAAACTGATTTAATCAAATTCTTCTATCCAACCATAATTCTGACTGTACCTTTAAAGGGACACTTCACCGATTAGCATTAAGCTTTGTATGTTTAGAAAACTAGTCATGTTTTTGAATGGTCATGCATCATTCCCTCAGTTTGCCTTGAGATGGGAGAAATACGGATTTCAATGTTGGACTTCCTGCTTTCAATGATGTAAAAATCATCATTTTACATCATTGAAAGCAGGAAGTCCTATTCATGGGTTTCATTGAAATCCGTATTTCTCCCATCTCAAGGCAAACTGAGGGAATGATGCTAATCGATGAAGTGTCCCTTTAAGGCTAATTTAATCTAATACTGATTACTCTCAATGTTGCGAGTTGTATAAGACAACTTTACCTGATATTGAACAGTAGATCAGTCTGGGTGCCACTGTTGCTAAATCCTGATAGCCAAGACCCATCTCATTCAATTTTCTGGGCAGGTAGTTCTCCACAAGGACATCACATACCTCTGCCAACTTTGAAATCACAACAAAAAAGAGAGCACTGCTCCAGTCATACATAAGTTATGATGTATAAGACAATAGACAATGTTCAAAATATTTACTCATTCACAAGTGCACTGAATCTGCCATTTTTTTGTAGTCAAAAATCCAAATGAAAATTGTGTTCACTATATAGTGCCCAACAAAATCGTTGTGTGATATGTGTCAAAATGTTTCATACAGTATGTATCATAATGCTTTTACAGTTATTAGAAAATGAAAGGTTTTATTGTACCTCTTTTATGATCCTGGCTCCTCTAGGATCTTTGAGATTGACAGCAATACTCTGTTTAGAAAAAATGACAATTTACATTTTGATTACTAAGATATGTTATGACGTTTAGCCATCAATATGCTTGTGACAGAAAATATTGTTCTGTATTGTCCTGCCATTTTAAAGTGTATCTAATTAATACCAACACAGTAATAGAAAGTATGTACCTTTTTATTTCTGTTGACACTAATGAAATATGCACTCTCCTTTCCAACAAATGGAGGTCCCCAAGCTCTGGTATCATCCCCTGTGCCTATCACAACAAGCAAACAACCATCTTCTAGTTAAGAGAGAAAGGGCAAGGTCACAGTGAGGAATTTTACCTCGAAATCTTTTATTTCCCCTTCAAGACACCAAGAAACTCTAGGCCAAACAGATCCAAATATATGGGGACGCCGTGGAGAGAGACAACAAGGGAGAAATGTAGGACCCGTGGAAACCATTTCCCTTGCAACCAACCTCCACACTCGGAGTTATCATGACCACTATCCTTGTCCGGGCAACTTTTCAGGTGATTTAGCCCAACCCTCATTCCAGACAGGCTGTCTATGGAGGGCAAGTGCAGGCTGATAAATGGCATCCTGGCAGATTCCCAGACGAAGCCAGACGAAGCAAGACAAATCTTGACACATGAATTTCTGCAGCTGCATGAATTGTTGATTAGAGAATACTGCTTTGAACCAGTCCAGGCACTACAAAGCAGACATGTGCCACGTGACTTGGACTCGTCATGATTTTAACGACTTGAGACTGAACTTGAGAAAATTTGTCATGATGTGAGACTCGACTTGGACTTGAATACTATAAAGTGCGTAAGTGTGATGTCACATGTCACATTCCGTAAATTTCTGTTCTAAACAAACCAAATTCTCAATGTGAAATCCTATGCCAGATGGTTGTTTTACAGAAAAAGCCACGTTTTTGCGCAAATTAATTTACAAGTTCACATCGGTTGACATTAGCTAACTTCATGTAATCAAAGATTAGCCCAGCTTGCCGTTACATTGTAAACTTTATTTTTCATGCTAGCGTGAACGTCTCCCCCAGAAGCATACATAAATGCCTCGACATGGTAGTGATTTTAACCGCTTAAAATGTATTTATTTTCATTTTGAAAGAAACAACACGGTGAGGCAATAGAAAATGCCACTTGCAGGTCAGTTGTTTCGAACAGGAAATCGCGTTACCGGGACAACGTGACACTTTCACTTACGCACTCTATTCACACAACACTTGAGGAGACACAGAGGAACCAATGGAACAGTCTAACAAGGGGGCTAATAGCCTTTTATTTATTTTATTTTTTTTTTATTTAAATTTTTTCAAACATGCATTGCCCAGGGGCTAAACATACAGAAACATTCCACATGTATACACAGGGAACCATTGAAAACCAAGGGTTAATCATCATGCGAAATATATCACACGTAGACATACAGTAACATAACATAGGACATCACTCACATACACAAAAGGACATTACACACGGGAAAAGGGGAGGGGGGGGGGGGTCGTTTATGTATGAGTGTTTGTGTATGTGCTGCGAAATGTTATATGTGGTGTAATTTATATTCCCTATACCATGCTGTCAGAGCACCTTGTCTACATATCTCAGATAGTCTGTATTCCACTTTTCCATTTTACCATTTGTAACAGATATAAGCCTCTCCATTTCAAATAGTTCTTTTATCGTTTTATACCACAAAATTAGTTCAGGTGTTTTAGGTTGCTTCCATAACCTTGTTATCTGCTTCAGTGCAGTTAGGCGCAATATATTAAAAACCTTTTGCTCTTTTGCTTTTATCTTATCCTGAATATTAATACCCAACCAATTTTTCAAAGTGAGATGTCCTTTAATATCCAGTATATATTTAGTAGCTTTCTCTACCTCTAGCCAGAACATTTTTATTATTGGACAGGTTAAAAATATATGTGCGTGGTTAGCATTTACCTCTCCACATCCTCTCCAGCAACCAGAGCCTGTTGTAGGGGACATTTTCCCACTTATGTTTGGGGTTTAGAAAAGTCTCTGATTTATTTTCCAAGCGAATTCTCTCCAGTATTTTGAATGTGTGCTTTTAAAGCTGTCCTTCATAGAGTCTCAGTGATATTTATGGATAACTCATTTTCCCATTTCTCTTTTGCATTGTTTTTTTTTTTTTATCATTGTTAGGTTTTGCACTATTTTGTATATGTTTGAAAGTTTTATCTTACCTTTATCTCGATTTTCTATCAGATATTGATATTGTACTAGTTCATTTCTAGTGTTTTCTTCTTTTAGATTTTCCTTTTTGCACAGTTGTCTCCAATTCATAACTCTATTACCTATGCAAAAGGGGTGTAGATATTGTTTTTCTCTCTTTCTTTAAAAATGGTAATGTTCCTATTGATCCTCTTGTTATATCATTTTCTATATTGATCCACTTTTTTTCTATATCTCATTTCATCCACCTCATAATTATTGGGGGCCAAGCAGCGAAGCTGCGAAGACACCCATTGTGTTTGTTAGTTTTCTTATTATGATTCTTTCTTCCGCCATGGGAGTCAATAGACCTCTGAAGTTCGCCTACAAAAAGGATCCAAAGCTGCCATCTTTGTCCATATAAGGAGATCCGGGAGTTAATTGAAGCTAACTGCCTATGGCAAGTTGCATTGTAAGTTAGCTTTGGGGCAGCAAAGATCAAAGTGTGCCGTCTTCACCTGCCGAAGATCACAGTATCCACAAGAAGGCAGTGGACAAAACTGTGTAGTGAAAAACGTCTGCATTTCAAATGTCATCATCCCCGCGAGTGTTTAACAGGTGCGATTATTGAAAATCCCCATGTTATTTTCCCATAGAAAAAATCTCAAGATACCGGATCTCCTTATTTGGGCAAAGATGGTGGCTTTTTTGTAGGCGAACTTCAGAGGTCTATGGCAGCCCATAGAACCGACTGGTGAAAAGTTGTGAAATTTGGCACACCGATTCGGGACAGTCTCCTGATTCATTTGACCAAGTTTCATGTTGGCAGTTTAAGCGCTCTAGCGCCACCAATAGGCCAAAGTTGGACGTGTGTTCACGCACGTAACTCTTGACCCGTTGGTCCGATTTTCAAAATTCAGGTATGGTTGGAATCCTTGGACCTGCCTTACTTCAACACACCCTATGACGTCATTTTCCGCCATGATGGATTTTCCGCCATTTTGGATTTTAGCCAAAAAGAAACTAAAGCTTCACAGGTCACAAATTTTGTCCGATCAACACCAAATTTGACACACATCATCTTCAGACAATGCTTTATACACGCATTGCTTTTTGTCTTCGGAACTATTACCATTCGCCCATAACTGCCAATCAAATTCTGCGGCGAAGCCGCCAAACAGGAAGTGGGCTCATATCTCAGCAACCCTTGCATGTATCAAAACCAAACTTGGTACATGGACTTGTGACCCCATCAGGAGGACGCTCAAGAAAGTTGGTGACCTTTGACCTCTAGGGGGTGCTGTTATTCAGAAACATGCCTTTTTGCCTGTAGTTGCTGTTGTGCTTAGAATTATAATGTACTAGGGGTGTCTAGTAATACTGTTGGAGATCTTTACGTCGACAGATGGCAACTTATGACATCAACGTAATTGGTTCGGCCGCCATATTGGATTTAATCAAAACCCCTTAAACATTTCCAAAGGTCGCAAAATGTATCCGATCTGCACGAAACTTCACATGGATGATCTTCAGCCCGACTGTAACATAGACCTTGCTTTTCGGAACGATGTCTCAAACCGTTCGCCCGCAACAGCCAATCGAAATTGGCGGCGAAGCCGCCGAACAGGAAGTGAGCTCGCATCTCGGCCAATCTTGGGTTGTTTGACATCAAAATTCTTGTGACTGCTCAAAACTACATACCTGACGTAACAGCATCGAGTTACCGTGGCAACTCTGGCCTTTTGACCTGCCTGCTTGGCCCCCATATTGTTGCTTGCAGCTATATTTTGAATTTGTGTTGCATAATAATAATTTTGAATGTTGGGAAGGCCTAGGCCTCCTTCATTCTTAGGTTGAGTAAGTAACTTAAATTTGACTCTGTTTTCTATTGTTCCAGATAAAATTAGCGAGGATTTTGTTCCACGAATTAAAGAAAGTCTCTGGTAATTGGAGAGGTAAAGCTTGGAATAAGAAAAGAAGTTGAGGGAGTAGCATCATTTTAACTGTTTCCACTCAGCTATACGTACCGTCTGGTATTAATTTCCATCTATTTAAATCCTGTAGGGGTGTGAATCTCTCATGTGAAAGACGATACGATTCGCATCTAGATACATTGTCACGATACGATTCAAAAAAAGATACATGTTAATAGCAAACGATTCGGTACGATTCAATTCGATGCGATTCGATGCAATTCGATGCGGTTCAATAATCGAAAGCATTCTGAAAGTTATTTTTCATTGTGCACATTCACTTTACAATTGTGCACATTTTACATGATCAAGTTAATGGTTATCAATAGGACAAACAACTTGATGTATGAACATGACAAAACATTTTATTGTGAAAAGGTGAGGTTTTTCATATAATATTTTAGTAATGGCACACACTGAGGACACCATAAAGAAATAAACAGAAGAAACACATATCTCTGTATATGTTGCATAAAAAAATTAAAGACCAAAGAGGTGTCGTTACAAAAGAAAATAAAGCAGTGCTTTGCCCTTGGCCTTTTCTCATGTAAAAGAATAAATGATTCTCTGCTTATCTCCCTCAACAATGGAATTCTCTTCTCTGATTGGCTGATGGGGTGGCCATTAACTTCGTATAACCTGCTACCTTTGAAGTAGTTCCCGTATCACACTTGAATATTAATTCGCCAAACTCGTTGCGAAGTTTAAATGAACTGTCACGTTGCATCCAAGCTGAAATACAGACGTGCAGAACCATAGTAACATTGTAGCATATGACGGAGGTGGATTGTAGCTAGTTGGATGCCATGTAGGCTATAAAAGTAGCGATCTTTCAAAGTCAAAGTTAATCAGAATCCTGGGATATGCCCGCTTGACAACGGGAGAGATAGAACCAGAGCCATATAAAGAGACCTTCTCTTTTGAAAAAGCCAAACGACTTCCAAACTTTGGATTTAAGTCTCGCCGGCGCGTTGAATATAGGTTCGGAGTTGTCAGAAATCTTTTCTGAGGAAGACTAGCATCTCATTCCTTCAGGCACGTCCAGGGCACGTTTCGTTGGAATGGATAGAAGAACGTGATAGGCTATGCCATCTTTGACCAATGAGAGGCTGTCATTGTTCTCAAATCAAAATTGGGATGCACACAGCCACGCACCAGGCCAGGAAATCGAGTATTTCATAAGAGACGGTCAAGTCAGAAACGTTTGCGAATGTGAACCGATTTGTTTCTTTTAAATCGAAACAATAACCGATTCATGTCATGAAAAATTCGAAACGAGGATTGATGCATCGATGTAGTCGTCTTTTACAGGTTAAAAACGAATATCGATATGTATCGGTTATTTTTTACACCCCTAAAATCCTGCCATATTTTCTGTTCCAGCCTGCCATAGTTATCTTTGTATACCGTAAAACTTCAAACAATAGCCGAGTCCCAAATAGACGCATGTCTCTTTTAAACGCCTGGTGTGACTACAGATTTGGGGTTATAGGCCGGTCTCCAACAGAAGCCTGGTCTGTTTTTTTTAGTTTCGAGTTGTATTTATTCTTCTTATACCCGTCAGATCGTCTGGTGGTGGTGATCATCGATGGTACAGATTGCGCACACTAAATTTATAATTGCATGACTGCGGAGGTGAAAGCCAGCTATAGAGTTCCAAATTCTTAACTTTTTTCGACATTGGCCTATGTACTGCATTATTTAATTAATGCCATTTTGGTAAATTTGCGCACTAGACAACATATTCTATCACGAACTTTCTTTGTTTAGTTTCACTTTCTCTCGTTTCTCCACGTTTCTCCGCGTTTCTCTCAATACCATGGCGGAAAAGAAAAAGACTTGATTTAAATGACATTAAAGCTGACAGTTGTCAAATTTGCCTAACAAAATTCGGGAGAAGCAGCGGCAAGATATTTCTCGGTCGATCCAAAGAGGGTGCGTAACGGCTGAGCTGTAACTGTCTCCAAAGAGGGAGAGCCCTGCGCATCTGGTCGGGAGCTGCGCAAGCAAGGCAGGCAAGTGGAGGAGAGTGACGAGGAGGAGGAATTCGCAAATCAATTTGTAGCCTAGTTGAGGATCACGGTGATAGCGATTAATAGGATCATTTTTAATCACACGATTGCAGTTGTTTTACAGGGTAGCATTCATTCTTTATTGTTGATGCATTATCAGGGGCAACAAGTTCACAGGCTCGATGGTAACTTGAATTGTTCAGCCCGCTGTCACATCGTTTCGTTATTTTAAGCTGCCAATAATTTATAGCCTATTATAGAAGGCTAGTTCTAATATGATCTGATTTGTGAAACACATTCGAATTATAGACTAAATAAAGTTACCCTGACTCTCGCCAGACCCTTGTAGTTCCGCCATGCTCCACCAGAAGCAGACAGCGAACTACAGGATCCGGCGAAAGTCAGGTTAAAATAATGTAGCCTACCCTACTATAATGTGGTAACCTCCTGTTGTCATGCTTTCTGTCTGCTTATGCTATTGGGTAGGCTAGTTATTTCTAATCCTACAATAAACCTACACTCAACTAACACCACTAAATTAAACGCCTGTCTCATATAGACGCCTGTCTCAAATACACGCCGGTGCATTTTGGCGATTTGGCAAAATAAAAGCCCGGGCTATTGTTTGGAGTTTTACGGTAAGTTATTTAAGTCTTTACTAATGGAGATACCTAGGTATCTAATACTCTCTGTATCCCATTTAAAAGTGTACTGTTGTTTAACAGGATCATTAATCTGTGTTCTAATACTTTAGTCCAGGGGCGTGTCTAGGGGGAGGCTGGGGGAGGCAGTGCCTCCCCAAAGATAACCTCTGCCACCCCAGAGAAATTATCTGCGACGGGCGAAAAATGGAAAATGCACACCCATACTTCTCTGTTGGATTACTCACGAAGTTCTAGTCATACTAATATATAGTGTCACTTGTTGACAGAGCACGATGTTAGCTTTCTGATGGTATTAAGAAAGGGTTCGCGAGAAAATCAATATGAATTTAGGCAAGGCCTGCATTAACATTCGCATTATCTGCGAAAAGTGCAAAATGCACACCCATTCTTCTGTATTGGATTGCTCACGACGTTCTAATCACACTGATATCACATGGATATCACCTGACAGAGCACGATCTTAGCTTTCCGATGATATTAAACACTAGTTGCCGTAATAAACAGTTTGCGAGAAAATCAACCTGAATTTACATGAAATGTAGCCCAATCGTTTTTATTCCATCTCCACAACATTACCCTCGGTAAAATATCTCAAGCTCTTCGTTCAACCTACACGTGGCAAACCATATCAAAACAAATGGCAGACCTTACCAACTACGAGGCTATAAAGCATTCATTTGTACAATAAGCCATTCCCGAGTAATCCAGCTTTTAAATTGCAGGCAGCACATAGCCTACACAGGTCTCCAACTTCGCTCTGTAATAGCACCCCACAATAATCACTGCATGCATATTGTGCTCTTATTGTTTTTTTGTTTTTTTTAACGTTTATTTAAACCACATAGAATCAACGCATTGCTTCCACATATTTCTATGCATTATGCCTATTTTAGACTAGCCGAATATCATTACTGAAGCCTAATTACTCTCACGTTCTCTTAAAGTGACAGGCACTCAATGACATTAAAGATAGCCTAAATGTAAATCAATACGACAATCATGTAAAATGTGATTCAAAATAAAAAGATCTATATGAAATAGTCAACTTATTAAAACTAATTACGCATAGGCTAGCCTATCATAATGTAAACTTAATATGAATTTCTAAATGTTTGAAATACAAACAAAGCCACCTTTTCACTGAGTGTGTTGGGGGAAGAATATGCCTTGTAATGTCTTTGATCTCCACTGGTGTGGTTGGACTCCCAAATCAAATCAATACCAAATCAGTATCAAAACAATTGTGACACATAGTCTTATGTATTTTTCATTGACTACTGTATGTCTCCTGGCTGATGCATGACGGATAGATAGATAGATAGAATGGCTACAGATCATCTATGATTCTGTATACCTATTATTGTATTAAATGTGAGATGTATCAGTCACAACACCACTACAAATGATATTGGGAAACCCATACATTTATTCACCTGGTTTAACACTAGAAGCGCCGCGCCGTTCTGACCCACTTATACCTAGAAGCGCCGCGCCCCGGTCATTTGACCGCTTTGACGACCTACTAGAAGCGCCGTGCTGTTGTGAACTACTTAAAGCGCGGCGAGGCGGTCAAATGACCGCTGAGTCCTTAGACTGGGAGGCTTTTACTTACACATAATGATCGCTAGATGGCGCTTCGTGCACGAATGAAATCGTTTGGTCATAAATTCAGTTTGCACTAAGCCATGTGTCATTCGTGTCAGACCGTGTTGTTGATAATCTGTGGTTGTTTCATTATGACATACAGCACGTTTGAGTTATCTGTTCATGTATTTGTGTTGATTTGTGTTGTTTGAGGTAAAAACTTTGGAAGAGTTCTTGAACAAACCTTAAGCAAACTTGACTTTCAACTAAAATGCTCTAAAGGTGAATGTGGCTAGTTCTAATTCACTCCCCAAATTCACTTCTATTAATTTAATAGGTAGCCTATATGTTCGCGCCGACGAAAATGATCGGACCTGGTCACCTGGAACAAAGAGCCAAACAGTCTGGTTTCAATTACACAGTAGCCATTTCATGCCGCATTTATTTTACAGGCTACCGTGGCTACTTTCTAAAACAACTTTCATTCATTTAGGGAGAAGCATCTGATAGGGTCTAGCTACCTCGGAGGGAGGGAGATAGAGAGAGCTATGCTGAGCAGGCAGGCGTGAGAAGTAGCATAATTATGACCGCCGCTAGCGTAGCTAGCAAAGCGGTCATATAGTTGTTGTCAAAGTTTTTTTTTTTTTTTTATTATTATTCTTTTTTCCCGTCATTTTTCGTCAACGATTCCCGGGACACCGTAACACCGGAGCGCATGAAACTTGGTGGGCATGTAGCCCCAGTAGAGTTCTATGGAAAATTTTTGTTTCGTCCCCGGGGGTCACTCCACCCCCGCGCTGCCCCCGCCCGAAGCCCAAAAATGACAGTTTTTCCTACATAACTACCTGAACCGTGGCACCGAGGATGACAAAATGTTTATGGTATGTTGTTCTCTAGAGCTTGCATCAACTTAGCTTATAACCAGTCATTTGTGATTTGCCCCCCCATCGTAAAAATTGAAAATGCAATGTAATATTGCTTTAATTGCCCCTATCTTCAGATGAGATGTTATGAACTGCACCAAATTTCATGTGTATGATTAACCTGACACCCTCTGGGAGTATGCCAAGTTTTGTGGAATTTCATCCATGGGGGGCTATAAAATAAATGGATTTATGTGTACATTCAGGACTGTATACCCATCGGCCAGTAGATGGTGGTATTATCTGGAGTCTAAATCCCCCCCTGGGGATTTCAAAAACTGTTCCAAACATCTCAATCTCTGCTAGTTTTTGTCCTAGAAACATATAAGTGACACCATTAGAAACCTTTAATCAACTAGTTTCCAAATATGTTTTAAAAGAGAATGGTTGCTCTGGGTGCAACAAACATGCAGGAACACACACACACACACACACACACACACACACACACACACACACACACACACACACACACACACACACACACACACATAAATACACACACACACACGCATACCTACACACACACGCACCACTACATACACACATGTACATTAAACATTATACAAACACATGCACAAACACGCCCACACGCATGCACACATACACCCTTACACACACACACACACACACACACACACATGCACACACACATCTTTGAGTACATTTTGTGAGACCACCGGAGCTGAGAAGTGAATGTGTGTGTGATGTACTATAGCCTGTGTGTGTGGGTGTGTTTCTGTGTGCCCATCTGTGTGTTTGCATGTGTGTATATGTGTGTATGTGCATGTTCTGTGTGTGTTCTCTTTCTCTCTCTCTCTCTCTCTCTCTCTCTCTCTCTCTCTCTCTCTCTCTGTGTCTGTGTTATCTGTGTGTATTCTGTGTGTGTTCTCTCTTTCTCTCTCTCTCTCTCTCTGGGTGTGCCTGTGTGTGTGTGTGTGTGTGTGTGTGTGTGTGTGTGTGTGTGTGTGTGTGTGTGTGTGTGTGTGTGTGTGTGTGTGTGTGTGTGTGTGTGCGTGTGTGAGTGTGTGCCTGTGTATGTGTGTTTGTGTGTGTGTGTGTGTGCACACGTGCGCATGTGAGTGTGTGTGTGTGTGTGTGTTATCTGATATTGGAGTGACAGTGACGGCAGAGAACACAGTGAACATATACTCAGAGACACATTAAACACACACACAAGCAGACACACACTCACACTAGACAGAGAAGCACTCATACACAAAAGCAAGCGCACACATGCACACACTCATTTACATACATAAAAGTTGCAGTAGGGATGGAGTAGGCGATGGAAACACAAGCGTGATTGATATTTGCGGAGAGAATGTGCAGGACTGAGCGGCGGTCATATTGTGTATCGCTTTGCGGTACATCTAGTTTAAAATAATGAGTGAATGATATTCTCAGTTTTGCGAATGTGTAGGCTATGTTTGCGATGTCTGCTGAAAAAAAGCTATAGGCCTATCGTTTCTACAATTTAAGCTAACGTCTATGTGAATTCGAGATTCAGCATTGAGACACACATTCTCACATATGAGTACAATCAGGGCTGTAAGCTCAATGGTTAGAGCTTCGGCTTAGGTTCTCAAGGGTTGCTGGTTCGATTCCAGACCTATTCAAGACGGTAGTCCTTTTGAACAAGGCATCAATGAAGTAGGCTATATTCTATTCTTTTCTATTCATACACGCACGCTGGCGAATTCGAACATTCTGAAACGCGCATATGCGATGAAACATTGCGCATTCTTCCACGAGTTAACAGCCAGCCTACAGCCTAGTAGGCCTATGCAGGGGACAGATAGATGGGGTGGGGGTGGGGAGGCAGTTAATTGTCCTCAATGATGCCTCGGTGATGTCTGTAGCCTAGCCCTATCTACCGCTCTGGCCTAGCCTAGACGAGTGTATGGGGGAGGGGGGATGATCGGTTTCAAATAGGCTGCAATGGATAGTGTTATGTAGGGATGCAACGGTTTTCAATAATTTATTGAACCGTTCGGTTTGGCCTGTTCGGTTCAATAGACTCACCTAAACCGCAATATTTCGGTATACGCGACATTAAACTTTTTATTTAATACAAGGTTATTGCGCGCGCGTAGCCTGGGAGCGGTAGAGAGGAGTGCTTAGGACCCGGGGGATGCGTTTTCTCTGACTGTTCAGCTTGCCTCTCGTCAACCTTGCAACAACCAATCAGAATTTTACTGAATTTCCCAAGAGCCAATAAGCGCGTTGAAATGCAAATGAAGGAGTCATGTGAGAGGAAACAAACTTTACCGGCGGCTGCATGATCATGGCGACATTTGAAGTAGCCCACGAACAAGGCAATAAGACCGTCAGTAAACAAAGCACAGTGTGCATTGCAAGCACTGCTTCACAACGATCACCTAATAAAGGTAACACATCCAACATGTCGGCCCACTTGCGCCTTCATCACCCGGCTGTAACCTTAAGTGGAGCAGCACGGAGAGTTAGTTTGCCACCGAAAACCCAACCATCCATTGCTGCAGCCTTTCGACAACAATATTCCTATAATTCCCAAAGACATAACGAATACGACGGCGTATTAGGGCCACGTATATATACTTTGTAAAGACGCAAATTTGCCACTTTAGAAGGTCGAAAATTTGCCACATTATGAAGTCTGTGTGTAACAGTGTAACCGGTGGTTTCTGCCCTGCGTTGATTGCTCGCTAGAGTAGCCTAAGAAAGCGTGACGCCGACACAGCTGAGTGTATTCTCTTTTTGATAGTTTACTGGAAAATATTGTAGGGATGGGAGGTTATAGGAGATGGGGAGGCTGACATGTCATTCCAAACTCGGGTCATTTATTTTCCTGACGTTGTACATGCTAGGCTACGGGCAGCGGGAGGTGTCCACTCGAAAAACAATAAACTCACTGCTAAATCAGTCAATCGCTCGTCCACTCGTCAATCACACAACTCTCTCGCACACACACGCACACACACACACACACACACACACGACAGGAGACACAGGGGAAACAGACACTTTGTGAAGTGGCAAATTTGCCACTTTCTTCTCGGAATATTGCCCCCCCCCCCCCCCCCGACAACAGGTTGCAATAATGTTCATTTCATTGTTCTAATATTTTTAATGCTGCACTGCACTTTTGTCTATGTTTACATTTTTTACGTTCATAAAAGAGGACAGAGCAGGCACTCCCAAATCAAATATCCATTTGAAACTACACATAATACTACCTCGCCAATTATTTTGAGAAGATTTTCAGAATTGTTCACTACTTTTTTGAGGGTGTATAACAGTTAAGTATTTTCTTTAAATGTGTGAAGAACAGTGAGTTTATTAAATAAATAACTACACATTACTTTATGCTGCACTGCACTATGGATAACATTGCCTGTTTATGACAGAAGGCAATGATGGTGTTCTTTTCTTTTAATACATTTTTGTGATTCTGCTTCATCTGTGTCAGGCTATGCATTTAATATTTTCTCTGCAAGTGTAAGTAGAAGCACATTTTTGATTTGAAATAGAAAAGGCATAGCCTCCTGTATGCTAGAGCCAAGATAATATTGATATATTGAAACCGAACCGTTACCGTGGCCCAAAAACCGTGATACAAACCGAACCGTGGCAAAACTGTACCGTTGCATCCCTAGTGTTATGTATAGACCCCGAAGCCATTTGCTTTGAGAACGGCTGGCTGATGAAGTTGTTGGCTGGCTAGCTGGCTCAGCCAAAACCTTAATGCAGCCGCCACAGTTTTCATGACACACAATGTTATTGTATTGTTTTGGACAACGTTCTGCACGTTTCACTTCAATGTAGACCGCATGCGTTCATTGCGTTGTGAACAGCGCAGCAATCTCTGGAAAGGAAACGGTGGAAGTCGCAGCAGTAGCCTAATAGCCTATCACCTGTAAATCCATCTGTTCCAGAATATTTGGTTCATATCATCAATCTTTGGTTTTGGTGTTTGTGCAACCGGGCCCTGACGATTTAACAAAAGTCTGAGTAGCCCTACGTAGGAATTAGGAAAGTATGTAAGGTGAGATCAAAATCAGGCTACGTTGTTTGCTTCTTTCCCCCATGTCATTTTGTCATCAACTCACTGTGAGTCCTGTGTAGGCTAACGTAGCAACGAGCACAATACTGATGTGGTGTGTCCAGTGGGAAAATCTCATGCAGGCCTAGTTTCTAAGCCATCGTTTATTTTTTCGCGTGTCACTATGATATAATTATTTTTAGATGCAAAAAGTCTAACTGGCTTAGTCAAGTTTAGTTTATTTCAGATAGGTTGTTATTAAAAACTATTAACAAAAAATATTTTTTCATCGACGTTGAAAAACGGTCAGTAAATTCAATCGATACGATTCTGCACCTCGCTCCTGCCAAGATGTGAACCCGGGTCTCCGGCATTGTAGCCAGGGGTGTTAACGCTGCGCCACTTGACACGACATATATAATTATGTTAGGATAGGTCTTTGACGTGACGTAACTCAGTCCGTCCAGCAAATATGTAAGAAAATGCTTATACATTAGTCTGAGCTTTAAAAGATAGCCTACAAATAGAAGATAAGATATACAACTCTGAATGTGCGTAGGCATACGCGCCCTACGTACATAAATAGGCTACGACGAAAATATTTTTTACACCTGTAGGCCTGTCGCAACGTTTTCAAAACAAACTCGCATTTTACCACTGTAAATCGCCTCCATAGACTATGCCATGTAAATGAAAAATAGTTATTAAAATAAAGCACATATATAATACATATTGCACATATATAAACGATACGTTTTATGGTAAAATATTATTCTCATGCCCGACTGACAGGAAATCCTTGCGACATCTGCTGTGAGAAAAGAGAATAGCAGCCTGGACAAAAATGGCCGAACGCGAGACAACATAGTGTTGTCACATAAGTGAGCGCAAAATAGCTCCAAACTAGCTTGTACCGGTGTGCTTTTGATCATGTAAAAATTCTGGGTGACAAAACACGCGTATTTAGGAAAAGTCGTGAACGTAGGGTCCTGGAATGTAATCGAGTGAAAAGATTTTTTTTTTTTTTGTAATCGCTGCGGTCAAATGACCGCAGCCCGGCAGTTCTAGGTATATCTAGGTCAAACCCACACGGCGCTTCTAGGAATACGCGTCAGCGGTCAAATGACCGGCGCTTGGCGCTTCTAGTGTTAACAACTACTACATTGTTTAGTCTAGGGCCTAGACTATGGGCCCTGTGAGTCTGCCAAGTGGCCATGCGCTAAAAGATTGTGCTTTTTTTGTTGCCACCCCAAATAAGCCAAATGCCCCCCCAAAGATTGCATCCTGGTAACCCCTCTGCTTTAGTCTGGTAGGAAGGGGGGGTTCACCTGCACCCGAAAGTTATCCTTAAGGTGTCTAGTAAAGGAATTTTGATGTTCCCCATGCAAATTATTGTCCCATATGTGATTTTTTGTACCATCTTTTGTGTCTTTGCTTGATTTTCGGGTATAAAAAATGAAAACTTTGAACTATACATCCTACAGACAAAGCCCACCCCATTTTTCTTCGTCTTTGCATGAGGAATTGATAGGTATGAGGATTGTCATGATTAGATTATGTATGGTGCATAAAAACTCAAATAAACACCAAAAAATGCAAACAAATTGTGACATTGGCTCACTGGAACTCCTCCCCTATGGACTCCGTTGATATATGTTTTCTAACTTTTGTATTTTTACAATCTTTAAGATGTCTAATAACCAAATGTTGATGATCCCTACGATCAGTGGCTTTCCTGTTTTGTACAGGCCTTCCTGCTCCAGTTCTTTTGCAGCCACTGTTGGATTCGAAAAAGTTATAGTAGTCCCATCTTCCTTGAAGACTTTCAGTTTTGCCGGGGCCAGTATGTGCGTCTTGATATTTTGCTCTTTGAGTTGTTGTCTTATGGGTTTGTATAAAGATCTCTGTTTTCTCACTGCAGATGAGAAATCATGGTCGAAATAAATCCGCTTGTCTTCATAAACCACTTCTCTCTTGTTCCACGCCGCGTGCAGCACCCGTGCTTTTGTGTCTCAGTTGAAAAAGGAGACAATTATTGGTCGTTCAAAATCTTGTCGCTCTTTAGAAATGCGGTGTGCTCGCACAATGCCGAGCTCCCCCGACACTCCAAGAAAATCTCCTATCCACTGTCCAAGGAAAGCAGTCATGTTTTCACCTTCGGTTTTTTCGGGAATATTGTACACAGATTGTTTTGTCTGGATTTGTTTTCCAAGTAATCCACCATCTCGACAAGTGCATCCACTCGCGACTTCACCTCTGGGGTAACTCTGCTGCTGCTGCTGCATGTATAGAAAAGATTGGTGGTAGGTGCTGGGACCTGGATGGGAGTAGGGAAAGGGTGTTGCTTGCATCTGTGAACCTGGCTGCTTCTCCATACAATCTACAAGACGGTTGACTGAGGACACCAGTGACTGCAGCATCTCCCGGTCACTCTCCTCCTGTCTCTCATGCCTCCTCAGCAACTCTGACAGCTTGTAGGCCAGTCAATCTAGCTCAAAAAAGGGCCAAAACTTAAACTAATTGCAATAGTAGTGGTTCATACTTCTTATTGATCCTTAAACCCTCCTGCATCACACATTAAAAATCTACCCATTTATATTTAGTGGAACATAATTTATTCAAGGTCAAAGGTAGCAATTTCCAATGCATTTTGCCATTGGGATTTACTACAGGTGAAATGGGTAAAATGTTAAACTATAGATATCAAATTGAAACTTTCACAGTTGTTTACTCACATTAAGGCAAAGATTTTTTGTATTGCAAGTTTTCTGAAATTTGATGTTTAGATATGCAAATGAGACCAGTTTTACTTAAATATGCAATAATTTGCATATATTTCTAGAAAACTAAATCTGAACAATAGGTACAGTCAACTTCAAAATGATTGCTGCATTTTGCTTCTATATTGGATACCAAAAGCCTATGCAAAGGGAATATTAGATATCACTTCATATCACCTCAGAAATGAGGAAATCAAGTCAAGTCAAAATCAATGCGTTTCAATGGAAGTACATTATAGAACAAATGATTGTCAATGATATGGTATGATGGAAGTATCTCAAGTCATATGCCAAGTCACATAAGGAATATATTGACGTTTAGACAACATATCAAGTGAGTTGGCATGCACTGAGATACTTCCATCAAACCATATCATTGACAATCATTTGTTCTATAATATACTTCCATTGAAACGCATTGATTTTGACTTGACTTGATTTCCTCATTTCTGAGGTGATATGAAGTAATATCTAATATTCCCTTTGCATAGGCTTTTGGTATCCAATATAGAAGCAAAATGCAGCAATTATTTTGAAGCTGACTGTACCTATTGTTCAGATTTAGTTTTCTAGAAATATATGCAAATTATTGCATATTTAAGTAAAACTGGTCTCATTTGCATATCTAAACATCAAATTTCAGAAAACTTGCAATACGAAAAATATTTGCCTTAATGTGAGTAAACAACTGTGAAAGTTTCAATTTGATATCTATAGTTTAAAATTTTACCCATATCACCAGTAGTAAATCCCAATGGCAAAATGCATTGGACATTGCTACCTTTGACATTGAAAAAAAGTATGTTCCACTAAATATAAATGGGTAGATTTTTTATATGTTAATTAGATATACCTAGGGATCACAAAAAACTTGGAATGATTACTATTGCAATTAGTTATGGGTCAAACGCTAGATTGACTGGCCTATTGTCACTGAGCTGCTGAGTTGGAGTCACCTTCTGCTTCTATTTCAGTGGCTTTCTAAAGAGGGCCACTACCTCCCACTGCAGCTGGGGTGTTTTGGGTGTCTTGGGTGTCCATAGTATCCTCTTTAACTTCAACAGTTGTACCATCTTTAAAAATGAAAAAAGATAACAGGTTTTTGTTTTATCAGCCTATACTGAGCACAAAGAGGATGACACAACACATAAAAACACTTACAGCCCCCTAACAACCGTCGTCAAGAACGAACTCAGAGGACAAGCGAACTCAGAGCCGCACGGACACGCACGGTCTGTGCGGCACGGACAGCACAACGCAAGCGTGCTGAACTTAGTTGATTAAACTCATCGACTGATCATACGGGTCTAGTGACCACTTTTGATCAGGTAGGCTAAAGTAAACACTATTCTAGGCTATAACTAATGGCTAATAGTGTTCTCATTTTAATCTAAACCAGTCCGATCCTATGCTCTACTGGGACGGGGAGCACTGTGCACACCGGACCCCACCCCCACCCCCCAAAAAAACAGACTTGCGCATGCACGACCATCATAGCACCCACACTCATAAAGCGGTCAACCAAACAGCTGAGTGTGTTGGCCAGCAGAAACGACCAATTCAAAAATAATGTGACACGACATAAACAAGCAATCATGCCACAGCGGGCTATTGTAAAGTCCTCCTTATCTTACCTTAAACCTGAAGCGTCTGTGTTAGCACTTGTGGTGGATGCGCTAGCATCATTGCTATAAGCCTCAGTATTCTGCCCGAACATTAATCCAGAAATCGTTGGCTTATTTGCGATTTTTTGTATGATCTACCTTTCGTTTCGTTTGTGTTCTCTGTTTGTGTGTGGCTACCAGATTTGTATTTGGTATTGTATTATTTGATGAGGATTCATTAATAAACCACTGAGGCCAATTTCTCATGAGCAACACTTTTCTAAATGTCATCACGAACTTATGTGTACACTCTAATATACAAGCCTCAGGTCCGAATGAGGACGCCACCAACAGGCAAGGAGTGTTTATTACAACTAACTACAATTTAGGCCTACATCTCTTCTTACAGTAAGATAGAGTTCTATCCTATCACTTAGGTTAGGTCCTATGTTCACTGACTTTGCAAAACGTATCATTTCTCGTAGCCTACTAAATAAAACATTCTTACTTCCTTGTTTTAACCTTACAAATACATGTGACTTTGCAATATTTCTTTTTTTTTTCTCTATCACCTCAAATTCACAACTTAAAAAATGCTTTACAATCACAGAAGTTACAGAAACTTTTTTTTTCCACAATAAACTCAAGTTCATAACATGCACTTACAGCAGAATCAGCACAAATTGGGACGTATAACATTTGAATACCTCAAAGGGCACCTGATTGATGTTTGTATGATGAGTTTGGGCCCTGGCTAGTGGATGTGTGGCTCGTTCCAAGAAAATTTTAAAGCAGTCAATGATCACACCACACAGTTTGGAGAGTGTTTTCGAAAGTCCATTGGCATTGTTTTCATGAAATCATCTCTCTCTGCCCACGTGATCAAGGGTTTGAGGCAAGCACATGATATGTAAAACATGATTAAAAGTTCTTAATACAGTTGCTTTACTGATCCCTCTCAAATCTATAGGCCAAGTCTTTTCCATAAAGATGAAGTTTAATTAGCATGATAGTGAGAATACGTTTTTGGAATGCATGCAAAGCTGATGAAGACGGAAATCTTGTTTCAAGGTGCCCTTTGAGGTATTCATACAGGGAAAACGGTAACTGCCAGTTGGGAAGGCTAGTGAAGTGAAGAGTTTTCTCATAATTTCCAATAAATCCAGCTATGTTCAGTTTATATTTACTCAGTTCCTCATGCAACCCATTCACTTCGTTTTGTATCTGTTCACAATGTTTCATTGTCATTTCAGTCTGACAAGACACCCCTGTAACAGCAACATCTCCCGTACAGACATTCACACGAGTGTGCATCTCCAATAGCAAAGCACTTTCACTCCTGACCCGTTTGTCGACTCTTTGCTGCAGTCGGTGTCTTTCTATGCTATCTTTCTGTACACCACACATGTTATACCTACGTCCCAATTTGTGCTGATTCTGCTGTAAGTGCATGTTATGAACTTGAGTTTATTGTGGAAAAAAAAA
The DNA here is from genome assembly GCF_963854185.1 of Sardina pilchardus. Lineage (NCBI taxonomy): Eukaryota > Metazoa > Chordata > Actinopteri > Clupeiformes > Clupeidae > Sardina > Sardina pilchardus. The sequence continues at coordinate 30,744,952 of NC_085012.1, forward strand.
GTTTCTGTAACTTCTGTGATTGTTGTTTAAGTTGTGAATTTGAGGTGATAGAGAAAAAAAAGAAATATTGCAAAGTCACATGTATTTGTAAGGTTAAAACAAGGAAGTAAGAATGTTTTATTTAGTAGGCTACAAGAAATGATACGTTTTGCAAAGTCAGTGAACATAGGACCTAACCTAAGTGATAGGATAGAACTCTATCTTACTGTAAGAAGAGATGTAGGCCTAAATTGTAGTTAGTTGTAATAAACACTCCTTGCCTGTTGGTGGCGTCCTCATTCGGACCTGAGGCTTGTATATTAGAGTGTACACATAAGTTCGTGATGACATTTAGAAAAGTGTTGCTCATGAGAAATTGGCCTCAGTGGTTTATTAATGAATCCTCATCAAATAATACAATACCAAATACAAATCTGGTAGCCACACACAAACAGAGAACACAAACGAAACGAAAGGTAGATCATACAAAAAATCGCAAATAAGCCTACGATTTCTGGATTAATGTTCGGGCAGAATACTGAGGCTGATAGCAATGATGCTAGCGCATCCACCACAAGTGCTAACACAGACGCTTCAGGTTTAAGGTAAGATAAGGAGGACTTTACAATAGCCCGCTGTGGCATGATTGCTTGTTTATGTCGTGTCACATTATTTTTGAATTGGTCGTTTCTGCTGGCCTACACACTCAGCTGTTTGGTTGACCGCTTTATGAGTGTGGGTGCTATGATGGTCGTGCATGCGCAAGTCTGTTTTTTGGGGGGGTGGGGGTGGGGTCCGGTGTGCACAGTGCTCCCCGTCCCAGTAGAGCATAGGATCGGACTGGTTTAGATTAAAATGAGAACACTATTAGCCATTAGTTATAGCCTAGAATAGTGTTTACTTTAGCCTACCTGATCAAAAGTGGTCACTAGACCCGTATGATCAGTCGATGAGTTTAATCAACTAAGTTCAGCACGCTTGCGTTGTGCTGTCCGTGCTGCACAGACCGTGCGTGTCCGTGCGGCTCTGAGTTCGCTTGTCCTCTGAGTTCGTTCTTGACGACGGTTGTTAGGGGGCTGTAACCGGTCTATAGGCTACGACTGTATCATTTATTTCGGTAACACTTTACTTGACGGGTTCGTTCATAACACATTCATAACAGCTGTCATGAACTGCATATGACACATTCATGACTGTTTCATGAAACATGACTCAACATTCATACCAACCCTTTCATGAATGTGGAGGACAAAACGTCAAAAACTTGTCAAAGTATAAGCAAAGCTGCATTGCTATCTTTTTTGTTTTTGTTTTAGCCAACCTGATCATGTCACATCTTAGTCAACGGGGAAGTCAAACATTCCACACCTGTTATCAGACATGTTATCAGACATCAGGCATGAAAACAATTAAAGGCTGGCTTACATTGCACGATTTTGGTCTGTTTTAACAGTCGGCGACTAAATTTCCAAAATCGGGCGGAAATCTTGGGAGTTGTACTGAAATCGCAGCGCGCTCCCGTCATCTAAATCGTTTAGTGTAAGGTGCCAATCTTAGCGGTTTTAAGTCCGTCGGAGGCAGTCTTTTTCTAGTTTTGCCGTTACGACTATATCAAACATGTTTGATATTATCGGAAGTCTTTTCAGTCGTGGCTCATGCAAATAGTGACGTGAACATTAAAAACCAATAGTAACCTTGCGCGAACATGAAACAGGAAGGGGCAAAATAGGCGACAGCTGTAGCCTTTATGATTATTTGTTATTTCATTTCTTATAATTTATTAGTCGGTTGTTCTACGTGACAGAACAGCTCTATATCTGTTAGTGATGTCACACATCAAACAATGCTGCAGAAACGCGAAAAAATTACTTTGATATTCATAGGCTATCATGTGATTTCCTGTGAATGATGACGTGTAGCCTATTGCACGATGGAAATAATTTGAAGGAATCTAGCAGCAGTCTTGTAAATAGTGACCCACAGTCTTTGCAAAATCCTAATCTGAGACTGGCCTGTGACTAGACTGTGACTAAAACCTCAATGAATTGTCTTTAGATGTGAGAGGGTCTGAGACTGTAGTTTTTCAAAAATCTTTTCCAAATCTTTGCAAAGTCTGGCAATGTAAGGTAGGCTTAAAACTCACAGCCATAGGTTATTTACCGTCAGATAGGCCTCTGTTATTGAAGATTTGGAATAATTGATTTGAAATGTAATATGCTAAAGAATTCTGATGTTTTCTGATGTTAGGATATAATTTGGTGTAACTTTACTTAGTGTGATTAGGCCCGAGGTGACATGTTGTTTAATTAGGTGCATGTCACTTTAAGAGGTTTTAGTTTTTGGGTAAGAACGTGATGCACGGCATGAATATAGGAGTTCCACGGTTTTTCTGACTGTGTTGGTTGTGTCAATTATATGAGTATGAACTGTGCTGTTTGTTACAATAAAGATTCAAGAACATTAAGACAAGAAGTTTTTATAAGAACACGCGTCAGTCATAGGACTCCTATTAGATAAGTTTCGTTTATTGGAAACGGACCTACGACTTTCTCTTTGAAGAAGACAAATTAGGCAAACTGTATAGACATAGCCTAAGCTACTGGATCCTTTTGAATAGTAGGCTAGAAGTTAAACTTGTTGGCTTATTATTATTTTGAGAGAAATTAGCAGTTAAACTTAAACAGTGGGATAGCCTAGTGGCGTGGCGCAGACACACACTTTCCCGTAGTCTGTCTCTGCGTTTCGGGCGCACCCGACTCTATTAATATTCATAATGACCGAAAGTAGGCTATAGCCATGTTCTTTTTGACTATTCATCTTTAAGCTCCCCAACACTGCCGACCTCTAAGTAGGCTAGCCTAATTTGATGAGATCGGGGAACTACACAGCAAGTGCGGACAAAAAGTCATCGCAAACAACGCAGACCTTTGCGCAGCTACAGTATGTGCGTGGATGTCTGTCGTGATGCTATTCTATGCCTACAACTGGCGAAACTTACTGTTTATTTTCATTTTACTTTTATGAAGAATAATTAGCCCAAATCATAGACTAATTAAACTGAAAAAACAACAGCTTTCCTGAACTTCTGCAAAGCTTGTTTAACCTACAAAAGCCTAGGCTGCGGCTATAAATCAGGGCTGTTCTTTCATCTGTTTCAATAGGCCTTTCTTTCGTTTATTATTGTAGTATTATGATTATGATGATGATGATGATTATTACAGTATTATTATTATTAGTAGTAATAGTAGTAGCAGCCTAATAGTGGTAGCCTAATTGTTCATCAACGCAGGTGCACCAACGCGTTTATTTATTTATTTATTTATTTTGCGCACAACGAAGATTTTAACATAGGCTACAAAGGCCTATCACAAAACAGGGTTCAACAAGAGGTGTAGGCTAACCATCACTGCGGCTTGCAAGGGAGATCGCCCCCCCACCGGCAATTATTTTCTCCCCGGATCTGCATCAATCTCATGATTGACATCTAGCGCCGGCCTCCGGTTGACGGAAATCCGTCGTAGCGACGGAAAAGTTTAATCCATGGATTGTTGGACTTTAATTTTGACAAGTGTTCATCGTTTTGTCTTCCACATTCATGAAAGTGTTGGTTTGAATGCTGAGTCATGTTTCATGAATCAGTCATGAATGCTTCATGTGCAGTACATGACAGCTGTTATGAATGTGCTATGAATGAACCCGTCAAGTAAAGGGTTACCTCTAACACCATTCTAAATATCACTAGCATACTGTCCTCGGATGGAACCGATCAATCCTCTGGCCAATGTAATTGACTGGGTCCTAACGTATCCTTGATGTGGACTAACTGATGGGGGAACACAGTCAAGGTAATATTATGAGTTTGGCTATTGTTCGAGACCAAACCATTTCACTGGTTAGCGACGGTTAAGTTAGCTAACTAAATCAAACATCGATAGAAGACAGTACATAAACCATTAACTTACGGTCATCATCAAAACTGTCATCCTCATCTTCTGAGGGAGCCCGCCCTTCGACTAGGCCAACTACATCTGGCGAGTCTGAAATTTTAAGACAAAATGAGATCACCAGACCAAGCAACGTTCCATCATGCAATATTAACGTTCACACTACTTCTAAACAGCCACCTAGCCTATGCTAATTCATTAACATTACTGGTGACTAAATTATTTATTGATATGGCTGAAGTTAGTTAGCCTACTAAAACCACACATGTAATACATTACAGCTAAAACACTAGAACAGTAACCTTAATTATAAGAACAATATTTTCCCCACAGCATCCCCAGCTAAACAATCCCACCCCACAGACAACAGGTAGATACAACTCACCGGTGCTGTCGATGGTTTTATCACTGGCAGTAGCTATTGGCCGACTGCCTAATAGCTGATCCATCTCCTCCCAAAAATCATTTTTTTCCGGCCTCCTGCACCACTTCTCCCCAACTCCCTCTTTTCGGTCAGATATTTACCCTTCATAGCTTTCCACTTATTACGAAGGCCCTCCCAGGGCTTGTTGACACCTTTAGAGGCCATGGCAGCGGACAGCCGCTGAAATATAACAGCATTTCGCTGCCTTCTCCCGTCTAGTGCTGCGACCACGTCTGACTCCATCACTGATTTTAAAAACAACAGTGTTTCTTGTTTTGTCCCATAGATATATTGACTAGATGTTGCCTTGAGCTTCTAAGCATACGTCAACACCGGCGCCATCTTGAAGCAGGGATCTGACGCTCTAAACTAGTTCACCCGTGTTGTCCAGTGTTACATATTTAGCTACTTTTGGGCATCCCGAGTGATTAAAATCTTATCTAGCGACTAGCGACATATTCGGCGACTTCTCACAATGATGTCAAACTCCGTTTCTCAGTTGAAACGTCAGAAAATCACCGTTATAGTGGCTTTTCCATTTGTGAATTATAGTCGGCAGGCCAACACCAGGAAATGTGCTTAGAAAACACTTTTGATGGCATTTTTTGTTAAAAGTTGGCAACCATGCTAGAAGTTATTAGAGGGCTCTGAGTTTCCAGAATCCAGCGGTTGCCAAAATCATATTCATAATTTAAGGTCAAAATTGAAGGTCAAAAGGTCAAAAACAATGCATTTTATGGTTTGTCTATTTGGGGGGCTCTATTTTCATAGCATTCTTTTTAAAAGTTGGCAACCATGCTAGAAGTTATCAGTAGGGTCTGAGGTTCCAGAATCCAGTGGTTGCCAAAGTCATATTTAGAATTTAAGGTCAAATTTGAAGGTCAAAAGCTCAAAAACAGTAATAAATGTTATGGATTGTCTTTTTGGGGACTTCTTTTTTTCATGGCATTCTTTTTTAAATGTTGGCAACCATGCTAGAAGTTAACAGTAGGGTCTGAGGTTCCAGAATCCAGTGGTTGCCAAAATCATATTCATAATTTAAGGTCAAATTTGAAGGTCAGAACCTCAAAAACAATAAATACATGTTATGGTTTGTCTTTTTGGGGACCTCTTTTTTTCATGCCATTCTTTTTTTTTTAAATGTTGGCAACCATGCTAGAAGTTAACAGTAGGGTCTGAGGTTCCAGGATCCAGTGGTTGCCAAAATCATATTTAGAATTTAAGGTCAAATTTGAAGGTCAAAAGCTCAAAAACAATAAATAAATGTTATGGTTCGTCTTTTTGGGGACCTGTTTTTTTTAATGGCATTCTTTTTAAATGTTGCCAACCATGCTAGAACAGTGGGGTCTCAGGTTCCAGATGGTACTTGCCACAATGATAGGTAAATGTGAAAAGAATTTAGATTTTAACACTCACATCAGAAACGACCAGGTCGCCGGGCTCACTGAAGAAGAGTCAACATGAGTCCGCTTCAACATGAATTTGTTTTATCCACTCATGACTTTATATTGGGATGTTTGATTTAGCTTATCAAAGAGCGGCTCTGGCCTGTCAGCCTGGGGCATTCGAAAATGTGTACATTCCATTTGGTTTTCGCAGAGCTAGATCATAGTTCATTAGCATATTCAGACTTTTAACTTTTTCGATCTGGTCACCCAATTCGTTTCGCTTTATTATTTTGTTTTATGTGAGGCACATTGAGCTCCCCTGTATGAAATGCACTATATCAATAAAACTTGCCTTGCCACCGAATTTGCTATGGCCACCCTATTTGCAGAGAAATAATGACTTTCGTCACTCTGGTTGCTTCTGATGTGAACACACGGTTAGAAAATAAAGAAGCATTCTTGTTATTCATTAGCAATATATTCTCTAGAGAACGTTTTGTGTTATTCATAGCATAAAGGAGTAATGGCCGTATCAAGTCTATATATCCAAATTATTTATCAATAAAAATAAATATTTATCAAAAAAATCTTTCAAACTTTTCAAAAAAGAATGCCATGAAAATAAAGCCCCCAAAAAGACTAACCATAAAATCTATTGTTTTTGACCTTTTGACCTTCAAATTTGACCTTGAATTATAAATATGATTTTGGCAACCACTGGACTCTGGAACCTCAGACCCTACTAATAACTTCTAGCATGGTTGGCAACATTTTAAAAAGGATGTCAAGAAAATAGAGCCCCCCAAAAAAGACGAATCATGAAATCTATTGTTTTCGACCTTTTGACCATCAAATTTGACCTAAAATTATAAAAATGATTTTGGCAACCACTGGATTCTGGAACCTCAGGCCCTATTAATAACTTCTAGCATGGTTGCCAACTTTTTTAAAAGGATGTCATGAAAATAGAGGCCCCCAAAAAGACGAACCATGAAATCTATTGTTTTCGACCTTTTGACCTTCAAATTTGACCTGAAATTATAAAAATGATGTTGGCAACCACTGGATTCTGGAACCTCAGACCCTACTAATAACTTCTAGCATGGTTGCCAACTTTTAAAAAGGATGTCATGAAAATAGAGCCCCCCCAAAAGACAAACCATTCAAATCTATTGTTTCCAACTTTTTGACCTTCAAATTTGACCTTAAATTATAAATATGATTTTGGCAACCACTGGATTCTGGAACCTCAGACCCTACTAATAACTTCTAGCATGGTTGGCAACTTTTTAAAAAGGATGTCAAGAAAATAGAGCCCCCCAAAAAAGACGAATCATGAAATCTATTGTTTTCGACCTTTTGACCATCAAATTTGACCTTAAATTATAAAAATGATTTTGGCAACCACTGGATTCTGGAACCTCAGGCCCTATTAATAACTTCTAGCATGGTTGCCAACTTTTTTAAAAGGATGTCATGAAAATAGAGGCCCCCAAAAAGACGAACCATGAAATCTATTGTTTTCGACCTTTTGACCTTCAAATTTGACCTGAAATTATAAAAATGATGTTGGCAACCACTGGATTCTGGAACCTCAGACCCTACTAATAACTTCTAGCATGGTTGCCAACTTTTAAAAAGGATGTCATGAAAATAGAGCCCCCCCAAAAGACAAACCATTCAAATCTATTGTTTCCAACTTTTTGACCTTCAAATTTGACCTTAAATTATAAATATGATTTTGGCAACCACTGGATTCTGGAACCTCAGACCCTACTAATAACTTCTAGCATGGTTGGCAACTTTTTAAAAAGGATGTCAAGAAAATAGAGCCCCCCAAAAAAGACGAATCATGAAATCTATTGTTTTCGACCTTTTGACCATCAAATTTGACCTTAAATTATAAAAATGATTTTGGCAACCACTGGATTCTGGAACCTCGGGCCCTATTAATAACTTCTAGCATGGTTGCCAACTTTTTTAAAAGGATGTCATGAAAATAGAGGCCCCCAAAAAGACGAACCATGAAATCTATTGTTTTCGACCTTTTGACCTTCAAATTTGACCTGAAATTATAAAAATGATGTTGGCAACCACTGGATTCTGGAACCTCAGACCCTACTAATAACTTCTAGCATGGTTGCCAACTTTTAAAAAGGATGTCATGAAAATAGAGCCCCCCCAAAAGACAAACCATTCAAATCTATTGTTTCCAACTTTTTGACCTTCAAATTTGACCTTAAATTATAAATATGATTTTGGCAACCACTGGATTCTGGAACCTCAGACCCTACTAATAACTTCTAGCATGGTTGGCAACTTTTTAAAAAGGATGTCAAGAAAATAGAGCCCCCCAAAAAAGACGAATCATGAAATCTATTGTTTTCGACCTTTTGACCATCAAATTTGACCTTAAATTATAAAAATGATTTTGGCAACCACTGGATTCTGGAACCTCAGGCCCTATTAATAACTTCTAGCATGGTTGCCAACTTTTTTAAAAGGATGTCATGAAAATAGAGGCCCCCAAAAAGACGAACCATGAAATCTATTGTTTTCGACCTTTTGACCTTCAAATTTGACCTGAAATTATAAAAATGATGTTGGCAACCACTGGATTCTGGAACCTCAGACCCTACTAATAACTTCTAGCATGGTTGCCAACTTTTAAAAAGGATGTCATGAAAATAGAGCCCCCCCAAAAGACAAACCATTCAAATCTATTGTTTCCAACTTTTTGACCTTCAAATTTGACCTTAAATTATAAATATGATTTTGGCAACCACTGGATTCTGGAACCTCAGACCCTACTAATAACTTCTAGCATGGTTGGCAACTTTTTAAAAAGGATGTCAAGAAAATAGAGCCCCCCAAAAAAGACGAATCATGAAATCTATTGTTTTCGACCTTTTGACCATCAAATTTGACCTTAAATTATAAAAATGATTTTGGCAACCACTGGATTCTGGAACCTCAGGCCCTATTAATAACTTCTAGCATGGTTGCCAACTTTTTTAAAAGGATGTCATGAAAATAGAGGCCCCCAAAAAGACGAACCATGAAATCTATTGTTTTCGACCTTTTGACCTTCAAATTTGACCTGAAATTATAAAAATGATGTTGGCAACCACTGGATTCTGGAACCTCAGACCCTACTAATAACTTCTAGCATGGTTGCCAACTTTTAAAAAGGATGTCATGAAAATAGAGCCCCCCCAAAAGACAAACCATTCAAATCTATTGTTTCCAACTTTTTGACCTTCAAATTTGACCTTAAATTATAAATATGATTTTGGCAACCACTGGATTCTGGAACCTCAGACCCTACTAATAACTTCTAGCATGGTTGGCAACTTTTTAAAAAGGATGTCAAGAAAATAGAGCCCCCCAAAAAAGACGAATCATGAAATCTATTGTTTTCGACCTTTTGACCATCAAATTTGACCTTAAATTATAAAAATGATTTTGGCAACCACTGGATTCTGGAACCTCAGGCCCTATTAATAACTTCTAGCATGGTTGCCAACTTTTTTAAAAGGATGTCATGAAAATAGAGGCCCCCAAAAAGACGAACCATGAAATCTATTGTTTTCGACCTTTTGACCTTCAAATTTGACCTGAAATTATAAAAATGATGTTGGCAACCACTGGATTCTGGAACCTCAGACCCTACTAATAACTTCTAGCATGGTTGCCAACTTTTAAAAAGGATGTCATGAAAATAGAGCCCCCCCAAAAGACAAACCATTCAAATCTATTGTTTCCAACTTTTTGACCTTCAAATTTGACCTTAAATTATAAATATGATTTTGGCAACCACTGGATTCTGATACCTCAGACCCTACTAATAACTTCTAGCATGGTTGGCAACTTTTTAAAAAGGATGTCAAGAAAATAGAGCCCCCCAAAAAAGACGAATCATGAAATCTATTGTTTTCGACCTTTTGACCATCAAATTTGACCTTAAATTATAAAAATGATTTTGGCAACCACTGGATTCTGGAACCTCAGGCCCTATTAATAACTTCTAGCATGGTTGCCAACTTTTTTAAAAGGATGTCATGAAAATAGAGGCCCCCAAAAAGACGAACCATGAAATCTATTGTTTTCGACCTTTTGACCTTCAAATTTGACCTGAAATTATAAAAATGATGTTGGCAACCACTGGATTCTGGAACCTCAGACCCTACTAATAACTTCTAGCATGGTTGCCAACTTTTAAAAAGGATGTCATGAAAATAGAGCCCCCCCAAAAGACAAACCATTCAAATCTATTGTTTCCAACTTTTTGACCTTCAAATTTGACCTTAAATTATAAATATGATTTTGGCAACCACTGGATTCTGGAACCTCAGACCCTACTAATAACTTCTAGCATGGTTGGCAACTTTTTAAAAAGGATGTCAAGAAAATAGAGCCCCCCAAAAAAGACGAATCATGAAATCTATTGTTTTCGACCTTTTGACCATCAAATTTGACCTTAAATTATAAAAATGATTTTGGCAACCACTGGATTCTGGAACCTCAGGCCCTATTAATAACTTCTAGCATGGTTGCCAACTTTTTTAAAAGGATGTCATGAAAATAGAGGCCCCCAAAAAGACGAACCATGAAATCTATTGTTTTCGACCTTTTGACCTTCAAATTTGACCTGAAATTATAAAAATGATGTTGGCAACCACTGGATTCTGGAACCTCAGACCCTACTAATAACTTCTAGCATGGTTGCCAACTTTTAAAAAGGATGTCATGAAAATAGAGCCCCCCCAAAAGACAAACCATTCAAATCTATTGTTTCCAACTTTTTGACCTTCAAATTTGACCTTAAATTATAAATATGATTTTGGCAACCACTGGATTCTGGAACCTCAGACCCTACTAATAACTTCTAGCATGGTTGGCAACTTTTTAAAAAGGATGTCAAGAAAATAGAGCCCCCCAAAAAAAGACGAATCATGAAATCTATTGTTTTCGACCTTTTGACCATCAAATTTGACCTTAAATTATAAAAATGATTTTGGCAACCACTGGATTCTGGAACCTCAGGCCCTATTAATAACTTCTAGCATGGTTGCCAACTTTTTTAAAAGGATGTCATGAAAATAGAGGCCCCCAAAAAGACGAACCATGAAATCTATTGTTTTCGACCTTTTGACCTTCAAATTTGACCTGAAATTATAAAAATGATGTTGGCAACCACTGGATTCTGGAACCTCAGACCCTACTAATAACTTCTAGCATGGTTGCCAACTTTTAAAAAGGATGTCATGAAAATAGAGCCCCCCCAAAAGACAAACCATTCAAATCTATTGTTTCCAACTTTTTGACCTTCAAATTTGACCTTAAATTATAAATATGATTTTGGCAACCACTGGATTCTGGAACCTCAGACCCTACTAATAACTTCTAGCATGGTTGGCAACTTTTTAAAAAGGATGTCAAGAAAATAGAGCCCCCCAAAAAAGACGAATCATGAAATCTATTGTTTTCGACCTTTTGACCATCAAATTTGACCTTAAATTATAAAAATGATTTTGGCAACCACTGGATTCTGGAACCTCAGGCCCTATTAATAACTTCTAGCATGGTTGCCAACTTTTTTAAAAGGATGTCATGAAAATAGAGGCCCCCAAAAAGACGAACCATGAAATCTATTGTTTTCGACCTTTTGACCTTCAAATTTGACCTGAAATTATAAAAATGATGTTGGCAACCACTGGATTCTGGAACCTCAGACCCTACTAATAACTTCTAGCATGGTTGCCAACTTTTAAAAAGGATGTCATGAAAATAGAGCCCCCCCAAAAGACAAACCATTCAAATCTATTGTTTCCAACTTTTTGACCTTCAAATTTGACCTTAAATTATAAATATGATTTTGGCAACCACTGGATTCTGGAACCTCAGACCCTACTAATAACTTCTAGCATGGTTGGCAACTTTTTAAAAAGGATGTCAAGAAAATAGAGCCCCCCAAAAAAGACGAATCATGAAATCTATTGTTTTCGACCTTTTGACCATCAAATTTGACCTTAAATTATAAAAATGATTTTGGCAACCACTGGATTCTGGAACCTCGGGCCCTATTAATAACTTCTAGCATGGTTGCCAACTTTTTTAAAAGGATGTCATGAAAATAGAGGCCCCCAAAAAGACGAACCATGAAATCTATTGTTTTCGACCTTTTGACCTTCAAATTTGACCTGAAATTATAAAAATGATGTTGGCAACCACTGGATTCTGGAACCTCAGACCCTACTAATAACTTCTAGCATGGTTGCCAACTTTTAAAAAGGATGTCATGAAAATAGAGCCCCCCCAAAAGACAAACCATTCAAATCTATTGTTTCCAACTTTTTGACCTTCAAATTTGACCTTAAATTATAAATATGATTTTGGCAACCACTGGATTCTGGAACCTCAGACCCTACTAATAACTTCTAGCATGGTTGGCAACTTTTTAAAAAGGATGTCAAGAAAATAGAGCCCCCCAAAAAAGACGAATCATGAAATCTATTGTTTTCGACCTTTTGACCATCAAATTTGACCTTAAATTATAAAAATGATTTTGGCAACCACTGGATTCTGGAACCTCAGGCCCTATTAATAACTTCTAGCATGGTTGCCAACTTTTTTAAAAGGATGTCATGAAAATAGAGGCCCCCAAAAAGACGAACCATGAAATCTATTGTTTTCGACCTTTTGACCTTCAAATTTGACCTGAAATTATAAAAATGATGTTGGCAACCACTGGATTCTGGAACCTCAGACCCTACTAATAACTTCTAGCATGGTTGCCAACTTTTAAAAAGGATGTCATGAAAATAGAGCCCCCCCAAAAGACAAACCATTCAAATCTATTGTTTCCAACTTTTTGACCTTCAAATTTGACCTTAAATTATAAATATGATTTTGGCAACCACTGGATTCTGGAACCTCAGACCCTACTAATAACTTCTAGCATGGTTGGCAACTTTTTAAAAAGGATGTCAAGAAAATAGAGCCCCCCAAAAAAGACGAATCATGAAATCTATTGTTTTCGACCTTTTGACCATCAAATTTGACCTTAAATTATAAAAATGATTTTGGCAACCACTGGATTCTGGAACCTCAGGCCCTATTAATAACTTCTAGCATGGTTGCCAACTTTTTTAAAAGGATGTCATGAAAATAGAGGCCCCCAAAAAGACGAACCATGAAATCTATTGTTTTCGACCTTTTGACCTTCAAATTTGACCTGAAATTATAAAAATGATGTTGGCAACCACTGGATTCTGGAACCTCAGACCCTACTAATAACTTCTAGCATGGTTGCCAACTTTTAAAAAGGATGTCATGAAAATAGAGCCCCCCCAAAAGACAAACCATTCAAATCTATTGTTTCCAACTTTTTGACCTTCAAATTTGACCTTAAATTATAAATATGATTTTGGCAACCACTGGATTCTGGAACCTCAGACCCTACTAATAACTTCTAGCATGGTTGGCAACTTTTTAAAAAGGATGTCAAGAAAATAGAGCCCCCCAAAAAAAGACGAATCATGAAATCTATTGTTTTCGACCTTTTGACCATCAAATTTGACCTTAAATTATAAAAATGATTTTGGCAACCACTGGATTCTGGAACCTCAGGCCCTATTAATAACTTCTAGCATGGTTGCCAACTTTTTTAAAAGGATGTCATGAAAATAGAGGCCCCCAAAAAGACGAACCATGAAATCTATTGTTTTCGACCTTTTGACCTTCAAATTTGACCTGAAATTATAAAAATGATGTTGGCAACCACTGGATTCTGGAACCTCAGACCCTACTAATAACTTCTAGCATGGTTGCCAACTTTTAAAAAGGATGTCATGAAAATAGAGCCCCCCCAAAAGACAAACCATTCAAATCTATTGTTTCCAACTTTTTGACCTTCAAATTTGACCTTAAATTATAAATATGATTTTGGCAACCACTGGATTCTGGAACCTCAGACCCTACTAATAACTTCTAGCATGGTTGGCAACTTTTTAAAAAGGATGTCAAGAAAATAGAGCCCCCCAAAAAAGACGAATCATGAAATCTATTGTTTTCGACCTTTTGACCATCAAATTTGACCTTAAATTATAAAAATGATTTTGGCAACCACTGGATTCTGGAACCTCAGGCCCTATTAATAACTTCTAGCATGGTTGCCAACTTTTTTAAAAGGATGTCATGAAAATAGAGGCCCCCAAAAAGACGAACCATGAAATCTATTGTTTTCGACCTTTTGACCTTCAAATTTGACCTGAAATTATAAAAATGATGTTGGCAACCACTGGATTCTGGAACCTCAGACCCTACTAATAACTTCTAGCATGGTTGCCAACTTTTAAAAAGGATGTCATGAAAATAGAGCCCCCCCAAAAGACAAACCATTCAAATCTATTGTTTCCAACTTTTTGACCTTCAAATTTGACCTTAAATTATAAATATGATTTTGGCAACCACTGGATTCTGGAACCTCAGACCCTACTAATAACTTCTAGCATGGTTGGCAACTTTTTAAAAAGGATGTCAAGAAAATAGAGCCCCCCAAAAAAGACGAATCATGAAATCTATTGTTTTCGACCTTTTGACCATCAAATTTGACCTTAAATTATAAAAATGATTTTGGCAACCACTGGATTCTGGAACCTCAGGCCCTATTAATAACTTCTAGCATGGTTGCCAACTTTTTTAAAAGGATGTCATGAAAATAGAGGCCCCCAAAAAGACGAACCATGAAATCTATTGTTTTCGACCTTTTGACCTTCAAATTTGACCTGAAATTATAAAAATGATGTTGGCAACCACTGGATTCTGGAACCTCAGACCCTACTAATAACTTCTAGCATGGTTGCCAACTTTTAAAAAGGATGTCATGAAAATAGAGCCCCCCCAAAAGACAAACCATTCAAATCTATTGTTTCCAACTTTTTGACCTTCAAATTTGACCTTAAATTATAAATATGATTTTGGCAACCACTGGATTCTGATACCTCAGACCCTACTAATAACTTCTAGCATGGTTGGCAACTTTTTAAAAAGGATGTCAAGAAAATAGAGCCCCCCAAAAAAGACGAATCATGAAATCTATTGTTTTCGACCTTTTGACCATCAAATTTGACCTTAAATTATAAAAATGATTTTGGCAACCACTGGATTCTGGAACCTCAGGCCCTATTAATAACTTCTAGCATGGTTGCCAACTTTTTTAAAAGGATGTCATGAAAATAGAGGCCCCCAAAAAGACGAACCATGAAATCTATTGTTTTCGACCTTTTGACCTTCAAATTTGACCTGAAATTATAAAAATGATGTTGGCAACCACTGGATTCTGGAACCTCAGACCCTACTAATAACTTCTAGCATGGTTGCCAACTTTTAAAAAGGATGTCATGAAAATAGAGCCCCCCCAAAAGACAAACCATTCAAATCTATTGTTTCCAACTTTTTGACCTTCAAATTTGACCTTAAATTATAAATATGATTTTGGCAACCACTGGATTCTGGAACCTCAGACCCTACTAATAACTTCTAGCATGGTTGGCAACTTTTTAAAAAGGATGTCAAGAAAATAGAGCCCCCCAAAAAAGACGAATCATGAAATCTATTGTTTTCGACCTTTTGACCATCAAATTTGACCTTAAATTATAAAAATGATTTTGGCAACCACTGGATTCTGGAACCTCAGGCCCTATTAATAACTTCTAGCATGGTTGCCAACTTTTTTAAAAGGATGTCATGAAAATAGAGGCCCCCAAAAAGACGAACCATGAAATCTATTGTTTTCGACCTTTTGACCTTCAAATTTGACCTGAAATTATAAAAATGATGTTGGCAACCACTGGATTCTGGAACCTCAGACCCTACTAATAACTTCTAGCATGGTTGCCAACTTTTAAAAAGGATGTCATGAAAATAGAGCCCCCCCAAAAGACAAACCATTCAAATCTATTGTTTCCAACTTTTTGACCTTCAAATTTGACCTTAAATTATAAATATGATTTTGGCAACCACTGGATTCTGGAACCTCAGACCCTACTAATAACTTCTAGCATGGTTGGCAACTTTTTAAAAAGGATGTCAAGAAAATAGAGCCCCCCAAAAAAAGACGAATCATGAAATCTATTGTTTTCGACCTTTTGACCATCAAATTTGACCTTAAATTATAAAAATGATTTTGGCAACCACTGGATTCTGGAACCTCAGGCCCTATTAATAACTTCTAGCATGGTTGCCAACTTTTTTAAAAGGATGTCATGAAAATAGAGGCCCCCAAAAAGACGAACCATGAAATCTATTGTTTTCGACCTTTTGACCTTCAAATTTGACCTGAAATTATAAAAATGATGTTGGCAACCACTGGATTCTGGAACCTCAGACCCTACTAATAACTTCTAGCATGGTTGCCAACTTTTAAAAAGGATGTCATGAAAATAGAGCCCCCCCAAAAGACAAACCATTCAAATCTATTGTTTCCAACTTTTTGACCTTCAAATTTGACCTTAAATTATAAATATGATTTTGGCAACCACTGGATTCTGGAACCTCAGACCCTACTAATAACTTCTAGCATGGTTGGCAACTTTTTAAAAAGGATGTCAAGAAAATAGAGCCCCCCAAAAAAGACGAATCATGAAATCTATTGTTTTCGACCTTTTGACCATCAAATTTGACCTTAAATTATAAAAATGATTTTGGCAACCACTGGATTCTGGAACCTCAGGCCCTATTAATAACTTCTAGCATGGTTGCCAACTTTTTTAAAAGGATGTCATGAAAATAGAGGCCCCCAAAAAGACGAACCATGAAATCTATTGTTTTCGACCTTTTGACCTTCAAATTTGACCTGAAATTATAAAAATGATGTTGGCAACCACTGGATTCTGGAACCTCAGACCCTACTAATAACTTCTAGCATGGTTGCCAACTTTTAAAAAGGATGTCATGAAAATAGAGCCCCCCCAAAAGACAAACCATTCAAATCTATTGTTTCCAACTTTTTGACCTTCAAATTTTACCTTAAATTATAAATATGATTTTGGCAACCACTGGATTCTGATACCTCAGACCCTACTAATAACTTCTAGCATGGTTGGCAACTTTTTAAAAAGGATGTCAAGAAAATAGAGCCCCCCAAAAAAGACGAATCATGAAATCTATTGTTTTCGACCTTTTGACCATCAAATTTGACCTTAAATTATAAAAATGATTTTGGCAACCACTGGATTCTGGAACCTCAGGCCCTATTAATAACTTCTAGCATGGTTGCCAACTTTTTTAAAAGGATGTCATGAAAATAGAGGCCCCCAAAAAGACGAACCATGAAATCTATTGTTTTCGACCTTTTGACCTTCAAATTTGACCTGAAATTATAAAAATGATGTTGGCAACCACTGGATTCTGGAACCTCAGACCCTACTTATAACTTCTAGCATGGTTGCCAACTTTTAAAAAGGATGTCATGAAAATAGAGCCCCCCCAAAAGACAAACCATTCAAATCTATTGTTTCCAACTTTTTGACCTTCAAATTTGACCTTAAATTATAAATATGATTTTGGCAACCACTGGATTCTGGAACCTCAGACCCTACTAATAACTTCTAGCATGGTTGGCAACTTTTTAAAAAGGATGTCAAGAAAATAGAGCCCCCCAAAAAAGACGAATCATGAAATCTATTGTTTTCGACCTTTTGACCATCAAATTTGACCTTAAATTATAAAAATGATTTTGGCAACCACTGGATTCTGGAACCTCAGGCCCTATTAATAACTTCTAGCATGGTTGCCAACTTTTTTAAAAGGATGTCATGAAAATAGAGGCCCCCAAAAAGACGAACCATGAAATCTATTGTTTTCGACCTTTTGACCTTCAAATTTGACCTGAAATTATAAAAATGATGTTGGCAACCACTGGATTCTGGAACCTCAGACCCTACTAATAACTTCTAGCATGGTTGCCAACTTTTAAAAAGGATGTCATGAAAATAGAGCCCCCCCAAAAGACAAACCATTCAAATCTATTGTTTCCAACTTTTTGACCTTCAAATTTGACCTTAAATTATAAATATGATTTTGGCAACCACTGGATTCTGGAACCTCAGACCCTACTAATAACTTCTAGCATGGTTGGCAACTTTTTAAAAAGGATGTCAAGAAAATAGAGCCCCCCAAAAAAGACGAATCATGAAATCTATTGTTTTCGACCTTTTGACCATCAAATTTGACCTTAAATTATAAAAATGATTTTGGCAACCACTGGATTCTGGAACCTCAGGCCCTATTAATAACTTCTAGCATGGTTGCCAACTTTTTTAAAAGGATGTCATGAAAATAGAGGCCCCCAAAAAGACGAACCATGAAATCTATTGTTTTCGACCTTTTGACCTTCAAATTTGACCTGAAATTATAAAAATGATGTTGGCAACCACTGGATTCTGGAACCTCAGACCCTACTAATAACTTCTAGCATGGTTGCCAACTTTTAAAAAGGATGTCATGAAAATAGAGCCCCCCCAAAAGACAAACCATTCAAATCTATTGTTTCCAACTTTTTGACCTTCAAATTTGACCTTAAATTATAAATATGATTTTGGCAACCACTGGATTCTGGAACCTCAGACCCTACTAATAACTTCTAGCATGGTTGGCAACTTTTTAAAAAGGATGTCAAGAAAATAGAGCCCCCCAAAAAAAGACGAATCATGAAATCTATTGTTTTCGACCTTTTGACCATCAAATTTGACCTTAAATTATAAAAATGATTTTGGCAACCACTGGATTCTGGAACCTCAGGCCCTATTAATAACTTCTAGCATGGTTGCCAACTTTTTTAAAAGGATGTCATGAAAATAGAGGCCCCCAAAAAGACGAACCATGAAATCTATTGTTTTCGACCTTTTGACCTTCAAATTTGACCTGAAATTATAAAAATGATGTTGGCAACCACTGGATTCTGGAACCTCAGACCCTACTAATAACTTCTAGCATGGTTGCCAACTTTTAAAAAGGATGTCATGAAAATAGAGCCCCCCCAAAAGACAAACCATTCAAATCTATTGTTTCCAACTTTTTGACCTTCAAATTTTACCTTAAATTATAAATATGATTTTGGCAACCACTGGATTCTGATACCTCAGACCCTACTAATAACTTCTAGCATGGTTGGCAACTTTTTAAAAAGGATGTCAAGAAAATAGAGCCCCCCAAAAAAGACGAATCATGAAATCTATTGTTTTCGACCTTTTGACCATCAAATTTGACCTTAAATTATAAAAATGATTTTGGCAACCACTGGATTCTGGAACCTCAGGCCCTATTAATAACTTCTAGCATGGTTGCCAACTTTTTTAAAAGGATGTCATGAAAATAGAGGCCCCCAAAAAGACAAACCATTCAAATCTATTGTTTCCAACTTTTTGACCTTCAAATTTTACCTTAAATTATAAATATGATTTTGGCAACCACTGGATTCTGATACCTCAGACCCTACTTATAACTTCTAGCATGGTTGCCAACTTTTAAAAAGGATGTCATGAAAATAGAGCCCCCCCAAAAGACAAACCATTCAAATCTATTGTTTCCAACTTTTTGACCTTCAAATTTGACCTTAAATTATAAATATGATTTTGGCAACCACTGGATTCTGGAACCTCAGACCCTACTAATAACTTCTAGCATGGTTGGCAACTTTTTAAAAAGGATGTCAAGAAAATAGAGTCCCCCAAAAAAGACGAATCATGAAATCTATTGTTTTCGACCTTTTGACCATCAAATTTGACCTTAAATTATAAAAATGATTTTGGCAACCACTGGATTCTGGAACCTCAGGCCCTATTAATAACTTCTAGCATGGTTGCCAACTTTTTTAAAAGGATGTCATGAAAATAGAGGCCCCCAAAAAGACGAACCATGAAATCTATTGTTTTCAACCTTTTGACCTTCAAATTTGACCTGAAATTATAAAAATGATGTTGGCAACCACTGGATTCTGGAACCTCAGACCCTACTAATAACTTCTAGCATGGTTGCCAACTTTTAAAAAGGATGTCATGAAAATAGAGCCCCCCCAAAAGACAAACCATTCAAATCTATTGTTTCCAACTTTTTGACCTTCAAATTTGACCTTAAATTATAAATATGATTTTGGCAACCACTGGATTCTGGAACCTCAGACCCTACTAATAACTTCTAGCATGGTTGGCAACTTTTTAAAAAGGATGTCAAGAAAATAGAGCCCCCCAAAAAAGACGAATCATGAAATCTATTGTTTTCGACCTTTTGACCATCAAATTTGACCTTAAATTATAAAAATGATTTTGGCAACCACTGGATTCTGGAACCTCAGGCCCTATTAATAACTTCTAGCATGGTTGCCAACTTTTTTAAAAGGATGTCATGAAAATAGAGGCCCCCAAAAAGACGAACCATGAAATCTATTGTTTTCGACCTTTTGACCTTCAAATTTGACCTGAAATTATAAAAATGATGTTGGCAACCACTGGATTCTGGAACCTCAGACCCTACTAATAACTTCTAGCATGGTTGCCAACTTTTAAAAAGGATGTCATGAAAATAGAGCCCCCCCAAAAGACAAACCATTCAAATCTATTGTTTCCAACTTTTTGACCTTCAAATTTGACCTTAAATTATAAATATGATTTTGGCAACCACTGGATTCTGGAACCTCAGACCCTACTAATAACTTCTAGCATGGTTGGCAACTTTTTAAAAAGGATGTCAAGAAAATAGAGCCCCCCAAAAAAAGACGAATCATGAAATCTATTGTTTTCGACCTTTTGACCATCAAATTTGACCTTAAATTATAAAAATGATTTTGGCAACCACTGGATTCTGGAACCTCAGGCCCTATTAATAACTTCTAGCATGGTTGCCAACTTTT
The DNA here is from genome assembly GCF_963854185.1 of Sardina pilchardus. NCBI lineage: Eukaryota > Metazoa > Chordata > Actinopteri > Clupeiformes > Clupeidae > Sardina > Sardina pilchardus. The sequence continues at coordinate 30,765,598 of NC_085012.1, forward strand.
TTAAAAGGATGTCATGAAAATAGAGGCCCCCAAAAAGACGAACCATGAAATCTATTGTTTTCGACCTTTTGACCTTCAAATTTGACCTGAAATTATAAAAATGATGTTGGCAACCACTGGATTCTGGAACCTCAGACCCTACTAATAACTTCTAGCATGGTTGCCAACTTTTAAAAAGGATGTCATGAAAATAGAGCCCCCCCAAAAGACAAACCATTCAAATCTATTGTTTCCAACTTTTTGACCTTCAAATTTGACCTTAAATTATAAATATGATTTTGGCAACCACTGGATTCTGGAACCTCAGACCCTACTAATAACTTCTAGCATGGTTGCCAACTTTTAACAAAAAATGCCATCAAAAGTTTTTTTTAGGGTCTTGGCCTGCCGACTAACTAGCCTACATCGTATTCGCCAAACGCATCGCCACATGATTATAAAAGTAATGATTAGCCTATGTAGCATCCGACCGCGTTAAAGCACAGAAGTAAATGTTCAAGCAACTTACCATCTAACAGCAACTTCTGGTGAGATTACAACTTGAGTCAACGAGACAAGCAGCAGCCTCAACCAGAGCCCGCCTTCCATTGTATCAAACCTGGTTGTGTTCACTCAGAGTTCCTCTAGAGGCGGTCGTGGGCTAGCGCAGAATGAATGGGAGTCTATGGGGCTAGACGGGTAAGTTTATCTTCATCATTTTAAAAAGCTTAGTTTTTCTCTGGACTCGATGTAAATACACGGTTGTCAGTTGAAACAAACCAAAACACTGCGAAATCGCTTGAGATTTTGACGATTTATGGTGATTTAATTTTCGATAGATCTTTGCCTATATTGACGCCAATGCATTTAAGTGGAGTAGATCCCCGCTGTAAGATGGCGTCTCTATTGACGCCTTCCTATGAATGAACGGCAGTAGACAAGGCGACATCTAGTCAATATATATATCTTTGGTTTTGTCCAAGTATGTCGTTTGTCCTCGGCCATTGTGTAACTGATATGTTTCTTGATGTGAACTGACTGAACGTCTTAACAGTGTGCGCGAGACAAATTTCAGGTTTTTGCGGTAACTTTGTAAACATTCTGAGCTCACGTCACAGTAACTTACATCGCTCCAAACCTTTTCCATCACATTTGTATCGAATTAAATCTCACTAATCCACTTCTAACGAGCGTATTAACGTAGCGCGTCGAATTGAGTGTTAAAGCGATATAAGTCATTTTCCATCACATGTGTTGCACTAACTTTTTGATGTGCATCGTTTTTAAGCGAATTCACTTTTTAATGGAAAAAGGGCTTATTGCTCGCAGCACCAAAAGAACTCATTCAGGCTAGTACTGCTACATGGGCAGACTGATTTGCCTGCAGCACCTGAAAAAAAATTATCTGTTTCACTCACCAGGTCTCTCCACTTTGATTACTTCTGCCCCAAGGTCACCCAGTATCATGGTGGCAAATGGTCCAGCTAATACCCTGCAAATACCAATATTAAGAGATAAGAACAGTATTTCAAAATGTTTACCTATGTACAGTGTTTCCTCATTGTTCATTATTGGGGCTGCTGCTTCAGAATACACACAATATTGTCCCGGTTGCCTGTTTGCCTGGTCTCCTCTGCTGGTTGGCTTTCACGGATTTAACAATGAACAGCAATACTAATACTAAGGACCAGTCCAGGGCCCGTATTCACAAAGCATTTTATCTTACCACTAAGAGTACTCCTAAATCGCGCTGAAAGATTTTAGCTAGGAGTTTTTTCCCTTAAAAGTTATTCACAAAGCCTCTCAGACCTACTTTTAGTAAGGAGAAAGGACAACTCCGTTGCTATGGTTGACGTCATTACTCATGCACAAGCTTGATTAAAGTGACCACCTTGATTGGCTGATGATTATAACACGGGAATGATGGCAAAAACCTCCCTTACGATGACGAGTTGAGTGACAGGTGTCATGTCTTAGCTAGTGAGAATGTGTGCGCTATGTCGGACTGTGAAGGATGGAAGATGATGAATAAATAGGCATAGCCTAAATTAATAAAGAGTAAAGCAATAATGAAACACTATGGACTGGAGCAGTCTTTGCAACATTGCAACATTTTAAATTAATCTGTATGAAAACACGTAGCCTACATTTGCAAAGAGGAGGAACTATTTAATTTAATTTAGGCACAATGAGACGTTACATTTAGTTTACATGCAGTGGTGGTTTTGGTTGTCGGTGGCATTATTGCATTTGCATCCTTAGTTGTAATGCACAATTATTCCCTTGCATGACAACGAAGCACCAATCAGTCTGTAAACGTCGGAATAGTTTGTATACAGTTAGAATTAGTTCGAGACAGCAACCCCATCTGAAGCACAGAAACGTCACGCGAGATCTCACACGGAAGCACGGGAACTATTGTCGGAAGGGACTAAGGGTAGACAAAGTCACATTTTTAAACCACTAACATTGCTCAAAACAGCGGCAAACCTCGTCAGCAACTTGCTCTAGGTGTCTACACATAAAACGAAGCACCAATAACTTGGTTCATGAACCCGACGTTTATAAAAGAAGACTGTTATGAACACTTACCCCTTCCAGCTCCTCATGAAGGAAACTCCGTGATTATCACGCAATGATCCCGTGTGAGATCTCGCGTGACGTTTCTGTGCTTCAGATGGGGTTGCTGTCTCGAACTAATTCTAACTGTATACAAACTATTCCGACGTTTACAGACTGATTGGTGCTTTGCTTTATGTGTAGACACCTAGAGCAAGCTGCTGACTTGGTTTGGCGCTGTTTTGAGCAATGTTAGTGGTTTAGAAATGCGATTTTGAAAGCGTGTGGCTTCGGGCCCCATGCTAACCCACTGTTAGCGATTTTGGACTGTAGCTGCTGCCCGTGCTAGCTCTGTACTGCGTGATGAACGAAAATTACTTCCTCCACGGCTTAGTTGATGTATTTTCATTCAGAAAATAGCTTTATTTTCATTTTCCGCCAAACTTACGCTTTAACGTAATGGAAATGTTCAAAATAACTAGCCTACTTTTTGGCTAGCAAAGGCATCCCCGTTTAGCTAATGGCAAACTGTTCTAAACATTGCGTTCGTTTTTGTGACTTGGCCTATGAAGCATATCCATGATAAGTTGAGCAGACACTGCTGTTTCATTGAAAGAAGGTAGGTCTAATAAGCATTTCTCTCCCTCTCCATTGACCAGTGTTTTTCCGGCATAAGCCGAACCTGCATGTTATTAGGGCGGTCTTATGTTCGCCTGGGGGGGGGGGGGGGTGGGGGGGTGGGTGGATGTTTGCATGCGTGGTGGACGATGTGCGGGATTCTTGTTCTTCATGTTTTTCCCCTTCATTTGTTATTTCCTGACATTATCTTATCCATGAGGTTACATTGTGAAATAGTGAAAATCCAGTTATGATCACCCTCTTTGGATATTGGAGCTTGCCACCTGTGCATCTTCAGTTTTAATTTGACATGCAGTCATGATACATACTTCGTTCGTATCTGTCCATTTCTTTCCAACTTGAATTCATCCATACATTTGCACAGACTGCACTATTGCCGATTAGCATAGTTTATATTCCCCTGTCTCTTAATTCATTTGTAATGGAGATTGATGTTATGCCAGTCTCTCTACTGTATTTGAAGCTGCAAGTGTCAGAATCATTAGCATAGATACATTTACATTCTTAGAAGCAGCTGCCAGCGAAACTTTCTTTGTCAACAGTGAGTTTTTGAATTATGAATCTACACACATCGAGCACGTCTGAACTCTTTATAAACAAACTTTGAAGCAAAAGTTACATTTTGTTAAGTCTTTTCTTTGTTACACCGTTTTGATGACACCGTTTTATTGTAGGCCGTTTTTTATTCAGTTCACATTGCTTACGTTTTCAAAATCAAAGACTGGTTGGTGTTCTTTCTGGATTAAATGGCATTCAGAAGGTCAATGAGAAAGTCCACGTTCCACGTTTTTATATCAACATAAATTAAGGAGGTGGTGGATAAGTCTGGTTCTTTTTTAAATAAATCACACCTCTTTCATAAGGCCGCCTTGATTTTTAACATGCAATATGGGTGTGTCCAAAACTGGGACGGCAGAATACGCGTAAAACAGAAGTGCGTAACTAAAACACGTAAATAAAAGCTTACACGCTATTTACGCGCGAAGGGGAAAATTCCCCCCCATGTGACAAAAATGTTTTTGCTTAGAAACCGCGTTACGGCTTAGAGCAACTTTAAGTACTTCTGTGGCAAAGACTAGTTTTAGAGGAAAAACATCAAGCATATTTGAAAGATGTGTGTTTTCTAAAGTTCTGTAAGTATAAGAAACTTAAACACAGGCATTGATTCATGCCAGGCTTGTGCAAAATTCAGAATTGAATTGAGAATGACTCCTAAATTCCATTTCAACTCTTGAGTTTGAATTGAACTTGAATTGAGGTCAAAAACAGGATGTAGAATTACAATTCGAATTTGAATTAAAGGAAGTAGAAACGAAATTCAATGACATTCAAAATGAATATCCATCATTTAAGGGTAGTGTTTAACAATGAAGTTAAAAAAAAATGACAATCACAATAAACACACAACTTAAAATTCAAAACAGTAATCAATTACGTTTCAAAAGTAACCTTCCCAAAACTGAATGTGTGTGAGATTCAACACATTCTTCCTGTTATGTGACGGTGGAATTGTTTTGAATGGCCATGAATTGAATTCCACTTACTGTCATTCCAATTCAAATTCAACTTCCTGTGGGGTGGGGCCAATTCAATTCAAATTCCAATTCATGAATTGAATGGAGGCCAATTCTAAAATTCGGAATTGTGCACAAGCCTGATTCATGCTAGTCTTACCTTGTAAGGTCAAGGACTTTGATCCCCTTCAAGGGCTTCACATTAGATTCTAGATATAGAAAAGCATAAAGTAAATGATAAAAGTTAATAATAATTAATAATTCTCAATTGTATGTAAGGACATTTCACACAGTCAGGACATTTCACACAGAATTTCACAAATGGCATTGGGTATTGGGACTGTGGAGATATTACTCTGACCCTAGTAAGTATTTAAGCTGCGTTCAGACTGCCAGCCAAAATCCGATTTTTAGCCCATTCAGATTTGAATAGGATGTCACTTTTGAAGTCTGAACAGTGACAGATCACATGAAATCCAAACCACATCCAGGAGGTAGTTTCATATCCCATTTGTATCGGATATGGACAGATGTGTCTCAGTCTGAACAGGTCCCAAACCTCAGATCGGTTTTGACTGTCCGTGACGTGACCGCCCACCTATTTCGAGTTGTGGAGCAACGGTACAGCTATGTCTTTTGACCATGTTATATTAAATTTGACTTAACAATACTCAATGCTAAATAGTGCATTATACAGTCTCTGCTCTGTTTCTATGGAAGTTGCAAGATCCACGTTGTTCTATTAAATGCCATTAAATAATGAAATAGCTTTCCAACAGTTTGAAGCGGAGCTTGCCACCGATTAGTTTCGGTTTCTGTCGCGCAAATGCACACACGCATGCATGCATTCAATGAACACTCACCTAGTTTTATTGTTCTATGTTTAATCACATCAAATTAGCAAGTATTTCCTCCTGATGGCAGAAACGTTTGTTTTCGTTGCTACAGCAACCTGTCAGATCTGTTACTAATGTGACCCAGTCTGAACAGAGCCATATCCGATTTGGACACTTGGACACAAAGGCAGTGTGAACAGTCAGCCAAATCAACCTTAAGGAAACACCTAATGACGCCTTCTCATTAGCACAGTAGATAAAGCTGTGAAACGACCGGAAGTCAGATTCACAGATTGCATGCCAATAGCTCCAAACCGATGAATGAGTGCAGTGCAGAAAAAATGCTTAATCTTTTTAGGTAATCAAATTATGAATAGTTATCAATATCGAAGTAATATGCAGACACCCTTGCCTCATTTCTTACAAACAAATTGGCAGCAATCAGCAGTCAATTCTCTTCATCAGATAACTCTCTTCAATTCTCTTCATCAGGTGCAGATGCTGAAACCTCTCAACCTCGGCTGCTGGAACATCCTTTTCAACATTCGCGCCTCTCTCCGAGAGTGAGGTAACTAGACTCCTGACATGCAGCCGTCCTACCACGTGTGCGTTGGACCCTATACTACCGAACCTGCTTCAGTCCATCGGCCCGACTGTCACACCAGCCATCACGCATGTGATCAATGCCTCCCTAACATTCGGCACGTTCCCAGCAGCGTTCAGGGCGGCCCAGGTTGCACCTCTACTTAAGAAACCTTCACTCGACACGGCTCAAGTTGAGAACTACCGTCCTGTTTCGCTACTGCCTTTCCTATACAAAGGTATAGAGCGAGCAGTTTCCAAACAAGTCTCAGAATTCTTTTCACAGAACAATGTTCTGGATCCAAATCAATCTGGGTTCAAAACCGGCCACTCCACCGTAACAGCTCTGCTGGCTGTAACAGAAGCCTTAAAGGAGGCCAGGGCGAACACTCAGTCATCAGTACTCATTCTGCTTGACTTATCGGCTGCCTTTGACACGGTAAATCACAGCATCCTTCTCTCTATACTCTCAGACATGGGCATCTCTGGCTCAGCTCTTTCCTGGTTTGAATACTACCTCAGAGGACGCTCGTTTAAAGTATCATGGCTTGGACAGCTTTCCGCATCTTACTTCCTCTCCACAGGGGTCCCCCTGGGCTCAGTGCTGGGCCCCCTGCTCTTTGCTATCTACACCACCTCCCTGGGACAGATCATCCGTTCGCATGGCTTCTCATACCACTGCTATGCTGATGACACACAGCTTTTATCTGTCCTTTCCACAGGATGACCCCTTAGTCTCGACACAAATCTCAAACTGCCTCTCAGACATATCAACATGGATGAAGGCACACCACCTCCAGTTAAACCTCTCTAAAACAGAGTTGCTGGTCCTCCCAGCCAAACCTACAATACATCATGACATCAACATCAAAATCGACTCCTTGTCTGTTGCACCCACCAGGACTGCAAGAAACTTAGGAGTCGTTCTCGACAACCAACTGACCTTCTCCGATCATGTAGCCGCAGTAGCCAGGTCGTGCCGCTACGCGCTATACAACATACAGAAAATCAGGACCTACTTGACTCAAGATGCTACCCAACTGCTGGTACAGGCAATAGTCATCTCTCAACTTGACTACTGTAATGCCCTCCTGACAGGTCTCCCAGCCTGCGCGGTAAAACCCCTTCAAATGATCCAGAATGCAGCTGCACGCCTGGTCTACAAACCAACCCAAAAGGGCGCATGTCACCCCACTGCTCATCCAGCTACACTGGCTACCGCTGTCCGCCCGCATCAAATTCAAGACTCTAACGCTTGCCTACAAAGTACTCTCCGGCCCCCACCTGCTCCCACCTATTTGAATGCCCTCATACAGGCATATGCTACCACACGACCGCTGCGCTCCTCAGCCGAGCAACGTCTAGCTCTTCCCCCAGCACGCCCAGGTCAGTACAAACTTGTCTCATCTGTCGTCCTTCGTTGGTGGAACACACTATCTGTTCCTACTAGAGCAGGAACATCCCTAGCCATCTTCAAAAAGGTCTGAAACCCAGCTCTTCAAGGAACATCTCCTCTCATAGCACTACTACAGACAATTGCACTAATTGATGCACTTATTACACTCATTGATGCACTTATTGTGTATTTTTTATTTGTTGTTAGAAGTGCTCTTAAAAACTTAAATGTTTTATCATGTTGTAAGTTGCTTTGGCTAAAAAGCGTCAGCCAAATGAAATGTAATGTAATGTAATATAATGTAATATTGTGATCCACCTCTCAGCAATATTGCCCAGGCCTATGATACAATGTCACTTCTAAACTTTACAAGTGACATGATCTGATTTTGTTTTTAAGATGCAAATGAGTGCATATTTAATGAGATAGGACCTTATTTGCATTTCTAAAACAGATAGTTCAGGTCCTTGATTATGATTGGCTGAATCACGTTCAATGCTGTTGTTTATTCAAGCATAACCTCACTCCTTGACCGCATTTTGTTCTATATTAATGCGCTACCACAACTAGCACAAAAGTTAGAGTGGCTGCGTCTCATTGTTGCATGGCAACCATTCATATGGAGGGAATATATTTCTTGGCGGAAGAATGATTATGTTTTTCGTTACTGTGCCTTTGTTTCATGAAATCTTGCTAGATCAACGTAGTAACCGTTTTAGAAAAGCATTAAGCCACTCGAGTCCGTGGTTTATACTGTATATTAGAACAGCTAAGGGGGTTTAAAGGCACTAACAACGCCCCTTAGCTGTTCTAATATACAGTATAAACCACGGCTTCTCCGGGCTTATTGCTTATATTTACACCCATGTGTCTATAATTGGCAACACTATTTACACCCGGGTGTCTATAATCAACAATACTTTCTACACCCGGGTGCAAATAATCAACATTACAATTTACACCGGGGTCTATAATCAACAATACTTTTTACACACGGGTGCAAATAATCAACATAGTGTCTATAATCAACAATACTATGTCTAATATCCATGTACAGTACCCTGTCAATAGACCTGTGTATTTACCAGCTCTACAGTAATTTAGTTTTTAACAGTTTTAGCTGTTTCGCCATGTCTGGGTTACTTAAAATGTATGGAAGTGATTAAATATTGGGCTAATCAGTGGTCATGTGGTAGCTTGATCAAAGAGTTGTTCTCCGAGTTGTCTTCCAGGCAGCGCTGCCACTGTTGACTTAAAGGCACTTAGGCCCCATACACACGTAGCCGGGTATCTGCTAAAACGAAGATATTTGTCTACGTTTGGACCTGTCATCCACATGACAACGCATATAAACGAATGTTTAAAAAAACTCTGTGCAAAGTGAAGATCTGCGAATACTCTGTTTATAAATTGGCATGTAGCCAGATATAACCGGAGCTCTGCGTTTTCGAACATCAGAATATGCGCCAAAACAACAACAAATCTGCTCTGACGTCAAACGTGCAACCTTTGTTCAGTGCAGAAGCATGGATCTGAGTGCCTTGAAAATGCAAATGTTCGGTTATGTGTGGAAGTTTTCTTTCCGACAACGAGGTAATGTGGATAACATTTATTTTATAAACGGGGGGGGGGGGATTAATCGGTTTTAAAAATACCCGGTTACGTGTGTACATAGCCTTAATCCTAATCCATGCCTAACCCCAGCGCCTTCCAGGCTGCGCTGCCTTGAAGACAACGTTGGGGGCTCAAAACACCAAGAAACCTTTCTACTCATCACAACTACTAAAGCCTACTCCTCCTCAACTGTGCTCATAACTGAAATAAAATGAGCTAATCTTTGACAGGTTCAAGAAGCACAAACTCTTATTTGCCATGAGGTAACGTCTAACTGTGTGTTCACACCAAGACCGTCAAAAGCGTCAAGAGCGCCGGAAATCATTCATTTTCTATGGAGAGTCGGCGTTACCGCCGTCAAAAGTGTTCTGGGCGTGAGCGTGGCTTCATGAGCTTCACGGGCGTCAAAAAAAGTTGAGCCTCAGTTAACTTTATGGTAATTAGCTATGACACGGTTCGGCGTCAACTAATCAGAATGACAAACTTGCAGGATTGCTGCTTGTGGTTTGTCTGAATGTTTCACGTCATGGCTTTGACGCTTTCGGTGCTGAACTGGGTTGAGCGTCGGCTATGAGCTTCACCAGCGACTTTGCCGCTTTTGACGGTTTTGGTCTGAACGCACAGTAAGAAAAGAGAGAGTCGTTCGTACTTTGGCATGCAAAAAAACAAACCATGGCTTCAACTGAGATTCAAACCTTAGATCACAGAGTAGCAACCCAATCACATCTCCGCTACACTACACCCCGTGGTATCAAAGTGGGAGACTACTAATATTTGAATGACTATACATTGTGGTTGCTAGGTAACGGTAAACAAACTAAAATATCGTATTTCTTGATTTTGCTTACAAACGGACGGTTTTACCCATTCCCTGAACAAAGTTTATGGAAATTTAGCACCACTTTCCCATCTAAAATATTGTTTTAATAATCCTAACTTGTTCAATGTAGGACTTAGGTAGGCCATCTCCTGCCAAGATGGCCCCGCCATGTTAGATGTTAGCACGCATTTCAGGTTTGGGTGCAAATAAGAAAATGCCTCCATTCCACTATTTACACCCGGGTGCAAACAGATACTCCATAACATGGTTCCAAATTAAATCCGACAGCAGTCCAATGCCAAATCTGGAGGTTCGGAGGGTAGGCATTTTTTTGTGACTTTCAAGGGAGGGAGAAAGATAGAGAGACCCTGTTTGTTACTGTTACGAGTGGCGAGTACGAGTCGTGTCAGAAATGTAATTTAGCAATTAATGGTTGCCATATTCGCATTCAGAGACCAGCAATTCGAGGGGTAGACTACAAAATAGACTATTACCTAGTAGACCTACTACTAGGCTACTATTCCATGCAGCTCCAGGTTACTGTGGATGACATGGGTAGGCTGATAGATATTTTCACTGGACCACCAGGGAGGGTCCATGATGCCCGAATGTTAAGAACCTTCCCACTGTACTCTACCTGGCAAGAGAGAAGCTATTGGGCTAACTGGCCTTCCCCTTCATAGTCTTCTTAGGGATAACGGCATTCTTACAGCTGCTGACCTACAGCATAATACCTCAGTGAGCCGTGGGAGAGTAATTGTGGAAAACTGCTTGGCCAAATGAAATGCACATTGAGGCGCATACCTGACTTCCAAAATATTGGAATTGACATTTTGGTCAAGTTAATAGTGGCAGCCTGCACACTTCACAACCGAAATATGGGGTCTATCAATGCCCATGAATATCCTCATGGCTGCCCAAGGGGGATGATGACAATGTGTAATGGCCTGTGCTGATGGTAGTGGTAGCCAGTGTTGATGGCATAAGAGTACTAGACTCATTTAAATAACAATTTGCAATGTATACTGCTAGGATTTCATTTAATAATTTTCATGTAATTTGTTTCATGCACTATACTTTACATCTGCTGCACAAATGTTCACCATTAAAAAAAACATGTATTTGCATCACTGCATATTCCTGTGACTTCCACAAAATACCATTGACAGTTTATATCACATTTGGAATCTTTATTGCAGAAATGAGAAGGATTTTCAGACCACATTACAAAAGAAAAGACAGCAGGCCATTTTTGGCACCTGCATTTCATAGGGAGCTTCATATTACCTTGTGTTGTTTGAAACAAACTAACTCAAAAAGTGTGCAACAAACATGACTTTTTAAGTGCCCTGCCATAACTCTGCCATATAAGAAGAAATTAACCTGACACTTGCATGACTGTTGAGATGATTTCATTTCTAACCTGGCTAGTTGTCTCACACCGCTTCAGAAATTGCAACATTTGGCCATCTTTTGCTCTCACTTTCCCTGATTGAGAGGTAGTGGGTTGTGGAGAAATTGAGGAACTGGGGGCTCTAGGCCATCACTCCATAAGGCCTCAGGCCTTCTCACCTCAACACCCTCTTCTGTGCCAGCAACAGGGTAGTTTATATCATGGTGACTAGTACCCAGAAGCTGCTCCATCTCTGTATGAAATTGAAATTTCACTGTTCCTCTCCCTGTAGTGCAATTGTTGTCTCTGATGTTTTTGTAAGCCTCTTCCACAGTGCCCCGTTTCCTTGCAACTTTGCCTGTGCCAAATTTCCCCCCAAACTGTTTAGACAGCTTTAATACCATGTCCTCCCAAAAAAAAATAAAAAATCTTCCCTTTAGAGGCTTTGATCCTTGCATTTAATTCTGCTAGACTCTTTGGTAAACCCCTCCCATCTCCCTCTAAGTGTTGCCTCATTAATTTAATTAGAAAAAGGCATTTGTTCTCAGCTGAAAATAACATTTTGGGGAACTAAGGTGCCAGGGGAAGCTTTGTCCATTGGCTGCTATCCCTCACCGATGTCCTCTACACCTAAATAGTCTAGATGGAAACAGGGGTCCACGTGCACCCCCCTGGCCATTTTTTGCCATTTTTGTCCAGAAATTGGGTCAATATTTTGTCAAATGTCAAGATTAACCATTTCATTCAATTACTGGGGTTAGAAATGTATGGAAAAATGTGTTCATTTGACACTTTAAGGATTCTAAAAAATCAGGTGGCATAAAAAAAGGGGGGTGCGCGTGGACCCCTGTTTCCATCTAGACTAAAACCAAGCACACAAAATATTGCTATGTTTACACATTTCACAAACACAGTACTGCTTTAACAATCACTTAGGGCCAATTGTTCTGTCAGTTAGCATTGCTCTAGCTGTGCTACTATTTAAAACCGTGCTCCTTAAAACGTAGGTTTTGGAGTTTAACACGCAGCTGCGCACAAAGTTTAACGTGATTGCTGTGTCACAAAAGAGACAGGATCAGCTGGTTCCTAGTTAAACTGAGGTTAAACTGCCTGGAAGCCGGAAGTACGCTGTTTCGAGTTTTACCCCAGCAGATGCAGTCGTAATTCAACAGTCTTAACGCATTTCAGGATTTTGACGGGATACTTTTTATGACTCTTGTGGCTAAATGCGCTCAAAGTGCCAAAACACTTTGGAAATGTAAAGTACATTTTAATAAAACGCAAATAATGTTGAAATATATCATGAAATAGTCTAGGCTACTTTTGTGGAAATCTGAATCTGAAATCTTATCCAGTAGGCTATGCTTTTTATTACATTAAATCAGTCAGTCAATCAATTGTCACAAATTAAATAGAACATTAGAACGAGGAGCAAAAATAAGCCTATTAATCGCCACACTTCAGCCCAACTATGGACAAATTATGCTGGGCACTAAACCCACATTCCATGGCTCCGTGCGCATTCCAGCCTTTACGAATCGATGTGGGACTAGGCTACGTATTTTGTCAGCCTAAATAGGCCTACACCTGGCAAAATGCATCTGTGCGGTGTAGGCTACATAATGTCACAACTGTCTTTAATGCCTGTGAAATGCATGTTAGTGTGTCGGATAGGCGCAGACGTTTTCAAATCATATTACTAAGTAATAACATTATTTTTCTTCTTGCCGGTTCGATCCCCGACCAGTCCACCACGGCTGAAGTGCCCTTGAGCAAGGCACCTAACCCCTCACTGCTCCCCGAGCGCCGCTGGTTGGGCAGGCAGCTCACTGCTCTGGGTTGAGTGTGTGATTCACCTCACTGTGTGTGTGCTGTGTGTGTTCACTAATTCGATTAAATTGGGTTAAATGCAGAGAAACGAATTTCCCTAACGAGATCAAAAAGTATCTATTCTATTCTATTCTATTCAGTCATTGAATGAATGAAAGCGCCTCCCGCAAACAGCGGGTGGAAATCCCTTTCAACGACATGAAACTTAATAGTGAACCTTCAAATATAATAATATTTCAGTGCCCATCAGTCTCTACATTTAGCAACATCACCAAACAGTCCAAAAGTAAATTAAACCCCAAACTAAACCGAAAGCTACTGCCTACCGGTGCCGCTAACAAAACGCATGTCTCTCTGGTCTCACAATAAAACGCACGTAACAAAAGTTCCTGCCTGGAAGTCTGCCTCAAATAAATGCTTTGCGCAGCCTAAGTAGCCTAAATAAAGACCATAATCGAGGGTTGATGGTACGATCTACCGTGCGTTAGGCTATTTTACAAATAGGCCTAGGCTACTCGTTCTTTGTACATTTTTAGTTAAGCAACTTAAGCAACTGCTATCTTATAGCCTTTATTGTAGCCTACTGTAATAAGTCCAAACTAGCCAACAGTGTGTGTATGTGTCGGTTTATGAAGCGTAAGCTGTCACCTATCTAGCTATCCTGCAAACTGGATTTAGTCTACCGTAAAACCATGTCCGCTTCGAGATTAGACTAACACGCAACAAAATGCGCCCTCTAGTGGGTGATTTGAATTTTCTTGAAGACACAGCAATTGAGATCAAAGTAAACGCAGCAGCAGGTTAAACCACAGGTGCATACACAGCAATGGAGCTTAAGTCGTCACATGACTTCTTGCGTCACCACCGAGTTTAAGCCCCCTTGTATCTGGACAGCAATGGTCATGTGCTCGTCCAGATAGTAGCCATCCAAACCGGTTGAGTTCTGGCTTCATCGTTGAAAATCTGCATGTCCTCATCGGCATATACTGTAAACAATACACCAACAATACTGTTTAGGGAATGCATTGCACAAACATCTTAATGTGGGCCCAAAAACAAATAATGGCTGCTGTTCTCAATTGTTTTGTAATAGGCCTTTTCTGATCAATAGCAATCCATTGTAATATTTCACAGTAGGTTATTGTTAAATGTTTCTGCCAATATTGTAAGGAGAATACTTGCAATTAAAACATTTATATCTGTCATGTGTTGGACAGGAATCTAGCCAAAAAACAAACATAAGCAGAGGCATTTGTGTGTGTAAGTGGCAGTCACATTGATCTGTATTGCCTATAACGCCATTTGCCATTTGCCATTAACTTACCGTTACAAAGTAGCCTAAAGGTAGGCTATTTTGAATGTCAGTCAAAGAAGCGAACTCATTTTATTTTCTTCTACGTTTTCATTAACGAAGCACTCAATGGTTAGCCTAGAAATCTAGACGCCCCTAGCGGCAGCAAATGTAATTTGGCTGGCGGGGCAGTCTAGGCACGATCCATTGAGCCAGGGAGCTGAGAACCCGAAGTACCAGCGATCCAATCACAGCGTGTATAGAGTCGGTGGGTGGGCTTAACATAATGGTGACTGACATGCGACCAGAAGTTGCGACGGTAACGCATCCTGTTATTTGAAAGCAAGAAGATGATTCGTTTAGCGTTATCCTATTGCGTGGAGAGGGAAGGTTACGCATCCTGCTACTTGAAAACAAGAAGATGATTCGTTTAGCGTTATCCTATGGCGGGGAGGGAATTTGAAAGACAACTGTTTATCCCACCCCTCCGATTGAGCCCTGTCTACGGTGAGTGTCCAGACCCTACATCTTGATGTGGGTCTGACTCGTCAGGCTACTCAATGGTCATGTTGGCATCATGTCAGTTGCAACATTAAAACATTGGTCATCCTAAAAGTCGTTCAGTACAAAGTTGGGATTTGTGTGTTGCGCCTCAGATAGGCTATAAAGAGTTCAGATGCAAAAGCCTCTAAATCCACTTTTGTCAAAAATGAGATAATGATGGTGAGTGAATGCTCTTCACATATAGTGTAAGTTAATTCTATAAATTAGCTTCAAAACTCACTAAATATCATTCTCTTCCTGGTCTGAAATATTGATTTGTAGGCGAAACCCTATATGAGTCTGATACAAAATGCTCATTTAAAAGAAAAGTGGTCAGACGGATTTAGAGGCTTTTGTATCTGAACCCTTCTATTGTTGTTAGGCTATTCTCCTCACTCTTGAAAATGTTAGGTAGGCTACAATAAGCGTCTGCCAAGTGTCTCGTATTTAATGAAGAGAGAGGCTATAGTCAAACTGACGTTAACTCTGTGTGTTACTGTTATGTGGGAAAATGGTTGCACCAGGGCTCATCATACACCACTGGAAAAGACAAGCCAGACAAGACGAGACAAACTTTGTATGCTTCAGTGTAAATGGACTACTCATAGGCTGACTCTGGTCCAAGTGGCTATAGACCATATAATGTAGGCTATCGCACAGTAAACTATACTAAAGTGTAAAGGCCCCATCACACTGTACGCGGCATGCGCTATGAAATCCATCACATTGAATGGCTTGCAAGCGCAAGAACTGGTCTGCCGCTGCGCTCAGCAAAGCATTAAGCATTAAGTTGAAATATGTTGAACTTTGACCCCGGTGTGCTGTAAATCATAGGTCTTTTGGGGGCGGAGCCCAGCTGTAACCACAACAAAAATCTTTAGAACAATACCTCAACCAAGAGCAACATAGTGAGCGTGAGCGCAGCGCATGCCGTGTGCAATGTGATGAGGCCTTGAGTAGGTATAGGCCGATATGACTCTTGTTTCACATACTGTAGGCTGTGACCATATACCTAAGGCTATCTTATGCAGGACATGACACCAGAGTCCTGTATTTGGCTAAATTAACTTGTTACAGACATCTTTTGTAGACGTGTAACGACTACAGCTTAACTAACTATACAGAATCCAAACATATCACATACAGTAGTAAATATGTTGTTTAAATGAATGAATCTCCATAGTTAACAAAATTGTCTTACCGGTCGCAATGGAGGCTGCCATGATTATGATGTCAAGTCGGGTACCTCGGGCCACAAGATTTCCGCATGAGTCTCCAAGGAAAAAATCCAACCGGACTTTGCATTCAAGTAATTCCCGATATCAGAGGTCGGAATTTCCAAATATCCGAGGTGGCATGAAGGTACTATCAATCCCCATCTCGCACCCATAGACCTCTGAAGTTCGCCTACAAAAAAGCTACCATCTTTGCCCAAATAAGGAGATCCGGTACGTTGAGATTTTTTCTATGGGAAAATAACATGGGGATTTTCAATGATCGCACCTGTTAAAATCTTGCGGGGACAAAGCAATTGGAAATGCAGACGTTTTGCAGAAGTTTTGTCTCTGCCTTCGAGTGGATGCTGTGAACTTCGGTAGGTGAAGACGGCACACTTTGATCTTTGCTACCCCAGAGCTAGCTTACAATGCAACTATAGGCATTTAGCTTCGATTTAACACCCGGATCTCAGCTTGGATGGCAGCTTTGGATCGTTTTTGTAGGTGAACTTCAGAGGTCTGGTCCTTCAAAGCCCCTTTTGCAAGGACGTTACGTCATCGAATCTCGTCAAGCACTGTTCCAATGTCAAGGATGCTTTAAAATTCTACCAAGTACTGGATCCTTTATTCTGAGAATTTCCGAGGACTCATCAGCAACATCTCCAATACAAAATCATACGAAATGTTACTTTTGTCGAGAAACACGATTTTTGTCAATATTAACCCTGGTAATAATAGTATAGTTCACCACTTATGAGTATTTTCAATCAATCAACAGCTCAAAAAACATATTTTAGGGTGCAGTTACCCTTTAAAAATAGGCGGGACGTTCTGAAATTTGGAAGGGAGTGCAGCACTGCTGCAGCCAATCAACCATGATGATTTCCAGGGCTGCCAAGTGTCAGAAAATGGCAAGCGTGAGAGTTCTGCGAAAAAAAATTTGACTGTCACACTCAAAAGCGTGACATTTGGCAGCTCCGATTAGAGTCGATTTTTCAAGTGTGAACTTATCAAGAAAGAGGCAAATAAATGTTACACAGCTCTGCAACAAGTATAGGACAATGATAGACTTAGCAGCCTTAACGTTAACTTGGAAAATCAAAGAGAAACAGCGAATCAACAGTGAACAAAAACTAGCAAGGAGAACGTTTTAAATCTAATTGTCGGAGTCGGCGCTGATGTGTTTGAAAGACAAGTTAGAGGCGCCAAGACCCGCCTTATGTTGCTTCTGATTTGTTTATATTGCGTGATGTCTTCAGTGGTTGGTGAGATTTAGGCACAAAGGACTGATGGATTGGTTATTGCTGTCAGTCAATCAGAGCTCGAACTACGGCAAGGCAATGACCAAAGTTTATCATCATGAAAAAAAAAAAAATATATATATATATAGCGCACTGAATGGGGAAATATTTTGCGTGAGAAATGTCAAGTATGGCGTGTGGTGTGAGAATGGGTTAAATTGCGTGACTGTCACGCTCAAAGTGTGAGACTTGGCAGCCCTGGTGATTTCGTGTCAATCTGGGAATGAGTGCTGCAGACATGGCTTATCACAGGTAATCAGGGGTGTTGGGGCTTTTCATTCCTAATAGACCTCTGAAGTTTGCCTACAAAAAAGCTACCATCTTTGCCCAAATAAGGAGATCTGGTATATTGAGATTTTTTCTATGGGAAAATAACATGGGGATTTTCAATTATCGCACCTGTTAAACTCTCGCGGGGATGATAACATTGGAAATGCAGACGTTTTTTGCTACGCAGTTTTGTCCACTGCCGTCTAGTGGATACTGTGATCTTCGGTGGGTGAAGACGGCACACTCTGATCTTTGCTACCCCAGAGCTAACTTACAATGCAACTTGCCATAGGCAGTTAGCTTCAATTAACTCCCGGATCTCCTTATATGGGCAAAGATGGCAGCTTTGGATCCTTTTTGTAGGCGAACTTCAGAGGCCTATTTGTAACGACCTGGTGATGTAGATTCGCACGAGAAGTGCAGGACTATGTCAGCATTCCAATAGCATTTTGGACCAAAATGCCATGGCATGTTTCAATCTGTAGAAGGCGCGGAGAGCTATATCTCCAATACAAAATCATTCAAAATGTTACTTTTCTCGGGAAACACGATTTTTGTCAATATTAACCCTGGTAATAGTGTAGTTCACCAATTTCAATCAATCAACAGCTCAAAAAACACATTTTAGGGTGCAGTTACACTTTAACCATGTGCATCTTGTTCTGCGCAGTTGCAGCGCTGCTCGATGCTGCGCCATCACAAACTCGCCTAGTGATGAGCTATGCACAGACGCATTTACATCCGTGGTGCCCAATTAATGGATCTGGGCATTTTTAAAAATATGACAAAATGGACGTCGTTGCCAGACCACGTCTCATTTGAGAGGTGGTAGGTGCTAGCCAGGCTATTCTCGATGTCAGGTTCCTACGTCACAGCCCTCCGCCATATTGAAATGGGGGAAATCAAATCGTCTCAGCCATAGGGACCCATTCAATTTAGCGTCAAAAGGTATTAGTCAAACTTTTAATTAACATGTCATGTTTATACTTTGAGTCATTATCTGGAGAGACTAAGGCCTTATACACAAATCGAACACGCTTCGATGTCAGGTTCATGGCCGCAGCCATATGAAATGGGGGAAAACAACGCATCTCCGCCATGCGGCGCCATAGACCTCTGAAGTTCGCCTACAAAAAAGCTACCATCTTTGCCCAAATAAGGAGATCCGGTATCTTGAGATTTTTTCAATGGGAAAATAACATGGGGATTTTCAATCGCACCTGTTAAACTCTCGCGGGGATGATGACATTGGAAATGCAGACGTTTTTCGCTACACAGTTTTGTCCACTTCCGTCTAGTGGATACAGTGATCTTCGGTAGGTGAAGACGGCACACTTAAGTCTTTGCTACCCCAGAGCTAACTTACAATGCAACTTGCCATAGACAGTTAGCTTCAATTAACTCCCGGATCTCCTTATATGGGCAAACATGGCAGCTTTGGATCCGTTTTGTAGGCGAACTTCAGGTCTATAGGAACTAGGGTTGGGCATCGATAACCGGTTCCGTCTTGGAACCGGGTTTAACTTATCAATTCCATCGACATCGTACGTCTTTTTTGTTATCGATTCCCTTAACGATTCCCTCAGCCTGCATGACGTCGGACTTTTTCCGGTTTTCCTGAAATTTTGTGTTACTTACTACACTCATACTAAAAGTCAACCCCGAGAGGAGGAAGAGATCCAAAGCCTGGCCCCATTTCACTAAACGTGATGAATATTCTGCCGTCTGCAACCAGTACAGTATTGTTATCGTGTAAGGGTAGTAATACCAGCAATATGTTAAAACATTTGTCCATGAAGCATGGGATTAAGCTCCAAGAGTGTCATGTGTTCGACAGCCTACGGAGGGGTGCTAACGTTGCCCGGTCCAGGGCTCCAGAGTGCATATGCGCCCAAAATGTTTAAGAGTGTGCCTGATAGTAATTCTAGGTGCACCTGACGCTGCTCGGGTGAAAGCATACGTTTCCTTCACAAGTTTTAATTGTAGACTATGCGTGCAAACTGTATATATAAGTAACCCCCTTGGCCCGCTCTCTCTCCCTCTCCCGTGCGCGCTCAATGGACACCCGCCCCTCGACATGCACATTCACATTCGTGAAAGCAATGACGCACAGAAGACAACTAGCGACATTATAATTAATTTCGGTTAGCATCATAGTAGGCTACTGCACAAATTTGATTCAAACTCTTGCATTCAAGTTGACTGATCATCTCAATGTTTTCCAACTCTAAGACTCAAAAGGGCCTGTCCCAAGGAGAAAAAGTATTGGTAACACTTTACTTGACGGGTTCGTTCATAACACATTCATAACAGCTGTCATGAACTGCAGATGAAGCATTCATGACTGTTTCATGAAACATGACTCAACATTCATACCTACCCTTTAATGAATGTGGAAGACAAAACATCAAAAACTTGTCAAAATAAAAGTCCAACAATCGCAAAGCAGCATTACTGTCTTTTTCGTTTGAGCCAACCAGATCATGTCACATCTTAGTCAACGGGGAAGTCCAGTGTCCAGGAAAATTTTGTTTTTTGTTTGTCTCTTTGTTTATTTTATGATCGTAACCTCTGAAGAATGCATAATTGTCTACACCAATGACTATAGATATATAAAACAGGAATGTCCAGCCTAGTTCACTTCCCAGTATGATGAATACTTCACAACTCGTATAGTAAAGTGACATTTGAAGTAGACTTCATAAAATATTTATAAGATGTTTACAAACACTGGAGAGGATCCAAACCTTGTAGGCCTATATGGATTACTAGATTGCCAGACTTTTATTTTGACAAGTTTTCGTCGTTTTGTCTTCCACATTCATGAAAGTGTTGGTATGAATGTTGAGTCATGTTTCATGAATCAGTCATGAATGCTTCATGTGCAGTTCATGACAGCTGTTATGAATGTGTTATGAATGAACCCGTCAAGTAAAGTGTTACCAAAGTATTAGCCTACCTTGCAACTTAAACACACGTGGGGAAACTGAACAGTCCAACCAGTAGAGTAGACTATAATAAGCTAGCCAACTATGCTACTTTGTTTACAATTTGAGGCTTCAAGCCGACAGCTGAATTAAAGAGGCATAGTTGTAATATGAATATGTCAATGTCATGAATATCAGAATTCAGAAATGTCAGTAGTATAGATTAGAATATATAAAGAATTATATTATATTATATATATACTGTAGGCTATATATGCATCTTTATAATTCTTTTTAAAGAATATGTATATTGTGTTTTAAATAAAAACAAGTTTTTTCTAAGCCTTATTGTTAAAAAATCATTCACATTATATGAAAGGAGAGCGATAAAAGGTGACCTTTTGGCGTTAAAGGCGATGCAATGAAAAATGTGGGTGCACCTATTTTTTGGGAATCGATAAGAGAATTGATAAGGAATTGGATTGATAGGCAGAATCGATAATGCCATCGATATTGATAAAAACTTATCAATACCCATCCCTAATAGGAACCCATTAATTTTTTAATGAAGTTCAACCGGTCTTCAGGTACCTCGTACGGGCATCTCGTATAATCCAACCCGACCAAATTCGATTTGTGTATATAAGGCCTAAGTCTATATAAGACATGTTAACTAGAAATGTAATTCCAAGGAATTACCAGTGCATGAAAATGCAAAAAACGTACAGATAGATAATGTAGATATGGTTACTAAGGTGTAGCTAGGGTAAACATGATGGTTGCATAGTTTAAAGAGAGTTGATAGTGTGAAGGTAGACAGTTTAAAGCTTAAACATTCCAGTTCTAACTTAACTAATGATGTCTAACAGGTATGTTAAACATACCTTTACGGAAATGTTAGTAAAGTGTTGTTGAAGCGTTGCGCAGCTGCCGCAGCGACATTTCCGGAAGGTACTGACTCGATTAAATTCATTCTGGACTCTCTATCCGGCCACATAAAGACGTGGGGATACTTCGGTTTGGCTTTAGGGACCCTCTACTCACTACCACGCAAGTGTAGTGTTGTTCGGAACAGTAGAAGAGGTATAAAAATAGCGTTTTGTAGTGGCGAAAGGACCTGCCCCGGTCACTTACAGGCTAACGAGTTTTGGCTAAAAACGGTGAACTCGAACTTTCTCAAAATACATCCGAATGACATGATTTTGGTGTCAACTCAACGTATGTACTCCCAATAGTCCGAAAAATTGATCTAAAGTGCATTTCACTCCGGATTATCCCTTTAATTTCAATGGTTGCTATGTTGGTTGCTAGGTACGTGGAGGTTTCATATAGTTGACTGGAGGCATAGTTGATGATAACTGAAAGTTGGAATGGTTGAACAGTTAAATAGTTGAGTAGTTTCAATGGTTAAAAGATTAAATAGTGTTTTATTGCAGTGAGGACTTTTATTTTGAAACAGTTGTGGGTAGAGGAAACAGTTAAACAGGATATGTAGTCTCAAGAGATTGTATGCTTAAAGCCTGAGAGAGGGAGATGCTGCAGGTGGCATGTAGCCTGGAAAACCAGCGCCAACTGCTGGACGGCAAAATGTTTTGCCGGCATTTGGGTCTGGCCTCGGACCACTGTACATTTTGAAAACACTGCCCTGAATCTGGCAGATGGCAACTAAACCAATCACAACGCAGAGATGTGTTTTGAATCAACGCGGGCGGGGCAGAGGGCTCTGGGGCGGGGTTTTGAGGGAGCGTTGGCCTATAGGCACAGACACGGTTTGAAAGACAACGGGTTGTGCTCATCAACAATGTTCCGTTGTATCCATTCATCGAGGCCAGACTAAATTAGACATCCAATCCATTTAGGCTGGTTTATCAGGCTAGGTGGCATGAACACCTGGGATAAGATTCTAATGCTTAACGACCCGATTGTGATGTCATAGAGGCCAATGTTAAGTCTATGGGGAAATATTTAATAGTTTTTAATTTATAGTTTAAAAGTATAAAAGTTACAACGTTGAAAAATACATAGCAGCCTTCTCCTATTGAAGACCTACGTTACAAGTTTGAATGAAGTTTCTAAGTTAAACGGTTCAAGAGAACTAGCAAAAGTGAAAAGTGGTAAGCGGAATAAGAAGAAGAAGCCTAGGAAGAACAGTAGCCTACAGTGCATTTTCAAACAGTAACGAAACAGTAACGAAAGGAAAATATCAATTTAAATGGCTGTTTAAATGGTAGCCTAATGCACTCTAGCACACCTTAAATATAACATAGGGTGGAATGTGAGGATATGCATCTGCAGCTGATACTATCTGCAGCTATGTGACGCAAATCCAATAGCTAAATGTCCGGGCGGTCTTTGAATTTGCTATAGATGTTGACAGCACAGTCTTTCAGAATTCAAATTATAATTTTTTGTGTTTGGTCAATTTCAAAATTGGCGTATGAAGCATAGACTCATAATTCATGCCATTTGCATTTTGCTACTGCGAGGTCCATGTAGCCTACGCCCCCATAAATGTATTTTGATTGAGTGAGCTGTCGGTCCCCCCAGTTTGAGAACCACTGCACTACATTGGCACAGTGTAATTCACTGTCTACTTTTTTTTTGCCGCGGAAGGGGCGATGTGGAGAACTTCCATGTTGGCGTAACAAACTAACCCCGTCCATTTCTATGGAGGATTTGATCTATTGGCTGTTGTGTCCTCATTAAGATCGTATTGTGGCATGCGTAATCAGGTTCAAGACACATTTGAACATATCCTGTTCGTTGACCAGGTTGTGGTCTTTGAACATCGTATTAATTTGTAGCCTACAACAACCTTTTCCCCATGTCTGATTTCCCAAAATATAGGGTTTAATTTCCCCCTGGGTAATAAGTCACAACCGTCAGGGAACATGCATTAATGTAGGCTAACGTCACATAGACACTGAGAGAGATTGGATAAAGCAATAGCCCATGATCGAAAAGTCTACGACGAGCACACAGGACAAACAGGTTTACCCTGTGGCTGATTGAAGAAGGTTGTGAACTGCTGTCGACCCATCTGAATGCGAAAGGAGATCAACTGCATTCTTTTAAGGCGAATAACACTCATCGTGCCCAACTTTGTAGCTACACAACTCAAAGTATTTTTATTTCTTCTTCTAATATTACTTTTTGCCGGTAATTGGCACACAGGTTTTAGGTGCATTACCGCCACCCTCTGAATAGGAGTGAGATCTACAATACTATCAGAATCAGAATCAGCATTAAAGGAAAATTATGCAGGATTGGCGATTTCATCGCCGGTTTCGCTTTCACTTTTCATTTTCGCTCGTTTTCTGCTGGCATATTTCTCTGCAGAGCTTCCCCTACAGCTTTAGCGAGTGTATTTTACAAAACTCCTCAGTCTGCCGTGCCTTTTCATGAGACTTGACACTTCCTGGAGTAGAGCGTGGCCAAGGGCTCCTGAAGTTGCAAGCGTGGTTCTACCGCTACAAACCACTAGGGCGGCCGAAAAAAACATCGTTCGACCGGTATGACTCATTTAATCATAACATAGTCCGTGAGCCAGAGGGGTTGGTCGTTACCGAAAAGGTGGCAAAGGCTACCATACCTTTTCTGAAATTCTGGAATCTCAGCTTTTCAATGATGTATGATGGCCATCTGACAAGAGTAGCTGTTTTGAGTTATGACGCATAATGTAAACTAAGGTTGAAGAAATAATGCGTATAAATCAAGCAGAACACTGAAATATTTTATTTTGTTATGTTTGGTATCATTTTAAAGGGGAGACTCTGAGCTTTCATTTAAATCCTTTTGTGAACATTTTGGATAAGTACAGCCAACCTTGGAGCTCTTCAAACCTTTAATCACACACATTTTCATGCCATTTCCCTGCCATCTTTTGTCTTTTAATCCTGTGGCACCTGGGAGCATCAGAGAAACAAAATCCAAACACTGAAATACTGGCATGACCCTAAGGATTCAGAAAATGTATCATTTACCCATATTATCTGATTTGGAGGGGATGATTTTCCGTCTTATATCAGACATGGCGTTTTTTCAAAGACATAAACAGTAGTGTACTATTACCCTTAAAGGGATAGTTCGGGTTTTAAGACACAAAGTTATATGGGTTCCCTGTCAGCAACGTTGTGCATCAGCACTGACTTAACCCCCGACAGCGTCCTGTGAGCCGAGATCCAGCCGGTTTTTGATCGTTTTTGATGCCGGACTATTTTCTTCAGCAAGTTTCTGGGGTCACGAAAGTAAAGTGTTTTTCTTCTCAAAACCATATGCGTTCAACAGAGTGATATATTTGCACCACAAAAACGTTGTCCAGCTGTCAGTAGCGCGCAGTGATAGGAATCGCGAAAAATAAGTAAGTGATAACGAGGTTTGAATTTTTCCTGGACAACGTTTTTGTGGTGCAAATATATCACTCTTTTGAACGCATATGGTTTTGAGAAGAAAAACACTTTACTTTCGTGACCCCAGAAACTTGCCGGACTACTTTCTTCAGCATCAAAAACCGGCTGGATCTCGGCTCACAGGACGCTGTTGCGGGGTAAGTCAGTGCTGATGCACAACGTTGCTGACGGGGAACCCATATAACTTCGTGTCTTAAAACCCGAACTATCCCTTTAAGGTTAATTTGTTGATATGTCGAGTTGAAAGTCTGAGGTAAATATATTTGAAATAATAATTATTGATACAGATCATTTTCAAAAAGTTGTTATACAGTGCAACACACTGACATGAGGAGTGACACAGTCCCTCTTGCATGAGCAGGACAGAAACTCAAGTACTGCTTGTGGACCAATGGAGACATTGAACTAGTCTATGGAGAGCTGCAAGTCACCATCTTGGTCCAGTCTAGACCACCCATGCTCAACTGGGGAAGGAACTTCAGGGTTGTTCTCGAGGCATCTTCTCCAGATAGCACCTTGATAGTTAGCTCTGAGACCGTGCTTCCTGAGAGAATCCGAGCATGGAGTTAACTGCCAGGATTCTACGCCTTTCTTTGCACAAAAAAAGTGCATACTTCATTTCATTGATGTTGGTGATTCTGGACTTGGAGCTGTACATTTGACATGTGAACTCCTTTAAGGCTGCATACAACGCGGGTGTCATTGCCCAGTCTGCCCCAACCTTCTGAAAGGTCTCACAGAAGTTTTCGGGCTGACACTTTACCATGGCCTGCAAATGCACTTACAGTATCGCAGCCTGTGTATACGTGTATTTTCTTGCCTGAGAACAAGGCATTCATTTTTAAATATAAATTCCAAGAAAGTGGGGACCTGATATAAATGATATGTGGTGGATATGTATTAAGGACCTTTTTAACTATCTAAAAATGCTGAGAATGCTGAACAACAACTTTTTCAAAATGATCTGTATCAATAATTATTATTTAAAATATATTTACCTCAGACTTTCAACTCAACATATCAACAAATTAGCCTAGGGTAATAGTACACTACTGTTTATGTCTTTGACAAGACTGTAAATCACCCCCTCCAAATCAGATAATATGGGTAAATGATACATTTCCTGAATCCTTAGGGTCTTGTCAGTATTTCAGTGTTTGGATTTTGTTTCTCTGATGCTCCCAGGTGCCACAGGATTAAAAGACAAAAAATGATAGGGAAATGTGTGTGATTAAAGGTTTGAAGAGCTCCAGGGTTGGCTGTACTTATCCAAAATGTTCACGAAAGGATTTAAATGAAAGCTCAGAGTCTCCCCTTTAAAATGATACCAAACATACAAAATAAAATATTCCAGTGTTCTGCTTGATTTATACACATTATTTCTTTAACCTTAGTCTACATTATGTGTCATAACTCAAAACAGCTACTCTTGTCAGATGGCCATCATACATCATTGAAAAGCTGAGATTCCAAGCTTTCAGAAAAGGTATGGTAGCCTTTGCCACCTTTTCGGTAACGGTTTCCATAATTTGAGGCCCTGGCTCACGGTCTAACAGTATGGAACGAATTGATCAACTGAAAAACGTTGCATACAAACCCATCGATATCTCAAAGTTGCGACACTACCATTGACTCCCGTGTACAAACAATGGCGGCACATCCGGTAGGCTATGTCATGGTCGTTCAGCTCCTTTCAATGGGATAATGAATGAATATCTCAGGTTAGTAGAGGACCTGAGAAAGATTTGTACGCGCTTCATTTAGCGGAGAATATCTCAACTTTTCTTCACTAATATGACCCCACTGAACAACATGGGATGTGTGCCAAAATCTCTATCCGGGACGAAAGTCCTGAAAATGACCACAATAGGTGACCCTATTTTCGCACTATTATCACACTACAGGTCAATGGGACTTGTTTTCCCCTTTATAGATATTTTCATAAACTTCTACCAGATTAATGTTCATATTAAGAGAAATACTTTTTGTAGCCTATTACATTTTGTCAAAAAATATGTTTTAAATATGCAAATGAGGCAATATCTCATTAAATATGCGTACAAGCACTCTTGAAGCAACAGCCTTTCTGAGGTGATCTCAATGTTTATCTGACCATGTAATGAAAGAATTCTGGTTTGATATTTGGGGGTCTTGCAGCAAAGCTGCAGAGTTTCAATATGCATAAGCCAGGGGGTCAGGATTTGACTGATTAGCTTCGCCGATTAGCAAAGCACTTCCTCGTCGCCATTTTCCAGAAATACATCATGTCCGGTGCCGTTTTCCCTGCGTTTTCCTCATGCTGATTGGTGGCTGTTCCACTCTCAGCTCATGCACGAGCTTATGGGCACAAGCTCTCCTTCTGTACCTTACGTCAACCAGTAACCTGGCACTTAATTGGCTAAGTAAAACGGCACCGGAAACAAGTCCCTTGAAACGCCATGTTGAAGCCTGAAAAAATCGTTCAATTTTGGCACTTTTCACTAGCCTAGCATTCCCATTGAAATGAATGGGGGCGGGACTTGTTACCTTTCTCCAGTTCTTATAATACCTCCATGCAGGGCTGTACACTGCGGGCAGCTCGTCGCAAATGCGAGGAAATATATATTAGTGCTAATTGAAAATATGAAATGGGAGCACAGGTGCGAGTACTGAATTCAACCCTTTTATTCGCATTTTGCTCCTAAAAATCCACACCAAGTGGATCAAAGTATAGGCTAGTACAATTTTCGCGCATCTGTATACAAATGTCATAGTTGACAACTCTAATGCTCTTGGCTGGAAACTCACGCGTTCAGCATCAACCTCGCTGTCTCTCACACACGCAAGAAATGTCACTCCAAAACCATTCTTCTTTTTCTTCAATCTGTTCGTTATCAGTTGGTGACTTTGTAGTGATTACCGTTGAAACGGCAAACCATGATAAGAATGTTGACTATATAGCCTACAATTACCGTGTTCATTTCAAATATTATTATTATCACGGTTGATAAACACGGTGTGTTAGCTTCACCCCAGCCTGCATTTGACATAGGCCTGGTTGACTTCTATGAAAGAAATCCGACTGATTCTGTTGTTTAAATGATGGATTTAACCACGATTTGGTGTAGGCTACACCTGCTTTAAAAAGGCGGAACATTTTCATTGCAAATGTGCGCATCATATAGCCACTCTGCGTCTTTGTATGGAGGTTACGTTCACATTAAATCTATTCCACTAACGTTATCAGGAGAATACTGTAACATTTTATTTTGAGCACTGGTTGTCACTCATTGGATATAACAGATATAGCCTACCAAACTCCAAGACGAGTCATGGTAGAGTAAGTTAAGCACCCAGCCAATTAAACATGACCAAGGAAAAAGTGACAACTCACGATGCCATGCCATGGTAGGCTAAATCAAGTTAACGTTACTGGACAGTGGACACTCATCTTTTCTATTACACCAGAAATATTTGTCTTTACCCTTGTTAGTTTTTTGAACATTTAAGTTATTTAATGAAAACATGATGTATCCTTGAACTATGCTTGACTCTTCCTAAAACCGAATGAAACCTAATTATGTTCACGTACATCTTAAAGTGACAGGCACTCAATTAGACCTACACACCACCCCTGTAATATCATTAAAGACAAGTGTAATCAATATGAAGTATTCAGTTTACTGAATATTTTAAGCTATAAGTAATTATGCAGATCCTAAAATGCTATAAATAGTTAACAAAATGTATACAAATTCTGAATTCAAAATATGAAATAGAAACAAGACAAGCCATTTTCTGTGTGTGTAGGGTTTGAGCAGAGACTATGATTGCCACTGCTGTGAATGATCTGTATCCTGCTTAAGGCAAGAAGGTTTTCAAGGAAATGTCATAGTGCTCCTAAATTTTTTTCTGTGCTCCTAAACTTTTTCATTTAGGAGCACCTGTGCTCCTAGTGAAAAAGCTTAGCGTACAGCCCTGCCTCCATGGCATAAGCGTTCACTCAATACAGCCAATCAAAATTGACTGTGAAGCCGCCAAACAGGAAGTGAGCTCATATCTCACCAACGCTTTGATGTATGAAGTCCAAACATTGGTAAGGGGACTCGTTAACTGATTGTGATGATGCACTAGGAAATTGGTATAGTTTGGACTCTATAGGGGGCGCTGTGATACAGGAAGTAAGCTCGTATCTCAGTAACGCTTTGATGTACGAAGTTCAAACTTAGTATGTGGACTTGGTACCTGATTGTGAGGATGTTCTAGGAAATTGGCATTATTTGGTGGGACTTTTTTTCCCTTTATAGATATCCTCATACATTTCTAATAATTAAATGTGCAAATGAAGCGATATCTCATTAAATATGCGTAGATACACTCTTGAAGCAACAGCTTTTCTGAGGTGATCACAATGTTTACAAGGAACATGTAATGTAAGAATTCTGGTTTGATATTTTTAATTGTGTTTCTGTAGATGTTCAGTGTGGATGTATGTGTGAGGAAGATGTGTTGTGCTGTGTGGAATTACAAATACAACACTGCAAAAAACCCTAATAAAATCAAACTAATCAATTCTCCCTGAAAACAAGCAAAATTATCTCCCAGTGCAATAAGTAAATTTGTCGTAAAACAAGCACAATTATCTGCCAGTACAGTAAGTATATTTGTCTTAGACTTAAAAATAAGTCTAAGTCGTCGTAAATTAAGTCAAAATTATCTTATGAGAGAGCACTAGGTAAGTATTTTCATACTTAAAACAATACACCACCTTGGTCTTAAATGCACCACCTTGGTCTTAAATGCAGAATGCTTATGGTTTTGTGAGAAAGGGCATGCCAAATGATGCCAATTTCCTAGTGCGTCCTCTCAAACAGATACCTGAGGTGCCTCTCATGTAAAGTTTATACGTCCTCCCTCGCTCCTCGGGCCTCAATCCTCACTGATCTACATAAAGAATGATGGGGCGGCAACAACGATAGTCTATCCCTTCGTCTATCTTTCTTTATGTAGATCAGTGAGGATCGAGGCCCGAGGAGCGAGGGAGGACGTATAAACTTTACATGAGAGGCACCCCATGGGTGGCTCTCAAACTCTCTCCTCAGTCCTCGAGGGGCGTTCCCACTGATCTACAGTGGGTACGGGTTGAGAATGCACCTTCTCCCGCGGGACTCCCGAAGAGATCCCGCAGGCTGTCAAGACGATTTTTTTCCAGGCTAAGGCAATGTACCCAAACAACCACCAGGTGGCAGAAAGTTTCAACCCGCATTTCAGCTGCATTTAATGATGAAGACCCATATCCGTCAATAGTCGACTGCTTAACACTAGAGGCGCCAAGCGCCGGTCATTTGACCGCTGACGCGTATTACTAGAAGCGCCGTGTGGGTTTGACCTAGATATACCTAGAACTGCCGGGCTGCGGTCATTTGACCGCAGCGATTACAAAAAAAAAAAAAATCTTTTCACTCGATTAAATTCCAGGACCCTACGTTCACGACTTTTCCTAAATATGCGTGTTTTGTCACCCAGAATTTTTACATGATCGAAAGCACACCGGTACAAGCTAGTTTAGAGCTATTTTGCGCTCACTTATGTGACAACACTATGTTGTCTCGCGTTCGGCCATGTTTGTCCAGGCTGCTATTCTCTTTTCTCACAGCAGATGTCGCAAGGGTTTCCTGTCAGTCGGGCATGAGAATAATATTTTACCATAAAACATATAGTTTATATGTGTGCAATATGTATTATATGTGTGCTTTATTTTAATAACTAGGCCTATTTTTCATTTACATGGCATAGTCTATGGAGGCTATTTACAGTGGTAAAATGCGAGTTTGTTTTGAAAACGTTGCGACAGGCCTACATGTGTAAAAAATATTTCCGTCGTAGCCTATTTATGTACGTAGGGCGCGTATGCCTACGTAGATTCATACCCTGCTGAAAAAACCAGCCTGACCAGCTAAAGGTGGTTTGCTGGTTGACCAGCTTGTTAACCAGCTTGTTTGACCACCCTTTGATGGTTAACCAGCTAGACCAGCAAAACTCTCGCGAAAACACACCTTCAGCTGGTTTACCCAGCTTATGATGGTAATTCAGCTGGTTTTGATTGTCGTACCACCTTAAGCTGGTCATTTTAGTTGGTGTTGCTGGTCTACATTGCTGGTTTTTACTGGCCACGCCAGCTTATGTTGGTTATTCTAGAAAACCAGCTTGACCATCTTTGTCCAGCTTGACAGGCTGGTCACCAGCATGACCATCTTAAACCAGCTGTATCCCAAACGACAGGCTGGTCACACCAGCACGACCAGCTTCCTCAGATGGTCACGCCAGCATGTCTAGCTGGTGGCCTAACCAGCTACACCAGCAAAGACCAGCAATAGTAACTGTGTTTTGGGCAAAGACCAGCAAAGACCAGCTAAAACCAGCCACCAGCCTAAGCTGGTTTCTTGCTGTTTTTTTCAGCAGGGTAGTTGTATATCTTATCTTCTATTTGTAGGCTATCTTTTAAAGCTCAGACTAATGTATGAGCATTTTTTTTACATATTTGCAGGACTGACTGATTTCCGTCAAGTCAAGTACCTATCCTAAAAATGTTTGAGGAAAATGTCCAGTGGCGCAGCGGTAATACCCCTGCCTGCAACGTTGACGACCCGGGTTCACATCTTGGCAGGAGCGAAGAAATACAGAATCTCAAATCGCCTGAATTTATTGAACGTTTTTCAACGTCGACCAACAATTTTTTGTTAATGGTTTTTAATAACAAACTATCTGAAATAAACGGATGAATCACAATACTGTTTAGGCCTAGGCTACCATTAACGAAAAATAATTTCATAGTGACACGCGAAAAAATAAACGATAGCCTAGAAACTAGGCCTACATGAGATTTTCCCACTGGACACACCACATCAGTATTGTGCTCGTTGCTACGATACACAGGACTCCCAGTGAGTTGACGACCAATGAAAATGATATGGGGAAAAGAAGCCTGATTTTGATCTCACCTTACATAGGCTACTTTCCTAATTCCTACGTAGGGCTACTCAGACTTTAGTTAAATTGTCAGGGCCCGGTTGCACAAACACCAAAACCAAAGATTGATGATATGAACCAAATATTCTGGAACAGATGGATTTACAGCATTGAATGTGATAGGCTATTAGGCTAGCCTACTGATGCGACTTCCACCGTTTCCTTTCCAGAGATTGCTGCGCTGTTCACAACGCAATGAACGCATGCAGTCTACATTGAAGTGAAACGTGCAGAACGTTGTCCAAAACAATACAATAACATTGTGTGTTGATATCTAATACAATATACACATCTGTAGACATGAAGTGGCAACTAAAGCCATTATCAGTCATGAAAACTGTGGCGGCTGCATTAAGGTTTTGGCTGAGCCAGCTAGCCAGCCAACAACTTCATTAGCCAGCCGTTCTCAAAGCAAATGGCTTCGGGGTTTATACATAACACACTATCCATTGCAGCCTATTTGAAACCGATCATCCCCCCTCCCCCATACACTCGTCTACGATACTTAGGCTACAGACATCACCGAGGCATTGAGGAACTGCCTCCCCACCCCCACCCCATCTATCTGTCCCCTGCATAGACTAGGCTGTAAGCTGGCTGTTTAGGCAGCTCGTGGAAGAATGCGCAATCATGTTTCATCGATCGCATATGCGCGTTTCAGAATGTTCGAATTCGCCAGCGTGCGTAGTTCTGTGAATAGAAAAGAATAGAATATAGCCTACTTTAGGTGCTGTGTCCACCAAACGCGTTTTTTGCGCCGACGGCGACAATTTTCAATGTTAAGTCTATATAGCTCGGCGCTCGCAGCGCTGAGCGCCCTCGGCGGAAAAAAAAGTCGGCGCCGACCGTTTTTTGTCGCAGCGCTCAGAGCGCTCAAAGTTGAAATCTGTTCAACTTTTAGAACAGCGCCGGGCTCGTCAATGGCACTTCTCGTTATAAACCGTCACTGGTTTTGGTAACTTAGCAACAATAAACACTTATCGAAGCGCCGAGAGGAGGAGGTTTTGGGCGCTCTGGCTGTAAAAAACGCATTTGGTGGACACAGCACCTTACTAATGCCTTGTTCAAAAGAACTTCCGTTATGAATAGGTTGGGAATCGAACCAGCAATCCTTGGGTGATCAAGCCGACGCTCTAACCAGTGGGCTACAACTTTGCTTGTCAAATATGTGAGAATGTGTGTCTCAATGCTGAATCTCGAATTCACATAGAAGTTAGCTTAAATTGTAGAAACAGTAGGCCTATAGCTTTTTTTCAGCAGACATCGCAAACATAGCCTCGCAAAACGGAGAATATCATTCACTCATTATTTTAAATTATGCTACTTCTCACGCCTATGCCTGCTCAGCATAGCTCTATCTCCCTCCCTCCGAGGTAGGACCGAGGTAGGACCCTATAAGATGCTTCTCCCTAAATGAATGAAAGTTGTTTTAGAAAGTAGCCACGGTAGCCTGTAATATGCGGCATGAAATCCTGGCTACTGTGTAATTGAAACCAGACTGTTAGGCTCTTTGTTCCAGGTGACCAGGTCCGATCATTTTCGGCAGCGCGAACATATAGGCTACCTATTAAATGAATAGAAGTGAATTTGGGGAGTGAATTAGAACTAGCCACATTCACTTTTAGAGCATTTTAGTTGAAAGTCAAGTTTGCTTAAGGTTTGTTCAAGAACTCTTCCAAAGTTTTTACCTCAAACAACACAAATCAACACAAATACATGAACAGATAACTCAAACGTGCTGTATGTCATAATGAAACAAACAACCACAGATTATCAACAACACGGTCTGACACGAATGACACACATGGCGTGCAAACTGAATTTATGACCAAACGATTTGATTCGTGCACGAAGCGCCATCTAGCGATCATTATGTGTAAGTAAAAGCCTCCCAGTCTAAGGACTCAGCGGTCATTTGACCGCCTCGCCGCGCTTTAAGTAGTTCACAACAGCACGGCGCTTCTAGTAGGTCGTCAAAGCGGTCAAATGACCGGGGCGCGGCGCTTCTAGGTATAACGGTACGGCCAGATCTTTCCGGCACTTCACTTTGTCGTGTCGCAACCCGCTATTTCCCTATGGGTGACGTCAAGCGACTTTAACGGACCCGCAAAGCATTCCGGGAAGGCAGCGCTGCATTTGAAAACCTGTCGCGCGACAGAAAAGCTGGCCGATCCCCAGCTCTATGCAAATGAGTCCGTTGAACGCGAGCCGTCTGTCCAATGAAAGCACGAGGTAGTACGTTCGTCGTTGTAGTACAACAGTGCCCGTGAAACTTGGTTCCGTATACAAGTCAAATTCATGTTTAAACGAACTCTTCCACGACCAGCTAGTTGTCCATAAAATAAACGAAACTTGGATTTGGAGAAATACATTGACTGTTGGTGTTTCTGGTGAGGATTTGAGATTGCATTGAGTAGCTTAAATAAAACAATATTTCAAAATGGCTTGCATAGTTTGTGTAGGCTATTAATATTTTCGTATGCTGTTAAATACACGCCTAAAATGGTGTATATTTGTGAGAAACACTTTAAGCCTACCTTACATTGCCAGACTTTGCAAAGATTTGGAAAAGATTTTTGAAAGACTACAGTCTCAGACCCTCTCACATCTAAAGACAATTCATTGAGTTTTTAGTCACAGACTAGTCACAGGCCAGTCTCAGATTAGGATTTTGCAAAGACTGTGGTCACTATTTACAGGACTGCTGCTAGATTCCTTCAAATTATTTCCATCGTGCACTAGGCTATACGTCATCATCAACAGGAACTCACATGATAGGCTACTCATATCAAAGTAATTTTTTCGCGTTTCTGCAGCATTGTTTGATAGTGTGACATCACTAACAGATATAGAGTTGTTCTGTCACGTAGAATAGCCGACTAATAAATTATAAGAAATGAAATAACAAGTAATCATACAGGCTACAGCTGTCGCCTATTTTGCCCCTTCCGTTTTCGTGTTCGTCGACCGAGGTCACTATTGGTTTTTAATGTTCACGTCACTATTTGCATGAGCCACGACTGAAAAGACTTACGATAATATCAAACATGTTTGATATTGTCGTAACGGCAAAACTAGAAAAAGACTGCCTCCGACGGACTTAAAACCGCTAAAATTGGCACCTTACACTAAACGATTTAGATGACGTGAGCGCGCTGCGATTTCAGTACAACTCCCAAGATTTCCGCCCGATTTTGGAAATTTAGTCGCCGACTGTTAAAACAGACCAAAATCGTGCAATGTAAGCCAGCCTTTAGACAAGTTAAAACGAACTGCTTATGAACTGCTAACTGACAATTCAAACGAAACGCCCACTCACGACAAACGAGGGGAAGACGTGCGACACCTTCCGACACATATGTAGTGCATACCCAGCAAACAATTAACGTTCTGCTAACTTTCACTAACGTTAGCTTTTGGTTCCCCTATGGTTCGTTTTTCAGCAACCTACTAATAACGTTTAGAGAACGTTATCTCCAGGTTGTCAAAACAAATAACGTTCCCCTAACGTTTTTACAACTAAAGAAAAAAACGTTATATTCTGGTTGAATCCCAGCAAGCAAATAACGTTAGCCGCTGGTTCTCCTGTGGTTAGTTTATCAGTAACCTTCTCATACCCTGGAGAGAACGTTAGCTCCAGGTTATCAAAGTTTCCCGAACGTTATTACAACTAAAGAAAAAAACGTTATATTCTGGTTGCATTTCTCTTTTCACACAAAGTTGCTACTTAGTTGTTTTTTGGTATCTTATTTGTATATTATTCTCTGGTTATGTGCGTGGGGTTGATTATTGTTGATGAAAATCGCCCCAGAGTTTCTATGAGTTTCCAATTGAACACGGCCAGCAGCCACACTGCAAAGTCGGAATAATTTGTTGCAAAATCGACATATAGCCCTATTCTATTCTTCCCCCCTCTGTTGGATTGATATTCGGCCGACCAGCCAGCCCGTCAGCTAAAGGGGCCAGCGCGAGAAGCTGAAAAACTTCCATCTCCGGTCCGTGAAAAAAACAGCCAGTTCTGGGGTGTTGGTGTTTTAGCAGACTCAACCTCGCTAACTTTAAGACATTTGGCACAGAGATAAAGTTACTCACGTAGGCTACTGGCTGTATGGTATCGATCACATTCTTCACATCGTTCTCCATGCACTTATTCCATTAAGTCCAACAGGCTTTTAAAAAACACTGTACAGGGTAAACCGGGTGGAAGAGCTAGCTAGCCATAGTCCCAGGCAGGCACACAACGATTTCATGCTAACTAATCTGACGAATAGTGTTGGATTAATCCATAATCGATTAGAGTGGCACCTGAAATGCATTCATGTTTTTAAAGCTTTATTTGTTATGAAAATATGATGATGAGGACTCCAATGAATTCTTTCTCAAACGTTGAGACTGCATCTTAAACAGCACAATGTTCCCGGGGGAGAATTGTTTTATATTAACACGTAGTCCAAGTTATAGCCTGTTACAGTGCTGTTCACTCAGCCTATCCCACAATTCCCAGTCCCAATTTAAAACAAAATAAACCAAAATCCATCATAATTCTGAACCGAGGACTTTTAATGGCATACGATGCAATAAAAACAGCCAGTTTTGAATGTTGAAACAGTGTGTTAGGCTAGCGCCTGCTCTGCTTATGTTTTGATCTGAGTAATCGTTTATTATAGGAAAAGACACCGTAGACAAGAAAGTATTAGACCTAACCGCATTTAAATACTTAGCTGACACAAATTCATGTTAACAAACTGTATTCGTCGCAGTTCAGCAAGCAGTTAATGGTAAGTGTAATTACATACGTGTAGTAGCCTATAATGTCATTCCCTTAGTCATCAGAGACGTTCGCCCTCTCAGCTTGCAGATAGGCTGTAGCCGCAGATGGAGAGAGTACAGCGGAGCCATGCCTGGATGTCACGATAATTCTACATATTTTTTCCCCCTTTACACTTTGTTGCTGGGAGGTTAGGGGAACGTTAATGCAACCAAATATAGTAAAGTTCCCTAAAGGGTAGGAGAACGTTCTGCTAACCAAAATAAACAACCAGAAAAAAACGTAGTATTTTCGTCAAGAAAACTTTCCTGGGGAACCTTGTGGCAACTTTCGCAACTTTCAGGCAACGTTTTCCTAACCAGGAAAAAAACGTTCTAAAAACGTTCTCCTAACCAGAAATTGTTAGCTGGGTATGTGTTCACACCGTAAGTGGGTCAGAGCGGCGCGGCGCTTCTAGTGTTAATCACATTTAATCATCACATTTGACAACAATCGGCTTAAATGTCAAATGTTTCTCTTTGTCGCCATGGTATTGGGGGAAACGCGGAGAAACGAGATGGTCAGTCCTCGTATTTTTTCTTCACGTTTCGTTATAAGAAATATATAGGCTAAGTAATATAAGTTAAAGTCTTCTTCCGTATTGAACAGACGCTCGGCATGTCAGATTGCAGTTGCAGAGTTTTCGAATGTTTTACAACCCAGCTGGTATCCGCTGTTCATTCCGACATATCCCCACTCGGCGGTATTCAACTTTTTTTTTTTTTCAAACAACGTGCCATTCCGACATGAGGTCATTAATAGGCTATTAATGTCATAACTATTAGGCTATCATTAGGCTTACTATGCATGGCTGTAGGCAGCTATGAGGCCACTGAGATCTGGACCTCATCGGTTTTGAGCGCTGGAAATACATGTGTTTGCTAAATATCGGTATATTGTTGTGCATGTTGCGTTGGCGACTCGGGGAAGTGAAAGCAGTTCTGTATAGACATTGCACGTTTTCATGGTGATCATCGGCGCAGCTGTAGCTGATTGTGAAAGCCGATTGGAACTACGTAAGTTTAGAGCGAACGTTTCAACTATGTTTGCCATGGTAGACAAAAACACTCAAATAAAACAATAGCCTAAAAAATAACTGTAGTGCGTAATGGACACGGCTCTATATCCTAAATAATGTTCGAGGTTCGCCATTTGGTAATATGACCTATCCTTACTGACAATAATTTAGATTGAGCACAACTAAAGTTGCACGAAGGCAAAATACAGTCCTAAGCCTATTATATAGCCTATAGCCTGGCCAATTAGCCTATATTGTAGATGTGCAAAACCAGCATTTGCGTGCGTGCTTGCCGGTGAGGTGTAGCCTACAAAAATGAGCATAACATCTGATTATTAAAGTATGGCTATAGGATATAGGCTACCGGTAAAAGAAGCGCTGGTTTAAAATTCAAGTGTACTAAAAAAGTTTGTGCACATCCCCGGTCAAGGTGCAGAACAAGAGTAAATCATAAAAAATGGAAAAAGGTTTGCACACTTGAAATCCTTCTTTCTTTATTTTCTTTTCTTTTCTTTAGCACAAAGGAATGACGTTTCGACCGTGTGGTCTTCTTCAGATTAAAATTCAAGTAACTTGCGCTATTTAACCCCTCGAGACCGACTGTATTGCAGTCTGCTGACAGACACAGCCAGGCGACGCTCCCAACCCATTCATTCGTGCCCAAAACGAATGAATGGGTTTGCCCTTAGTATGGAGAGCGCGCGGCAGCTATTGTTATGTATGGAGCTGGCTTAACAAAGTTTTGTGCGTTATATATACATTCCTGCATGCTGCATTACCGTGACCCTTAGCCTACCTTGTGGATGATTTTGTCTTATTGGAATACAGCAGGACAGAATGCCTTTTATCCAACAAACGCAAAAGCTGAGATTGTTGGAAGGACTAGGCTACTCAACAAACTTGTTTTTCGTTTGTGGGAGATCTCGTTATCGTTTTGGATTGTCGGATTTGTATACTTATTGTTTGGATTTATGGACAATGAACTTTGAGGGGTGGTTGTTAGTGCTTTACAAAGCTTTGTGTTAATAAGTGTTGGTCCTCCTTCAGCTCACTGCGCGATGCAGTTGCGCACTAGTGGCCACGAACTCATTAACTGTTTACGACACAATACAGTGTGATATGTGTTTTTCGTTTCTTAGATTTAATGCATGTTTGACATGTAAACAGGCCTTCTGTCCGTTAACTTAAGGCCTTCTTTTGCATGGGGTTGCTCGCATCCGCCCGTAACCTTATAGGCTATTATATGCGTAGTGGCAGTATACTCTTGATTATAATAAGAGGCAATTTGTTACAGGACAACCTACACTGACTTCCCCAATGCTTCGCCGCAGCACATTTCATTTTAAAAGCATATAATATAGGATGAACAAAGTCTATGGGCTTTAAATCCAGTAGCCTAATAATTAGGCTATGTGCCACGTCCGATTTCGCAAGTGATGTAGTAGGCTACATTTAAAAATCGACAGCCGTCTGTGAGACTATCCATTTAATGAAGAGCAATTGTCTTGTGCGATCATTCCCCCTCCCCCACACTCGTCTAACCAGTTCACTAGACATTATAGCCTACCTATATGCAGCATTGAGGACGACTGCCTGCCTCCCTCCCCCCTCTCTCTCGACAATTATGTAAATGTCAAAATGTGTGTGTGTGCGCGCTGAACCACGAATTCACATATTAACTTTTCTTTTCAGCAGACATC
The DNA here is from genome assembly GCF_963854185.1 of Sardina pilchardus. Lineage (NCBI taxonomy): Eukaryota > Metazoa > Chordata > Actinopteri > Clupeiformes > Clupeidae > Sardina > Sardina pilchardus. The sequence continues at coordinate 30,805,251 of NC_085012.1, forward strand.
GCAAAGATACCAAAAAATCGTAAAACTGAGAAAATCTTTCATTTTTTTAATAAAAGAATGCCTTTTTGTCTTAATGGGTTCCGGAGAGGTTCGTGGAGTGAGTTTTGAACCCCGGTCGCCAGCGTGCGGTACAGATGCCTCAACCAGTCGCGCCACAGCTCGAGTCTTATTACATTGTCGCTTAGCCTACACTTTAACACTTGCCAACAAATATAAGGGATTCAGTCAGTCGAGTTTATTTATCCACGCCGCGGCATGCACTTGAAACGCCGATCAAAAGTTCTGACATGTTAAACTGACGTTAGTCATTAATTCACCACATGATAAAATGCTCATAGCTTGACGCACAGTAGCCTACGGTAGTCTATGCCTATCTCTGAATCAACATGAACATGCATAACGAGAAACTTATTTCGCGGAGCTAGGCCTACTAGTCGATGGTTACAATGAATCACCCTCACTGCCCTATCGCATATCTGACCATCCATTGTTACAATGTTACAAAATCGGCGATCTTCTCCATGCATAGCCTACGGTTATAAGTAAAGTGACAAGCATAGGCATGTATTAAAGAGATTTCTGTTAAATACATTTTATTTTCAGTTCATCAAAAGTGGTGGGGACAAAATCTGTGTTAACAAGTGCTGGGTAGGCTACATGTACCCAGCATCGCCGGTTAAAATGAACATGCCTCCGTTTTAAAATAGCCTATACATTTCTAAGTATTCCTATAGCAAATGTAGCCTTAATGTCCATCTTGTCCATCTCTTTGGTCTTCGCCTTGACAAGATTAACGGAAGATTCGGACATGGAAATGCCATCTTGTAACCGTAATGAATTAATGAATTAATCCAAGGTTGCCTATCGAGTCTTTCAGGTTGAATTGAAGGCTATTTCCTTCTGATAGGCCTATAGGCGATTTTCTAAAACCATTTTCATTAATTTCAACAATGGTTTATTGAAACGTCGTTTGATTAATTTCACCAGTCATCACCTTCATTTTAATTATTAAATGAGACGGATTAAATGAGACGGATATGCGGAGCATTTCTCTCCCTCTCCATTGACCAAAACGTTGCTCTGGCATCTCTGCTGGACTGACTGAGTTATAGGCTACGTCGCGTGAGAGAGCTGTGGGGTAGGCTGTAAAACATTTCAATTTCAATTTAATGTCGCTTATAGAGCGCCAATACATTACACATGTCTCATGGCGCTTTACAGTGTTAGACATTCAAAGAGAGCCCATGAGTAACAGGGGCAAGGAAAAACTCCCTAGAATTGGAGATACATACAGGAAGAAACCTCAGACAGATCCACGACTCAAGGGCCCAACCCATCTGCCTTGGGTCAGTTACAGTACAGTCATTTGTAGTTTGAAAGTTACAATGACAATGAAAGTTCAAATAGTCCAGTGTAGGGAATAAATTGTCCATTAGTAATCCATTAGTTATTTCGGAAAGTGATGGGTCGCTGGGATGCGTGGGCCAAAGATTCGGGCAGGGAACCACAGCAGGCGATGGTAGGGCAGTCATAGGGATGGCGAAGGCAGTGGCGATGGTAGGGCAGTCAGAGGGATGTGACTTCAGGTGTGATGAGGGACAGGCACAGAGATGGTTGATGGCTGGTAATGGTTTACCTCACAGGTGAGGTATAGGGGAAAGGGAAGAGAAATAGAGTGTGTTAGTATTACTGTAAGTCATGATGGTTGGTATTAATAAGTATATCAATGGTGATATAAATGGTTATACTATAGAGGGTTTACAAAACGCTTTTACACACCTCTTTTGTGGGGACAGGTGCGTAGGAATAGGTTACCCAGTTAAACCCGAAGAGAGAATCCCGTACATCGTCCACCACGCATGCAAACATCCGCCCACCCACCACGCACGCAACATTGGACATTGGTGTAATGTAATTAAAATCGTTAAAACCATTGGACTTCCACTCTAGAGACACCACCCCAAGAAGGCCCGGACCGCGAGCCCAATCCAAATACAGTGCCGCAACATAGCCCTCCCCTCCGCCATCCACTCCCAGCATTCCCACCTCCCCCGTCCCCCCCATCCCACAAAATGCACAGCCGTGCACATCTGATCAGACCGCATGCCCCAGCCAGACCGCCAATATACGCCCACGCAGAGCCACTGCCGAATGGAGCCGACACGAACTGAATTTAACTGAATTAAGGTATTACAAACTACCAGGCAACACAGGTTCGGGGTCACAGAAAACCAAAGAGGCATGTGTTCCAAAAATAAACTCTTATTTATTGACATTAAAAACATGAATGAGTTCTCTCCAGTGTGGGTTCGCTCAAGTCGGTATTACTCTCCAGTGTGGGTTCGCTAACAGCAGTAGTACTCTCCAGTGTGGATTCGCTAACAGCAGTAGTACTCTCCAGAGTGAGTTCGCTAAAGTCAGTAGAGGTGGCTATTCAGGGAATGAGACACTCGTGAATAAAATAGCACTCCAATGCACAGCACTCCGTTGTCACAGCAAACAGTGAAATCATCACAATCACTCACGCAGGCTTATGGTGACAAATCATGACACACAGTGCAACAAGCTAAGGAATTAGCCTCCATAACCGAACTGAATTCGTAGTCACTCGTGAGCAAACAGCAGCACACCTGTCGTCACTTCAGTTAATCAATGAGGGCTGAGTTTGTGGTGGCTAAACACAGCCAATCTAGCACACAGAATGAAAGACAAAACCAACACAAAACAAGACAAAACAGCAGCGTTCGTCGGAACTGGGACCAAGACGCCTTGATGTTGCCGCTCCCTGTTACGCCCGACATCGCTCAGATGTGGTCAGTCATAAGGCCCGTGCTCAGCGACTAGCTGCACTCCGAGAAGTCGGCGGACACACGGAACCGGCCAGAGGAGAAGCCAATACGGGGAACGGTGAAGGCTGGAGTCAGGCTAACAATGTAGCTAGGACGTCAGCCTTCAAAACAAAAGCTAAAACTTTAAAAAAGCCGCTCCCACGCACTGATTGGCTCACCTCCAATTGCCCAGAGCCACTCAGAAGGGCACTGCCAGGTTAATTAAAAGGGGCATGGACCTAGTCCTGCTACACCCGCATGCGCAGTGAATGAACAAATGCCCGCACGCACAACAGACAGCACGCGGGACCCTCCCCCCCAAGCTACACTATAGAGGACAGGACAGGGAGAGAAGGAAAGAGGGAGAGTTGAGAGAGACAGAGGGAGAGGGGAGAAGAGGAGTTGTACGGCATGCCACATGAGAAGTCCATGACAGCGCAATGCTAAAGCAGCATAACTAAGGCATGGTGGAGGGTGGTCAGCACCAGCTCAGGTGTGGTCAGTAGCCACCATGGGACGCATGACTGGGGCACCAGTCACACAAGCCCACAGCAGAGGTGGTCCGTTCCAAAAAGACCCTGAGGTGGTTGAAGTTCCACACTGCACCATACCTAACTATAGGAAGCACTAAAGAGATATGTTTTAAGTCTAGACTTAAAAATAGGGAGGGTGTCTGCTAATCGAATTGAGGGAGGAAGATTATTCCAGAGGAGGGGTGTGCGGTAACAAAAGGCTCTGCCTCCTACTGTAGTTTTTGAAATTCTTGGAATTACAAGAAGTCCAGTATTTTGTGATCGTAAGGGTCTAGGTGGATTATATGGGACTAGAAGATCTTTAATATATTCGGGTGCTCTGCCATTTATGGCTTTGTATGTTAGAAGTAGAATTTTGAAGTCAATGCGGCTTTTAACAGGTAACCAATGTAGAGATGCTAGGATGGGGGAAATATGTTCATATTTTTTGGTCATAGTGAGTGTGCGAGCAGCTGCGTTTTGTATAAGCTGTAGGCTTTTTAGACAGGTATTATTGTAGCCGGCGTATAGCGCATTACAATAGTCTAGCCTGGAAGTGACAAAAGCGTGGATTAATTTTTCAGCGTCTGGTAAGGATAAGGACTTCCTTATCTTTGAAATGTTCCTTAAATGGAAAAATGAGGTTTTTGTGATCTGCTTTATGTGACTATTGAGTAGAAGTTCTTGATCAATTGTAACTCCTAGATTTTTAACACTTGTGGATGAGGTCAGTGAGAGATCACTATATGTAACCTGTGATGTGGATAGGATATCCCTAGTCTTCTTAGGACCTAAAACCATAAATTCTGTTTTATCTGAGTTCAATAGCAGGAAGTTATTAGTCATCTAAATTTTTATGTCTCTCAGACACGTGTTGAGTTTGGCTACCGGGGTTGGTTCATCGGGCTTTATGGAAATATATAATTGTGTACAGAGGTGGGCACAAATACATCAAAAACTATTTTGTTACAAAATACAAATACTGGCGTAGAAAATGTAACAAAATAAAATACAAAATATGGATGTGAAAAATGTATTTAATTAAAATACAAGTAATTAGTAATTAGAAAATACAAAAATACCCCCACAATAATCATGGTATACCAACTTTTAAAATAAACTACAAGAAATACTAGTTTTTTATTGGCGGACAGAGGTCTAAATTCTTTACTTTGGGCTGAAGTAGCCTGGTCCTACCATACTCTCGTACATTCATAATGTACAGAGAGTCTGGACACTTTCCATTGCCAAGCATGAATTTCCTTGAATGCGGATACTCTGCCCAGAGCCTCTCAGATCTGCCATAACCAATCGATAAACGTTTGGTCGTGAGGTGACATGCTCAAACTAGCGACCTCAACGTCATCGTTCTCAGCTACTCCCTCTGTTCGCTGATTGGACCTGCACATTTTTGTCTTGAGAAAACCTGTGAATATACCGCAAACCCAGACTACGTAGTGGAGTGAAATGAAAACTGAACGGAAGCATGTAGGAAGGCGGAGCCAGGCTACCCATGAAGTAGATCTAAATTTAGTAAAAAATGTAATCAGCATCCTATATCAATATAAACGATGATTGAACTGACAACAAGCAGGCTTTGCAACTCTGACGAAGCAAACTACCCACCATCATTTTCCGTATTCAATGAAAGTAGTACAACAGATTGAACAGGTTAGCCTTTTTAAATGCATTTCCCTTTTTGTGCTATAAATGCATGCCTTTTGCCTTCATACATGACTGGCAACACGGTGGACAAATAAAGTAACATCCTGTAAGGTGTCTCAATATACAGAATTAATTAACCGGGAGGTGAAAACTCGAGACTGTTTCGCATTGGGGAGGTTTTTGTCTCAGTCTCCTCCATTATTTCTGCAGATCAGGACACCTTGGTTGATACCTTACATAAATCCTCATGTCATGGGGTTCATGTCCTAAAGATTCTGACCTTTGACTCCCAGACTATGATAAGCATAGCATATTGTCATGGTTATACTAGGTAAGAGGCTATATTTAACTGTGTGATGAATGTTTGGCTAATTTGAGGGGGGAAATGATGAGATTTTGTTAAGTATTTAAGTATTTTAAATACTCTAAATACAACCCCTCAAAGTATTTTGTTACAAAGTACATTTGATTTTTTCCAATCCTGCAAAATACAAATTACAAAATACACTGAAGTAATTAAATACGTATTTAAAATACATATAGTTGAAATACTGCCCATGTCTGATTGTGTATCGTCTGCATAAGAATGGAAATCAATGCCATGTTTTCTAATTATAGAACCTAGAGGAAGCATGTAAAGAGAAAATAATAGGGGCCCTAGTACTGAGCCTTGAGGCACTCCATATTTAACCATAGTCTGGGAGGATGGTTCATTATGGACCTGTACAAATTGTTGGCGGTTAGTAAGGTATGATCTAAACCAAGCAAGTGCAGAGTCTTTGATACCTATGGAAAGTTCAAGCCTGTGGAGTAGTATGTCATGATCTATGGTGTCAAAAGCAGCACTGAGGTCAAGGAGGACTAGTATTGATGCATAGCCGTTATCAGCAGCAATAAGATTTGAAAACTCTGCAACTGCAATCTGACATGCCGAGCATGTCTCTTTTCTCCGCTTGTCACCAGCGCGGTGTCTTCGGGTTTTTCCGTGTTTTCCGGTATGAGCCGAACCTTCATGTTATTAGGGCGGTCTTATGTTGCCCCCTTGCGGTTGCAGTTTTAATTACAAAGTCCCGAACCTTCGGGATTCCCGATGTGCGGCAAAGAAAGGAGCATTCTCAACCCGTACCATCTGTATAACTAACACTGGATAGACTATCCCACTGTTGCCGCCCCATCATTCTTTATCTAGATCTGTGAGGACCAAGATCAAGGAAGGAAGGGAGGCTGTATAAAAGACCAAATGAGAGGCACCCCATGTCCCGTGCCAAGTTTGGCCTTCGTACAACAAAACGTTACAGAGATACATTGTGCGTCCTCACAACCAGATACCATGTTCCTGTGCCAAGTTTGGCCGTCGTATATCAAAGTGTTGCTGAGATATGAGCTAACTTCCTGTATCGCAGCCCGCCCTATGGATGCCAAATAATTCCAATTTCCTAGCACGTCCTCACAATCAGGTACCAAGTCCACATACCAAGTTTGAACTTTGTACATCAAAGCGTTGCTGAGATACGTGCTTACTTCCTGTATCACAGCGCCCCCTATAGAGTCCAAACGATGCCAATTTCCTAGTGCATCATCACAATCAGTTAACGAGTCCCCTTACCAATGTTTGGACTGCATATATCAAAGCGTTGGTGAGATATGAGCTCACTTCCTGTTTGCCGGCTTCGCAGTCAATTTTGATTAGCTGTATTGAGTAAACGCGTATGCGTATCGAAACTCTTCAGCTTTGCTGTTAGACCCCCAAATATCAAACCAGAATTCTTACACTACATGGTCAGATAAACATTGCGATCACCTCAGAAAAGCTGTTGCTTCAAGAGTGTACATTATGTACGCATATTTAATCAGATATTGCCTCATTTGCATATTTAAAAAAACAAGTTAGACAAAGTGTAATACAAAAAGTATTTCTCTTAATATGAACATTAATCTGGTAGAAGTTTATGAGGATATCTATAAAGGGAAAAAAAGTCCCATTCACCTCTAGTGTAATAATAGTGTGATCTATAGTGTCACCTATTGTGGTCATTTTCAGGACTTTCGTCACGGATAGAGATTTTGGCACACATCCCACGTTGTTCAATGGGGTCATATTAGTCTAGAACAGTTGAGATATTCTCCGCTAAATGAAGCACATACAAATCTTTCTCAGGTCCTAGACTAGGTGTTATAATAAGACTTTTCCAGAGCTGCCAACTTTTCAAAAAACCTTGGAGTGAGATTCTGTCGGGGGTGACCAAAAGTTTGTCCCGCACTCCAAAATTATTGTTTCGATCCCGATAAGTCAAGAATTGTGATTTCGATACCTTTTCGATGCTTTTTAAAAAAACTATTTTAGTGTATTTGGTGATTTAATCATCATTATTATACGGCTCTTCACAATGCAAGTAGAACACTCCATTGACTTGAATGGGATTTCCCAACGTTCTACCGGTCATTATTTCTTGATAGATGACCGCTCCGAAGATATAATGACCGATGCCAATGGCAACGGGTTCACTCCGCTAGTTGTTGCGGAAGCCACGAAACGGTAGCCAAGTCATTGCTAAAGACACATTGAGATGAGTTTCTTTTCTCGTTTTGGCAAGTAGCCGTATAATAAGCGCGATAATGTATAGAACGCCGGTCATTATCGGAAAATAATTCCCTTCAGGACGAAGCAAAACCCCTCCGCTGCGCGTCGGGGTTCAGTTCATCCTGTCGGGAATTATTTTCCGATAATGACCGGCGTTCTATACATTATCCCTTACGTAACCTAATATTGAATATTGTGTGATCATTCACACCAGTGGCCATCTAAGATTCTGCTCGACCCTCCACACACACAGAAAATGATAGTCATATGTTTCTATATCATATATTTTGGAATTCATAACTGTACATATTTTGTTGATAATGTTGAGTATTTTACAATCTGCATAATTATTAGTAGCTTTTAATGTTTAGTCATTTGTGTACTGATTTCAAGACTATTACACTTACTCATAGGGCTATGTTTAAATGGTGTGTAGGCCTAGGTCTAATTGACCTATGGCTAAGTCCCGCCCCCTCCACTCACTCGGACAAACAGTCAACATTCGGTGACAGGCGCTAGGGCAGCCAACCCAGTAGGAGAAATTTCACAGGAGACAATACAGATACGTTAATGAAGCTATAAGCTCTAAAAGTTAACAGTAGTATAACTAGAGCCCTTTGGACAATACAACAGCTAACCATCATGTACGATTGCCAAAGTACAAAAACTAGTACATAACATGCCAATGAACTCAGCAAACAAACCAGCTAGCAAATTAAAATGCTAATTAAAGGCTCTACCATTAGGTCATATCGAGAATAATGCATGACGGAAATAACTGTGGACTAACTGTGGATAACTTGTAGACCATAAAGGTAAGAGTTCATTGTCTTTACGTTTAGCTATGTTCGCTGTCTAGTTTTTGAATGTGGCTAGCATCAGTTGTAATGTGATCATGTGAAAGCTTGATAGGACAGAACAAAATGAGTTCATGCTTTGTTTTATCGCTGGAGGATAGCCTATGACAACTGATTGCATTCCTTGCTAGTCAACGTTAAATGACTGCAAGTTTTGTGGATTTTTGAACATTGTCATGTGTTGTCTCTGCTATTATTAACCCCCCAAAGGACGGGTTAATTGCTGGAGTGCTGTAGTGTGAAAGCACCTAAGCGACATGTACAATGCACCTAGAAGCTAACGTTTTCGTTAACGTTGCCTAATGTTAGCTAACATTGGCCTAACCTTGGTTAAAGAGGTGTTGAACATCTTAAAGAGGTACACCTACTCTACTAGATTCAGAAAAAAAAAAACTTTAACCGACAAAAGTGAAGTGTTCCTTTAAGGTTCTCGTGAGCTTTTGGCAGACCAGACCAGTCACTAAGCCATGGGGTCAGGTTGCAACCAACCCAGGTCAGACCTGGTTTTGTTGGTTAAAGTTTTTTTTTTTTTGCTGAATCTAGTAGAGTAGGTGTACCTCTTTAAGATTTAAGAGGGTGCCCGGTGATATCCCTTGGGCAATTTTGTATATTAAGCCTTTCTTGTCCAATGTGTCGAATATAAGGCGGATATGGATGAGTTTCCTCTCTCACTCGGAGAACAAAATCTCCACTTCACAAGCATCTACATACACCAAACCTTTCAGTCTTATACCTAACCATGTTTAGAAGGATTTTGCAGAGGGGTTTGTTGATATATGATTCTTAGCCTGATTTACATGACATTTTATTCCAAAAAACATGGCGAAAATGGATTTTTTAAAGGCTGGTATAGTATTTTCTGATTTACTGAATAACTAAATGAGATATCCATAATTCCCTCTCTAAAATACTTTTCATCTCTTTTTTAAGCTGGCTTTGTCCAATGTTCAGATTTGATATTTTTATGTTTATGCAAATCAGCGCATATTTAATTACATCATACATAATTTGCATATTCAAACATTACATTTCAGAAAACTTGTAATACATTTATTTTTCATATTGATCTAAGTAATCAACTGGTGAAGTTTCATAGTGATATCTGCTTGTTCATTTTTTTACCCTATTCTCCTGTAGTATATCCGCCTTATAGTCAACACATTGGACAAGAAAGGCTTAATATATGAAATTGCCCAAGGGATATCACCGGGCACCCTCTTAAATCTTAAAGAGGTACCCCTAGTCTACTAGATTCTGCAAAAAAAAAAAACTTTAACCGACAAAGCCAGGTTCACCTAAATTATGGCATTTGGCTCCCGGACTATAACCTCAACAATAAAGAATGCCTCGTATTTAATGATTCTGCTGATTTTGCAACACACCGACAAACACAGGTGCAGAACGAGGTCCCATAAACTGATCTCTTGAGTGGGCTAGGCAATATTAGACTGTCTGCAGAACTGAACAGTGCAGGCAAGTTCACATTAAGAGCATGTTCGGGAAACAGTCTGTTATAGGCAAGCACACAATCAGTCAGAAGTATATACAGCAGTTGTAGGCCTTTTTCATAATAGCAGTGTGTGTAGTAAGTGAATGTGTGACAAATGGTAGGCCTATTTCTGTAAATGTTTATTAAGGCCTTGGCTCCAAGCCTATAGGGAGGGAAAGTAATCTCATCGCCATCTGGTGGTTGCGTTCCTAGAGGCTAGCGGAAGTGGATGGGATTTTCTTTTAGAAAAAATATATCTCGGCCCACGATGGGAAGTTAGTTAAATGCCTTCAATATGCTATGCATTTAGGTCAGCTCTATTGCTTCTAGTGGTCATACTTTATTTTTTAGGATCAGTTTAATTGTTTTGAGTTTGTTTGTAACATGGTGATAACGAACTACAGTAGCTAGCTACAGTAGCATTTGACGTCACCAGTTTGGGCGCTTCATCTCCAACTGATCAAAACGGCGAGGTTAGAGCGATATAAGCCATTTTCCATCACGTGTCGCACTAACTTTTGATGCACATCGTTTTTAAGCGAATTAACTTTTTAATGGAAAAAGGGGTAGGCCTACTGTCTTCCTCAACATTTGATTCAATAAGATAGGCTATATCAACGTTAATTCAAAAGTGCAGTTCAGGTCCCTTTCCACAGGTGTGTTAATCAAGCGCCATGCAGTCTGCATTGATAATCAAAGTGTTTGATTTTATAGGCCTACACCTGGGGAAAGCGACCAGATGAAACCCATAGGCTTACATAGAAAGGTGGCAAGTTGGCAAATAGGTTGCAACGTGTGTGGACAATTCGCCGTCGCCGAAAGCGTAAAAGGCTTTTTACACAAGACAAACATTTTCTTCCTCTTCGCCAGTTTCATGAAATAAAACGTGTTTATTTTATTGTATTTTATCTTATCAGTTTCAACAAAGTAAAGGTGGTGTAGCCTAGGCCTACTGTAGCACCAACGGAGTGTAAAGGCCTTGTAGGCAATTAAACAGCCCTACCATAAACCTAGGCTACCAGTGGAGCCCCTTTATCAATCTCAGCGTAAAACACGCGATTGCTGATTAAAAATTCCATTCCAATTCCAAAACCATTAAAGTCACTTGTTAAGGCGCCTATTGTAGCCCATTGTCCAATTTTCGTTCAACTAACACATCAACAAAATTATGGAGTAGCCGCTTATCTCCGGAGAGGCTGCAGGTTATAAACGGTGTCCCGTTATAAATACGGTATTAATGGACTCGGGCGTCGAGGAGGTCTTTGCCTCCCCCACGTCCATTAATTCCGTTGCCTATAACATAGCCTACCTTTGGTGCCGTTATTCCTTAACCTTTACAAGGGTGGGTTTTGAACATTCTAATACAAGATTCCATTCCGCAACAACTCAAGGTTATAAAATTCTTGATATGGCCACACCAGCTGATTCACCGGAAAGTAGGCCACTCTGAAAGTTTAATAGTCCAAATGTCTTACATGATGCGGGCGGGCGCAGGACTGAAAAATCGGTCCGCGCATACCTTCACTTGTACAACTGTGTAGGCCTAACAACATATTTCGCAATTCCCAGCAGGTCTTAGTCAACTGTAACTTTTGATGTCAAAACAGCCAAATTAAACACACTTCCAGTCAAATAGCCTATATGTCACAATACAAATGTGTAAATAAATACTTGCCTATTTTGTGGGACATAAGAAAAACAATTACAGCGCTTAGGTCTACATTATTCACAATCAGGAGAAACTATCTATGGCCATGATGTAGAGAGCACAAAATTGGTCCAAATTATCATCTTAGCTGGGCTACTAGTCAAGTCCATGACCAACAATAAATAGGCTAACTAAATAAATAAAAAATAAATAATGAATAACTTTTACTGTTTTGGTTGAAACTTTAGTTTATTTCAGAAAACAAACAAACCAGGACAATTGTAATAGCATAACTGAAACATCAATTGTTTTCCCCAATTCAACACCAAATACACAAAAATGCTGCTGGAACTGACATACTGTCAAACTGACAAGTCTTGTCACCCTTCACAACAACTGTCTTTTGCATGAAAGCATAATTTAGGATCCAGTGCTAAGGTTAAGGGTAGTCAGAGGTTAGCTGTGAAAGCATTCCTAAGAAAACCTTAATGCTGAATTACATAGGCCTAAAGAATATAGACTTTTCAGACAAAATACTTCAGTGTTGTATGACAATAAATAAATGCAATTAGCACCATTGAAAATTTGATAGACAGCCATATTCCTAATGTTGCTTTGTGAATTGTACTAATATGTTCCATTTCTTTTGCAGATACTGCACACATGATGCCTGGTACTGGTGATATGAAGGTATAACACAGATTTGACATTATGTCTACACCTTAAGGCAATTTCCATTTCATAGTCTTCTATACACTCAATCTAGAAATAGTTTCAACATGAATAGATGCAAGAAACCTGTTTCCAACTCAGCATTGAGGAGGAGAGCCAGGGTGGACCTGAATAACAGGTTAAGGGACATTGGTGAGAGTGAGGTGACACCTCCTCCCAAATACTTTAAGGATGTAGCTGAACTTGCCGAGGCAAACATCGGAGACACTGTGTTATTGGATCCCGAAGCAGCTGTAGATTCTGTGTTAGGGCAAAGGGCTTATTATGTTGATGATGATGATAATGATTATGATGAGGGCGACAATCTGAGAGACATGTCTGACTGTGAGGAATCTGCAAACCTCACAAGTTCCCTTTCCAACTGGGCATTGACTTATGGCATTTCGCATATTGCCCTCACTGCTCTCTTGGCCATCTTAACTGTATATCATTCAGATCTGCAGAGGGATGCCAGAACACTTCTACATACCAAAACAGTATATTCTGTCCAAGGGCTCTGTAATGGTGTATATTATTACTTTGGCATTGTTGAAGCCTTGAGAAACACACTGTGTCAGTGGAAGGACAAGCTGGTTGATGGTTGTTGTTTACCACTTCAGATCAGCATTGATGGCCTTCCACTCTTCAAGAGCTCTAGCATACAGTTATGGCCAATTCTGGGTATGCTGGTTAGTGCTCCGATGAAGGAGCCAATGGTAATAGGGCTGTTTTCTGGCACACATAAACCTGCCCCCTCTAAAGACTTTCTGGCAGATTTTGTGTGTGAGCTGTCTATACTCCAGGAAGGGTTCAGCATTGAGGGGAAGAGGTTCACCATGCGACTGCATTCCATCATTTGTGATACACCTGCCCGTTCATTTGTCAAAAACACTAAAGCATTCAATGGTTACCATGGATGTGACAAATGTATACAGAGTGGGGTGTATATAAATAATCGCATGACATACCCCCTTCTGGATAGTAGTCCGAGAAGTGATGAGGCTTTTGCAAGACAGGAGGATGAGGAGCATCACTTGGGTCCTCATGCCTTTGTAGGTTTGAATGTTGGATTGGTGTCACAGGTCCCACTTGACTATATGCACCTGGTGTGCTTGGGTGTGGTCAGGCGTCTCCTCCATCTGTGGCTCAAAGGCCCATTAGCTGTCCGTCTACCCTCCAGAGACGTGATCAGGATCTCAGAGAACCTTGTGCAATTGAGACAGCACATTCCAAGAGAATTTGCACGAAAGCCAAGGTCTCTGAAGGAAGTGGATATGTGGAAGGCTACAGAGTACCGGCAATTTCTTTTGTACACTGGACCAGTGGTGTTGCGGGATGTGCTGAACCCTGCAGCTTACTCCAACTTCCTCCTGCTGTCCACGGCTATGTCAATGCTGGTCTCTCCTCGTCTCTGTGTCACACACAGCGACTACGCCAACAGCCTCCTCCATGCGTTTGTCACTCACTTCAGTGCCATATATGGGAAAGATCAGGTTGTGTACAATGTTCATGGCTTGACACATTTAGCACAGGATGCTAAAGTCTTTGGAAGCTTAGACAAAATATCATCTTTCCCATATGAGAACTATTTATCAAGACTGAAGAGCATGGTACGCAAACCCTCCTGTCCACTGGCTCAAATAATAAGACGGCTATCAGAACAGTCTTCGTGTTCCCATGAGCCAAAAGCTGTACCACAGCTAAAAAGAGAACACAGTCGAGGCCCTGTGCCTGTTGGTAGTGGGGTTTGCCGTCAATATGACGAAATGAGTTTGGGGAATGTCACTGTTGGCACAAAGTCCAATGACTGCATGTTTCTCATAAGTGGGAATGTCTGTAGCATCAGCAACATCATTAAGTGCGCCAATGAGGTTCATGTTGCCTACAGACAATACCAGAACAGTAGTTCATTCTTTACATATCCTTTTGACTCGGTGTCCCTTCACATAGTGAGTATGTCTGAGCTGGAGTCCAACACTCAATTCACGACGATGGCTAATGTGAAGCAAAAGTGTGTGGCTTTGCCCTACAAGGGGAAACTAGTGATCATTCCCTTGTTTCACACAAAGGACTAGGCCCGAGTAAAGAGCTTTTCAGTTGTTAGTTTGTGAAAGAGCTTTTCAGTTTTCAGTTTGTGAAAGAGCTTTTCAGTTTTCCGTGTTTGCTTCCAGTTGTTGATTTGAAGGTTTTTTTGTCTTTACTACATTATGTTAGACATATTGTGGAGTCGTCTTCACTGATGAAGGCACAGCAAACATAGTACCATCTATTTGGTACAAGGAGGGACAGTGTGTGTGGCCAACCTGCAGCTCAGACACAAAAATTCAGAAAGCCGTAAGAAGATGCGAAGTGCCGGGTCCCGGATGGAAATTATTCAATGCCCGCATCATATTTCAAAGGGGTGAGAAACATTACAGAGCCATTCCACTGCACCATCCTCTGCTCCCTACCTAAAGGGGGAAATAATGTGGTAATGGTCACCGGCATACTCATATCTGGTGTCACAACCACCGGGCTCAAGGTAGCCGTGACATTAAAGATGGGGACCACACTGTAGCTAAAGGTTTAAATATAAGATATTTTATTATAACATTAAAAGAGTAAAGTCAGTATATGATAAAGAAAAGTGTAATGCAAAGTGTCTAGGGGTGATCAAACAAAGAGTGTAAAACGCGACGTCTATGTGCAAAGCTGGCAACGGGTTGCGGCTCTCCCCAGAGGAGCAGCCATGGAGCGCAGAGAGCAAGCCCAAGCGAATGAGCAGAGAGCAGAGCCAAGATCAGAGAGCCAGAGAGAACGCGTCCATTCCTCCTTCGTCGTAATATAGCACCACCCATTACTCCAAACACCAATGGGGTCCTTTCTCTGCAAATCAGGGAAACAAGGGGCAGAGCCCACACAGGCATTAGACCAGAGGGCGCGCAACCCCAGGACTGACCAGCAGGGTCTTAACACTGAAAAACAAGGTTTTGGGTGACCACATAAATGTTTAGGTACCTGTCAGTGTGTAATTGCTGTATTCTGTCATCAAACTAGATGACTTCAGTGAAGCCCTGAGTCATCTGAAAGACTACCTACAGAGTGGAACAGCAGGCCTCCAGTCAGAGGAAGAAGACCTACCAAAGAAGAGGAGATGGAAGCAAAGGTATGCACATTGAGGATCATAGTTTTCACATGCATACTATAAGGCCTTTCTTAGTACAAATACAAACCTGTCCATGGAGTAATTGTGCTATCTCACATTTCCCCTGTCTTCACTAGATACCTAGACTCAGACAGTGACTCTGAACCCACTGAAATGGCTAACAGAGGACCTATGAAGCCATCCACCACCAACACCGTACATCAGAAAAATGTGAACATTCCTTTACCCTCTGTGCCACTGTGTGATGAATCTTTCAAGTCAATGCTGGACAAACCTTGTGTGAACATTGTGGGACACTGTGATGTTATTTGATTGTAATTGGCACATCAGTATTTCTTCAATATTTCTCAATAGCCAATGCTGCTACAGATCCAGGGAGCACCTTTGTCTTCAGCCCAACTTTTAGGGTGGGACACAACACTGGCCCTATAACCTGCACAGGTGAGACAAATTTAAATTGTGAAAACTGCACCTGACACATAACAGCCTTCACATCCAGTTCTGTTGGAGTTCCTGTTTGTTGAGTGTTGAGTAGCTGGTCAATTTGATGATGAGAATCATACTGTACAATTTCTAAATGAATATGCAGAGAAGCAGCATTTGGATTGTGAATTTCTTCTCTATCTCACCAATCTTTCAGCGGCAGAACTGCATGGCCTGTTGCTAGTAGAAAATATCAAGCAGCTTGCCACCATCGTCAATGAGGTGTTGGCAAAAGTATTGAGCAGTAATGGCCAGCCAACATGTCCTGAAATGCCCGAGGACTTTCAATTCCCCCTCGACAGTATAGAGGAAGTAAGGCGTTTTGAGGAGTGGCTAAAGAACCCTCAGAATGACGGGCAAAAACAAGCCTTGGTAAGCATTTTCATTAAAATCAAGAATGTGATAAATCTGACAGATCATTGAATTTGCCCTGACGGACCTTCAGGACACAGCCATTGAAACCGACTTGCACCAATCATGGAGATGGGTGTTGCCTCTTCACTTTCTGTTGCCATTTATTTTTGGATGTTTAACAAGAACTGATGGGCTCCAGATCAATTGTCAATGTGGTCAGGGTGACGTTAAGACAGGTAATTGTAATGCAGGTTGCAACTTCAAGACAGCACACTGACTATGTCAGAACATAGATGGTACTGACTGATTTGGGGGGGGGGGGAGGCTAGCAGCACTATTGTCATGTTTACTCTATTCATTTTTCTCCCTCATGTCCACATAGGTGACCGCCCTCTCCTCTGTTGGGGGGCTTGATGTGAAGAAGGTGACCTGGAACGTGTTGGCCACAATGTTTTCCTGCCCTGTGGCTCGCAGGATCAATTGGAAGGGGGTCAATGAGAAAATGGGATTTCATAAGATGGCATCCAAAGTCATCTTAACCCGTAAGTATTACTCCAATGGTTTCCATCACAATGACTGCCCGTGATGATGAATTGGCATGTGTTCACTTAATGTGCATCAACTCATCCGACACTTAGTCTATCCAAACAGATTAGAGCATCTGTTTACTAGTGGCGGTTGCTGCTCTTTAGAATAGGGGAAGCTCTGATAAAAAACTATTTCTAAATTAATTATTAAATTAATATTATTGCTGCTATATTGTTATTTGAGGGGAAAATATAGGCTATCCCAAAACCCAGAATAGACAAAACAGTATAGCCTACCTTAGGGTTCTGAGTATGGTTAGAACAACTGAGCTTACATTGTACCAGTTCACTTTGAGGGGTTACAAAGTTTTTTGGTAGCCTACAACATACAGTTATAGTGCGTGACTATTCCTACGTTCATCTGCCTTGCTGTTTAATTTTGAATCTCCCCTTTTGTAGTCAGGCAGCCATGGGGTCCGATCTGGTTTTGTCGGTTGATTTTTTTTTTTTTTTGGCAGAATCTAGTAGACTAGGGTAGCTCTTCAAGATTGATGAGGGTGCCCGGTGATATCCCTTCGGCAATTTTATATTAAGCCTTTCTTGTCCAATGTGTTGAATGTAAGGCGGAGATACTACAGGTGAATATGCTAAAAACAAAACAAAAAACAAGCAGATATCACTATGAAACTTCACCAGTTGATTGCTTAGATCAATATGAGAAATGAATAAACTCTGAACATTGGCTAAAGCCAGTTTCAATGTGTTGTTTTCATTTTGTTGACATGACAGATGAAAAGTATTTTACAGGGGGAATTATGGATCTCATTTACTTATTCAGTAAATTAGACAGTACTACAAGCTTTTTTACAAAATCAATTTTCGCCATGTCCTTTGGAATAACATGGTTAGGTATAAGACTGAAATGTTTGCTGTATGCAGATGCTTGTGAAAAGAAGATTTTGAGGAAACTCATCCATGGGTGCTATTTCTCACTTGGACTGTATTTAAGTAGCCTACATTATATTTGAGTTGATTTGCATTTGATAGGATAGTGATAGGAGGTATTTCCTATTTCCTTTTTTCTATGATTTTGATGATATTTCATGACATTTTTCATTATAGTTATCGTTCTGGGTGTTAACGGCCTGCAAGTGAGAGATGCTAGCACCCATGCTGATTTTCCTCTCTCACTCTGAGAACAAAATCTCCACAAGCATCTACATACACACACTTTTCACTTTTCTCATACCTAACCATATAAGGCAGGTTTTCACAGAAGGGATTGTTAATAATATTATTCTTAGCCTGATTGTGTGCATAGCAAAATTTTACTCTTAACAGGCTATTGGCATTATTTCCTGATTCACTGGATAACTACATGAGATAGCCATAATTCCCCCTGTAAAGTACATGTAATCTCTTATGTCAACAAAAAGAAAAGATAAAAAACAAATCAAGTGGCTTTATCCAATATTCATATTTTATCTTTTTAAATTTAGGCTAGCATATCAGCACATATTTAATTGTATCATGCCTAATTTGCATATTCCAACATGAAATTACAGAGAACTTGTAATACATGTATTTTTCATGTTGATTTAAGCAATCAACTGGTGAAGTTTCATAGTGATATCTGCTTTTTTTTTTGTTTGTTTTACCCTATTCACCTGTGTATCTCCGCCTATAGCATATACTGTAGGCTAACACGTTGGACAAGAAAGGCTTAATACACAAAATTGCCCAAGGGATATCACCGGGCACCCTCCTAAGTCTTAAAGAGGTACCCCTTGTCTACTAGATTCTGCAAAAAGAAAAAGAAGAAAAAAAACTTTAACCGACAAACCATGCAGGTTCACCTAAATTATGGCATTTGGCTGCTGGACTGGGGAAGGCTATCACATGGCTTATGAAATTCACGTCAACATTAGCATAATCTGCGAGCTATGTAGCTACAACTTAGCCTAAATACATAGGCCTACCTGAAACAAAAGCAAATCACAAACTCTAACTCCACATTACGGTGTTATACATTTGAGCTGCAACTTGCTTTGCCGGTAATGTTCCGTAACTCTCACACATCCCTGAACTTGAAACCAGAGCCCGTCTATCTAGACAGTAAAGGAAAGTTGAAACTCTATGCAACATGTGCTTTCAATCATAACCGGGCTTCCCTGGAAATGACGATTTTGTGGCGTTCATCCAATGAACATCTAGCTGTGTCTGCACTGACCCCAGCCCACTCTGGTAGCCTACTAAGTGCTATAACAAGGTCAGGCAGTGTCTAGTGTAGTGCTACGCAGGGGCGCCAGCAGAAACTAAGATGGAGTATTGGGATTGAGCCTTACAGACAGACAGACAAACAAACAGACAAACAGACGCCGGTCCACATCTCGCATTTACGATATCAAACTCACCTTTTGTGGACCTACAACAGTAGGCTATTAGTAATATAATCGTGTCTGTGTCTGTTTTCCAATAGGATCAGTGCGCAAATGTGTCACAACTGCAAATGCTACAGATGATGACATACTACATCATGCTATCCGATGGTTCTCGTTGGCCCATGATCGGTTTGGAGGCCGCCAGGAGAGGATGAAACAGCGGCAGCGGCAGCAGCAGGAGCAGGAGAGCATGGAGAGACAGCGGCAGCAGCAGGAGCAGGACAGCATGTAGAGACAGCGGCAGCCGTCACCGCAGCAGCAGCAGCAGCATCACTACCAGTAGCAACCAACTCCCTCCCTGCCTTCCAAAACCACACAACTTTTTTTTATTATTATTTGTTTTTATTTTTATTTTTAGGTCTACAGCACGTGGAGCTGTTTTGTGCAACATGTTGGAATTGATCACGTTTCATGGTTTAAGTTCATGTAGTAGCCTACATAGGCTATGAATCATTTCTCGTGGCTTGTGAAGTGTGTCATGAAGTTGAGTTCATGTAATAAATCTGAAACATTTCTCTTGACTTCTTTTGTTTAATTCCCTGATTGATTCCATTATAGCCTATCCAGCCACAATGTAACTTTGTATAGCAAGTTAAAAATGTGAACATGTAAACCTTAGTTAACTGTGACAACCCTTCCATAATTAGCCTACTAAGAAAACAACCATTATAAGGATCATATTTTAAAAATGCCATGGATAAGGCAAAATAGAAGCTGGCAGTGGTCTGGTACACAGACCCGTATCGCATCCGTAGGAGTCTGAGAAGCAGGTCCGTGCCACATCTGTAACGGAGGATCAGACGGAGGACAAGCGCTGGTCCATATCCGCCGCAGATATGTACCACGGATCGATACCACACCCGTACCTAGGGGGGGATCATACGGACCTGGGGCCTCATTTATAAAACTTTCTTACGCACAGATTTGATCTAAGACCGTGCGTACGCTCAAATCCATGCCAACGCTCAGATTTATAAAGACCGTCTTTGACGTGGAAAAGTGCTTATCTCCACGTCAGGTTCCAACCTGACGTACGACCATTTCCTTGTGGTAGTGCCAGGGTACTGCAAGTAATCTGAGGTCCAAATGCGATGAATTATCAAAATTCCAAGAAGACCAACGATCTCATGTAGTTCTCTACCATATGCATGATCAATATCAGCAGAAGTTGTAAGTAGTAAGTATAGAAGTTAAAGTTTTAACTAATTCTAAAGGTTGGAAAAGGAAAGTGAAAAAATCCTGTAATATTGTAGTGGAGGCTAAAAGTGGAGGCTAAAAGTAAGTAAACGCAGTTTATTCACCCCAGACATTTCAAAAATAGAGTTTATCAACCTCTCCAAAGACGTATTCACCTATTTCAACTTTTAACATTGAAAAAGCACACTGTATTATCTGCATTCACAATATGAACACTCATCAACACGAACCATTTAATCCACCAATCTTGAATTTCCCCTTGGGGATCAATAAAGTATCTATCTATCTATCTATCTATCTATCTATCTATCTATCTATCTATCTATCTATCTATCTATCTATCTATCTATCTATCTATCTATCTACCTATCTAGCCTATCTATCCATCTATCTATTTTATAAACACTTGATAATATCCTCTACCATAATCAAACATATTCTGAATGCGTTATGAAACGGCGCATTACCGTGATCACAGAATTCATGGGTTATACACTTCTTATTTTACTAGCCTACTACACCCGTGCCATGCCTAGGCTATATCTTATCTATTTCAAAGCATTCAAAAAAGCAGGCAGGCCATAGAGTCATCTATATATTTAATGTTCCCATCGATATTGACCATAAAGTGTCCATTTACGCTTGTTTAGAAGAGGGAAATATGACTTGCGTTCATGATATTCCAAGCTCCACAACAGAAAGATAATCTTATAATGTAGGCTATATATGGACAGGTATTTTTCAGCATCTTTACATCGCAAATAGACATAATCTATAGATAGATAGACAGATAGATAGACAGATAGATAGATAGATAGATAGATAGATAGATAAATAGATAGATAGATATTTTATTGATCCCCAAGGGGAAATTCAAGAATTTGGTGTTAACATTCCATTCTCACGGTAATTGCATTGTTGCCTTTATCAAACGCACGCACAGGCGCATAACCGTGATCACAGAATTCATGGGTTACCCACTTTATATAAAATTATATAAAGTATATGTATATAATATGTAAATAGACATAATCTATCCTCTGAAAAGCAGAGTTTTGCATCTTCATAATTGCGGCCAAGTTGCAATGAGTTATAGCACGCGTCTGATTGCATAGCCTCTGTCTGATGGCAGTGCCCAAGACCAGATGGCAATACGTGGATAATAACAATTAGGATAATGCAGGCTAAAATATGAAAAGATATAAAGGTAGGCCTAAAGGTCACTGGACATTCTTGAAAGTAAACAGTCGCTGACATCGATATTGCTTGAATCCCGACGCGCAGAATGAATGAAGAATGACCGGTGAACTACTTATAGGCTACTATTCGCTATACAGTAAAAACATAGCCTATCCATAAACGTTCGGTCTACATGACATACAGTATCTCGCTTATAATGTAGTCCGCCGTAGGCTACATGGGCAGTATCTAACCCTGGGTCATATTGGAAACGCCATACTGTACCATAACGTATAGGCCTAAATTAGTATGATGTACTGTAGGTATTTCCGTCATAAGGTAGCCTACTATGTTCTATTACCAAAGTAAACCTACTACATTTGCCACACATTGCCTACTACATTACTGCAAGCAGAAGGAATAAAAGCAAGCAGAGGACAATGGACATGGATGCATATTTCTTTCCAGAAAGCGCTGCTTGGAAAATTATTATTAATTATTCGAACTAACAGCGCATAAACATAGGTTAACATCAGATGGCATAGGCTAGGCCTTTACAGTTTTCAATATATGTATTTTAGGTACAACTTAGCCATTGATTGCATTAAAGCCTATGCTAATGATGTTGATGAGGGGGCGTGTACAAGGCGGAGACCTAAAATCACCCGGCTGCGCACAAATTCACGTTCATTTGCGATTTATAATGGCCACATCTGCAAGAGTGGCGTACGCACGTTTTTTTGTGCGTACGTTCGTTTCTCTGAATCACACGTACGATCATATCAGAAATGATCTAAGATCAAATGAACGATGGTTTCTACGCGATACTTTTATAAATGAGGCCCCTGGACCAGTGCAAGTCCATATCTGCCGCAGATCCGTCAAACGGATCCAAAACAATTTTGGACCGATGTGCGTTTGGAAGCCGGATCAGGTCCATTATTCAGATCCGTGCCGGATGTTGTGGTAGATGTGGCCCAGTTCCGTCCCGTGTAGTTTTGCTATCTGGGTACTGTAATAATAATAAATACAGTATGCACATTTACAAATAAATAGATGTTATGGGTAGGATAGGGTAATGCAATTGTCCAGAGGGGGAGTGCGGCCTTATTGTCCCTGTCAAGGTTGCCATGGTTGTGGACACCCCAACAGGCACAGGCAAGACACAGGATGCAAAATACAATTGAAAGAGGGTGGGAATAGTGTAGTATCAGAATAGACAGGTTTAAGATTAAATAAATACAGTGCAAGGCAGTTCAGTGATAATGTATTAATAATAACTGTAATATTGAAGTACACATGATATGAGGTAGATGAGCAGAACAGGTTGATTGACTTGTTTGTTGTAAGGGTGGGTGCTATTTCTGAGTGTTCAACAGAGTGACAGCTTGGGGGAAGAAGCTGTCTCTGTGACATCTTGTTTTGGTAAACAGTGCCCTGTATCGTCTCCCAGAGGGAAGGAGGTTGAACAGTTTGTGACCAGGATGTGAGGGGTCTGTAGAGATTTGTGCTGCCCTTTTCCTGACCCTGGACCGGTAAGGTCCTGGATGGAAGGGAGGTCAGCTCCAATAATCCTCTCTGCAGCCCTTAATGTCTGTTGCAGTCTAGCCTTGTCTCGTTTGGTGGCTGACCCATACCAGACAATGATGGAGGTGCATGACAGACTGAATGATCGCTGAGTAGAAAGTGGTAAGCAGCTGCTTAGGCAGATTAAACTTCCTCAGCTGCCTTAGGAAGTATAACCTCTGCTGGGCCTTCTTCTGGATAGTGTCAATGTGGGAAGACCATTTTAGGTCCTGTGAGATGGTTGATCCCAGGAACCTAAAGGAATCCGCATTGAACACTGTGTCGTTCTGAATGGCAAGAGGGGGGAGAGGGGGATCCTAAAGTCCACTGTCATCTCCACGGGGTTCTTGGGGTTAAGCTCCAGGTGGTTCTGACTGCACCACTGGACCAGCTGCTCCACTTCCTGTCTGTAAGCAGACTCATTACCATCCTGGATCAAACCAATGACGGTGGTCATCCGCTAACTTCTTCTATTCTTCTATTCTATCGACTCTTCTCTATTCTGTGGAATAATCCTGTTGTTTTCAAGTAATATCCTACAAAATAGGCTATAACTAAAACATTGTTCGCCAGGATGTTTGATGTATGCAATTAAATCTGTAACATTCAGATTTATTACTTCCTCTAGTTGTTCTAGGCTGCATTCAGACTGCCAGCCAAAAGCCGTTTTTTAGCCCATCCAGACTAGAACCGGATGGCACTTTTTTTCTGAACAGCGACAAATCACAAGAAGTGCGATTTTTGCCAAATGGATCCAAACCACCTCTGGGAGGTAGTTTCAGTCTGAACAGCTCCCAACACTCGCTCCCACCAATGCGCCAGACCACCCACCTATTTCGAGTTGTGGCTACGTTTTGTGATGGCTAAATCTTTTTACCATGTTGTATTAACATTTGACTAAACAATACTCAATGTTAAACAGTGTCTGAGCTGTTTCTATGGAAGTTGCAAGAATCCACGTTGTTCTTCTATTAAATGCTGTTAAATAACTAAATGTACCACAAAGACCACTGTCGCTCAGTCACATTCTCTCTGCAAAAATAAATCACGCTGGTCTATTTGTTTCCATCTCCTGCTGCAACTTTTAAGTATGTTAGACCCCCAAATATCAAACCAGAATTCTTACACTACATGGTCAGATAAACATTGCGATCACCTCAGAAAAGGTGATGCACGCATATTTAATTAGATATTGCCTCATTTGCATTTTTTTTAAAAACAAATTGGACAAAGTATAATACAAAAAGTATTTCTCTTAATATGAACATTAATCTGGTAGAAGTTTATGTGGATACCTATAAAGGAAAATAAAAGTCCACCTCTAGTGTAATAATAGTGTGATCTATAGTGTCACCTATTGTGGTCATTTTCAGGACTTTCGTCTCAGATAGAGATTTTGGCACACATCCCATGTTGTTCAATGGGGTCATATTAGTCTAGAACAGTTGAGATATTCTCTGCTAAATGAAGCGCATACAAATCTTACACAGGACCTCTACTATGTAAATGAGTGTGTACATGTGTGCACTTGCTTTTGTGTATTTTGTACTCTGTCTGAGTTTTTGCTGTGAGTGTGTGTGTTTTTTATGTGTCTGTGTTCATTTGTGAGTGTGTGTGTGTGGAGGGGGGTGTAATGGGGTGTGTGTGTGTTTTTTTTTTTTAAGTGTGTGCACTGCGCGTACATGTTTATGTGTGTGTGCGTGCATATGCCTGCCTGTCTACTGTGTGTGTGTCTTTGTGAGCCTGGATGTGTGCTTATGTATATTTATGTGTTTGTGCATGCGTGTGCTTATGTACGTATTTTAATTTATTGTATGGTCCCCCATGAACCAAATTACACACAACTTGGCATACATTCAGAGGGTGTCATAATGATCCTACACTTCAAATTTCATGCAGTTTTGAACCTGACAACCAAAGACACCTGCGATTACAATGGCTCATTGTTGCAATTTAATTTTTGACTAGGTGACGCTATACATTAAATGAGTGGTTATGAGATGGGTTGACATTGCCTCTAGGCCCCACAATTCTCAAGATATTCACAGAAAACTGTGTCTGGCTATCTACAGGCCAGCTGGTGTACAGTCACTAAATGTATTGTATAATATTGTTTATTATTTATAATAATAATTTATTGTATGGCCCCCCATGAACGAAATTCCACAAAACTTGCCATGCATTCAGAGGGTCTCATAATGATCCTACACTGCCAATTTCATGCAAATTTGACCATGTCAGGTCAGAAATATCTGCGATTACAACACCTTATTTTTGCTTTTTCCTTTTTAACTAGTTGGCGGTATATGAAATGAGTAGTTATGGGATGGGTTGATATGGCCCCCATACAAAACATACAAAAAAGGTGGTCCTCCTACAATTCTCGAGATATTCACCAAAAACTGTGTCCGCCCTACCCTCCTTTCGAGGATCAAAGTGAAAAACAATGGTTCCATGCTATCCTTGTGGGGCTACATGCCCAAAAAATGTGTGCACCCCAGTCTTTCAGTGACCTGGGATTTCTTGACAAATATTTGCTCAGGAGAAGAAAAAAAAGAGGAAAAATCTGACTAAACCTTTGCCGCACGGTGGTCCTAATTAAATAGCCTTCCAACAGTTTGAAACGGAGCTTGCCACAAATGTAGTAGTTTCAGTTTCTGTCGCTCAATCGTGCACATGCATGCATGCATTCAATGAACGCTCATACCACCACTTTACATGTAGTTGTATGGCTCTATGTTTAACCACATCGAATTGGCAAGTATTTCCTCCTGGGGCCTGTACTACGAAGCGGGGTTACTGGCTTAGTTGGGTAACTTCGAGAGTAAGTTGATCACGTGTGGCGTAACTTCCCGGTTAACCCGTACTACGAAAGGTGGATAGGTTTTAACCGAGGTATGCTGCCATGGCAATTTACCCGAGGTTTGCGGTTAACCACACCCGTTATAGGCGAAGTACCACCCCAAAATGTCGAGCTCCAATAATGGATCTTCCAGGTAGCCTACGTCGACATTGTGGGGTGGTACTTCGCCTATAAAGGGTGTGGTTAACCGCAAACCTCGGGTTAACCAAGAACATAAACTGCTCGGAGCAGGTTTGAGATGCAGCGTAAATTGCCATGGCAGCATACCTCGGTTAAAACCTATCCACCTTTCGTAGTATGGGTTAACCGGGAAGTTACGCCACACGTGATCAACTTACTCTCGAAGTTACCCAGCTAAGCCAGTAACCCCGCTTCGTAGTACAGGCCCCTGGCCCCTGATGGCAGAAACGTTTGTTTTTGAAGTTTAAATTAAATTTAAATGTAAAGACTGCAACCCTACCAACATATTCAGGGATACTGATACATACAGTATAAAATGGATATGAAGCAGCAATTCAAAAATGTGACGAATGAGTAATGTGATGGCCAAGACAATATAAAACTGGCTATATCATACTAATATAAATCATGTTTTCCAGAAATTATATTACTGCTCCCTTACGACAGCCATCAATATTGTCACTCTCACGCACACCAGAGTTATTGTTGGCATTTCTTTAATAAATTCTGCCCAGAGAAAAAGTATAAAAAGACATTGGTTGCACATCTTTTTTTGCGCTTGGTTAAATGTCTTAAAAAACTATTTTCAACATTATCATAGATCTACACAAGGGCTGGTGGGTGTTGTTAACAAGAACACCTGATTTCCAACGTCATTCAGTAGATTCTCATACATTCAGTCAGCCAAGTGCTTCTGGTCTCCATACAGTCTAATTTAAATCCTCCATTGAAGAATCAGATGATCTTCAGGTGTTCAAAAAATATCTTCAAAATTAATATTACTCAATGTCTAATCCATACATACAATAATTCTTCCAGCTTTATTCAGTAGTTCAAAACGTCTTTTAACACAGTTGTCCTTGGTGCTGGTGAAGTCTTTAGCCATACAGGTTCTCTTAAATTTCAAACTAATGATGATGAATGATGATGAAATTACACACAGACACACAGACACACACACACACACACACACACACACACACACACAAATGTATGAGCAGGAAAAGCTCATCATGAAAGATATCCTGGGAGTTTGTCTATTACAGAGGAGTATAACATCTTCAAACAGTATCTTAATATTAATAAGAATCCAGTAAACATATTCCTTGCATAAGGGTTTAGAATGGCGGTCAGAAAGGACCTCTCAATGATGCAGTGCTTATGTGAGGGGCAAATCCATGGGGAAGAGGTGGGGCTCCAGACTGAGAGGGTGATTCCCATGCTTGGCCATGCTGAGAGGTCACTGTTGAAGGAGGAAATGGCAGAGCACCATCCTTTCCTGAAATGGTGTGGTTGTAAAGTTGGAGGCTGGAGGAACCATTGACCGGTACTGGGCTTTGGCTGTATTCAAAACGGTGGTCCTTATCACCACTGAAGACCATACTGTTTATGTTATTAGTACCTCCCCCTGACCCTGCTGTTGCAACTCCTGTAACTCCCCCCGGTAAAGAATCCTGGGGCACTGTCGTACCGGCAGCAACGGGCTCTTGCTTATGGACGCCACAATACGCGTCCCTTAGAGTATGTACTGGTATTTTCCCACTCATTGTATGACTTAGGTAGCTATCCGGAAAACTTGACGAGGGGAAGTGGGGAGGCCCAGGGAATTCACCTTCAGAACTAGGACCCTCCACACCCAAAGGAGGAGGAGGATACTCAGGCAAGTGACACTGTTTGATTTCAGAGCCTTGTCGATAGTCCAGATCTTCACAATGAGGGGGTGGCTCAGGAGGCTCTGGAGGTCTCTGGTCTGGAGGTAAGATGGGTAAAGACTCCTGTGATCTGGAAGAGGACAGCATCTCACTTCGAATAGATACTGCAAAAGAAAACATCTATTAGCCAACAGCTCAAAGAAATGCTTACAAAAATTAGTAGGGCCTGGTTGAGCAGCTGGCAGTTGACACAGGTGCAAATCAGCAATGATGATGCTCCTTGGGCGCAAATATGCGTCCTTGGCATTCTACGACATATAGGGCTGGGCGATATGGACCAAAAGTAATATCCTGATATATTTAGGCTGAATATCGATATACGATATATATCCAGATATTTTTTCCGCAAAGTAGCTGCTAGAACAAAGCACCCTTAAAATCTGATTTAAGGCCCCCTTAAAATAAGATTGGTTACACAAACACCCCCTTAACATTTTCCCTCATGTATTTAAGGTTTTCCCCTTATTATCTTAAGAAATCCCTTAAACCATTGCACAAATGTCCAGCAGCCTAAAGGAAAACCCATATTATTATCTGAGTCAATGCTGATAAATGAAGTTAATTAACCACTTTTGACAATTGAAAATAAATAAATCTGCTAATATCATTACTCTTCAATCAAATAGGCCTATCAGAAGTTATGTAGTTTATTTAGGCCAAGTGGTAACATAGCTTACTCAAGTCGTCCTAACTGATAGCCTACCATTATGAGCTTTGGTATGGTTCGCCAGGCAACATGCAACAAAAATGTTTTGGTGCACAAATGAAAACAGCAATGCTCTTTGGATGACAGCCAGAGGATAATATCTAACTAGAGAATGTAATTCCAAGGAAATACGAGTGCATGAAAATGCAATAATGTACAGATAAATCATGTAGATATGGTTACTAATGTGTTGCTAGGGTAGACATGGGGGTTTCATAGTTTATGAAAGTTGATAGTGCGAAGATAGACAGTTTAAAATTGAATATGGATAGCTTAAATGCTGTTGATAAAAATTTAATTTAATGAATGTTGACAGCCCGACAGTTTAATTGATGTTGATAGGTAAATCCAGGCATGAAAACGGGTCAGGGGTGAAAAAGGTGAGAAGTGTGCAATTAGCTTCCACTAATGTTTATTTAACGCATGGGGCTACATTCACGCATCCGTTGCTGATCAACCACGTTTTAAATGCAGCTCTGGAAAAAACCTCAAGATGCGTTAGCGTTGGCGCGTGATTTTTAAATTCAGTTGTAATAAATTCAATTCGCTAATTGTTACAGGACAACCTAAACTGACTTCCCCAATGCTTCACCGCAGCACATTTCATTTTAAAAGCATATAATATAGGATGAACAAAGTCTATGGACTTGCTATATTAAATCCAGTAGCATAGCGTGGCTATGTGCCACGTCCGATTTCGCAAGTGATGTAGGCTACATTTAAAAATCGACAGCCGTCTGTAAGACTAAAGCCAAAACTTATTTATCGTAGCCTAGGCTACTGTATTCACCCACAATAGGCTATCCACTTTTTCAAAAAGAATGAAAGAAGGCAGTAGACTAAAGATATGGACTGCGAGAGCCTAGCCTAGCCTACATCAGCTTTCAGACACAGACAGAAGGTGAGGAGGTGCTCCATATCAGTGTGCTGCATTATTGTGACGGGCTTTGTTTCAGGAAACATTCTTCAACACTCTGTGAAAGACCTCCGATGCGCACTGATAGCTATTGTTATGGGGCCGTAACTCAGGAGGATATAATTGAGCCTAAGAAATAGAATGTCCCGTATAGGGCATATACCCTTACTTGACGTTTCATAGCGCTCAATCTAGCTCACGTTCAGAATGATAAATTGGAAATGTCAGGTGTGTGTGTGTATCAGGTAAAGTTGAAAAGTATTGTGAGTGTTGTGGAGTGCATGGAGAAGTGTGGTATGAAGTGCTGCAGTCAGGTGTGTGTGTGTGTGTGTGTGTGAATGAGTGAATGGTTTGAAGAAGAGGAATGGATAGAAAGTTGGAAGGAATGTAATTAAAAACTCTCAGAGTTAACGTTGAGATGCTTTGGCGGCAAATATGCATTGTTACGTCAGTGCTAATTAAGCTTTACACAGGGGGGGGGGGGGGGGGGGGGTTCAGAGGTTTATTTCTGTAGCCTAAACACAGACCATTGCTTTATAATAGGCCGCTGACAATGACGACGGGTTTGGTGCTTCTTTCATTCATATCACTCCGCAAGCCTTGTCCGTTCTAGTCACTAGTGGAATTCATTGAAAGTGAAAGCAGACGGGTTGATGAATGTTTGATGCAAGTTCGATGTGTGTGTGGTGAACTATTTGTTTCTTAGCAGAAGCCATGAAACGGTAAAGGTCAAATTATTTGTTTAAGAAGACATATTTATGAAGTTGTTGTTTTTGTTTTGTTGTCTTTGCCTCGCGTTCGCGTCCAGTTTGACGTGTCTGGATTTTCCGATAATGACGGCAATCTCCTGATGCTGATATTGACTTTTAATTTCTGCGAGTGTAAACTAGTCTAGGCTACTGTGCTTGAAGTTAGCTGTGACAGACTAGCCTACTGGTTTTCATCGTTTTCACCACAAAGCCCGTCTTACCTTAGGTCTACTAAATTGTTTAGTTAACACCTTGTCATGCCGCGTTTGTCCAGCCAATCACCTCCGTACGCCCCATGTCATTCAAAACATATTTCGGGATAGACATCTCACTATGAGAAAACGTGTTATGACAGTGCTAAGAGATTGACACTTTGGCATTCTTGGTAAACATCAGTCTTGCACATAATATTGAGCTGATTTTTTAGTGGAAATGGCCTATTGTAGCATTGTGCTGATAAATGAAAAAAGTTGCCTATTTAAAGGCACAGTCTGAATTTTAATCCTAGCTCTCCATTGAGTGTGTGCACTTGAACAACTATGTAGCCTACACCAGTAGGGCCTGCCATTTATTTTAGGAGGAGAGGAAGACATGTTACTTTGGAAGGAGAGGGAGTGGTGCAATTTGATTTTCTTTCAAAATTAAATATCAATAACCTTCAAGCAACCTCTTCAATCAGCATCAATAGGCCTATATTGTACAGGACTAGACGACTGTGAGGGGGCAGGCTATCATAGGCCTATACTAAATAATACAGTTAACTTATAACTTTATGTTGGTTTAAGTTGAAACAAAACATGAACTGAGAAAATCCATAATTCTAGATCATTGTTGGCAAAATTATCATGATAGCCTATATTTCAGCCATATCTGCTTTAGTCTTAAAGCGTAAGTTTAGCGGAAAATGAAAATAAAGCTATTTTCTGAATGAAAATACATCAACTAAGCCGTGAAGGAAGTCATTTTCGTTCATCACGCAGTACAGAGCTAGCACGGGCAGCAGCTCCAGTCCAAAATCGCTAACAGTGGGTTAGCATGGGGCTCTAAGCCACACGCTTTCAAAATCGCATTTTTAAACCACTAACATTGCTCAAAACAGCGCCAAACCAAGTCAGCAGCTTGCTCTAGGTGTCTACACATAAAATGAAGCACCGATCAGTCTGTAAACGTCGGAATAGTTTGTATACAGTTAGAATTAGTTCGAGACAGCAACCTCATCTGAAGCACAGAAACGTCACGCGAGATCTCACACGGAAGCACGGGAACTATTGTCGGAAGGGACTAAGGGTAGACAAAGTCACATTTTTAAACCACTAACATTGCTCAAAACAGCGGCAAATCTCGTCAGCAACTTGCTCTAGGTGTCTACACATAAAACGAAGCACCAATAACTTGGTTCACGAACCCGACGTTAATAAAAGAAGACTGTTATGAACCCTTACCCCTTCCAGCTCCTCATGAAGGAAACTCCGTGATTATCACGCAATGCTTCCGTGTGAGATCTCGCGTGACGCGCTAGCTCTGTACTGCGTGATGAACGAAAATTACTTCCTCCACGGCTTAGTTGATGTATTTTCATTCAGAAAATAGCTTTATTTTCATTTTTTTTACCCCACCGTCGACACATTAAAAGGGGGGGTTAGCTGTGAAAACATTCAAGCACTAGAAGCAATCTAAGTATGCCACAGCTGCGTTAAACCTCACTGTTAATGTTATTGTTTTATTGCCTGCCGTGACTACTCCTTACTTGATTTGCTCATATCGTTATAGTGACTGGTTAACTCTAGGTAACATTATCAATAGTTAAAGACAATCAAACGTTTAACGTCAGCTAGTGCTGTGCGATACTACGGTATATATCGTTGTACGACGAGAAAAATGTCTATCGTACGATACAGTCCTCTACCGTTTATATCATAATTTTAACGTGTGTGGCTGTGACTGCTCAGACAATTTAACTGCAGGTGCGTTGCGGCTTCTGGCAGCGGGCATCGTAAACTTAATTTACTGACTCGGGATGGGTGGCCAGGCAAATGAACGCAGGCAGCAAGTAAACAAGTAAACAAATTAAACTTTTTTGATGTTGGCATAAAGACTAGTGTTGCACGGTGCAATACCCTGAAATTAAAAATGTCACAACACCTAATGTTAGCCTACTTTACAATACGTTTAAGAATGACTGTGTTCTTCTGAAGAAACGGTGCGCGCAAGGCAGGTCTCCCCTAAAAGCTAGCCTGTGGCTGTGCGTCTTTCCCCCCCTCACACACACTGGCAGTGTTGTGCCTGAACGCATTCATTGAACTCGTTCATAATTTTGGTGAACTTGAACTGAACGAACTGTATTTCTGCCTGATGAACGATTCTGTGAACGCGTTCATTCTGGTGTATGTTCACTCTATTAATTCGATCAATAAGGTTCAAGCAAAAAACACACAGTTAATAGCACTAGTGTTGCCCAACCGTTGCGTGTGCTTGTCTATGCCAGATTCTATGCCTGTCTGAATTCATATCTCCGTATATCTAGCTAGGCCTACTACAGGAACTTGTCCTGCTGCCGACCTATGTTTCCGTAATGCTGCCACAGCTGCTATGTGAATGCAATCGCGGAAAAAATCGCACTTGATGATCAAGGGAAGTATTACGTGTAGCCTTTTAAAGCGCCCTATGTCACTGAACAGTTCCATCTCTCACGCTGCAGGTAGCGAATGCAGCAAGGTAAAAACTACACTCTTCTGACAGCGCGGCCGCATTTCTGCCCAGCGAACCAAAGCCCAATTGGAAATTCTACATTAGATGTGAACAACAGGAGACCGTATTCATTTTGCATGCTTCATGTCTGAATGTCCGCTACCGTCAGAAATGCGGCAAGCAATTATAGTAGAATGTGCGTAAAACCTGTCTGAAAATGGCTATATTGAAATTGCTGGCTGTGGCAACAATTTTAAGAGTATAGTTCGCAACATATTGAAAAAATGAACTGAACTAGTTCATTTTTCGGAGCTGTGAACTTGGAATTTGGAATTATGAACTATGAACTGAACGAGTTAATTTAAAATTTAGTTTCCCAACACTGCACACTGGTATGCGCAGCAAAGTATAGGCTAATATCAAGTTGATTTGCTCACTTGCATCTCTCAAATGCGTGTTGCTAACCAATCTAGGCTATATGGCATTTAGATCATTTACTATTGGGTTTAGCGTCAGTACCGGTTCAGCCCTCCATGGGGCCCTAAGCAAACTCCTGCTAAGGGGCCCTCCTGTACTCTATGGGCCAAAATGTAACCATTTTTTTTAAGTCGCACCTGATACCTCAGTGTTCCCAATTCAAATCATCCCACCCCATTTTGTCTACAAAAGTTACCAAATATAGTGTTTTCCCCATAAAGGACTAGGAGAAAAAAAATAATTGTAAAAATAATTGAAAGAAAAATAATTGTATGTGATTGAATCACCTTAACAGCTATAAAAGCAGTTTTAGGGTCTGGGCTGCTTGATTGTGCTAGTAGCCTATACTCACTGAGGCTGACCTGTGTCTGTCAAAGACATAGGCTACTGGACTGGCTTCCCTTCAATATTTTTTTTCAAACGTAGACTATTTAAACAATCATGTTAATACTTCATATAGGCCTAATTCACGATGTGCATCTATTGTCCAGTATGCAGCACAGCAAATCAAAGTTAATCCATTAGGCTATACTTTCCATTCCATGTTAAGTAGGCCTAAGTATCTAAACCAAAGAAAGCTTGACTGATATTGTAAAACCATTTACTTGTTTTAAAAATGTATGGGAAGAGTGAAATCACCGATTAGGGTAGCCTACTGTACTTTCATCTCGAGCACACACGTTAGGGCTATTATGAACGTATTTAAAGATACGGTTAGTATTAGGCTATTATAGGCTACCTCCGCCTTCATCGGTGTTTGTTTGTGTGTTAGCAAGATAACTCCAAAAGTTATGGAAGGATTTCGAATTCAGGAAAGGTCTGAAATGACTCAAGGAAGGAAGGATTACATGTTGGGAGTGATGCGCACTTGGGCGGAGGTCTGCGCTCTCGGAGTGCTTATCTATTTTTTAATTATTTTAAAATGTAGCCAGTCGCCAGCATTTTAAAAAAAAAAAAAAAAAAAACGCAATTTGTGGTTATATTTCACAACTTTTGAAAAGTATCCTACTCTAC
Source organism: Sardina pilchardus (assembly GCF_963854185.1). Classification (NCBI taxonomy): domain Eukaryota; kingdom Metazoa; phylum Chordata; class Actinopteri; order Clupeiformes; family Clupeidae; genus Sardina; species Sardina pilchardus. The sequence continues at coordinate 30,839,739 of NC_085012.1, forward strand.
CCAGTATTCTACTGGAAAAGGCTGGCAAGCAAGCCACAGACAGATCAGGGGATTTACTGCCCTGTTAGGCCAGCAACAGACATGAGAGATGCAAACAAATGGATCAGTTTATAGGCTAGGCTACCCAGATTATTTGTTGACATTAAAACCGAGGAACGAACACAAGTTTACCCGACTGCTGTTCCCGCTGTTCATTCTCGTGACGTTTCTTCTTCTGTTTGTCATGCTCTGAAGGGTAATTCGGTTTCATGATGACTGTCGCTATAATAACTGTACAGTAGGCTACCTGTCGCTTGACTCAAGGGGAGACGGGGCCTTCGTTAACTCGCGGGGCCCTACGCAACTTGCGTAGTGTGCGTATAGGGAGAACCGGCCCTGTTTAGCGTCACTATTTTCTCTCACGTATTTCTTAAAGTGACAGGCACTTAATTACACCTACTGTACACAACCACAACTGTTAATTTTTTTTTTTTTTGAGAAACTATAAGAAAAATTGGCGGATGTAAATATATAATTTTAACTAGAAATTCTATATCGGGATATATATCGTTATCGTGGTATAGAATTGCCTATATCGGGAAATAACTTTTTGTCCATATCGCACAGCACTAACGTCAGCACTAACGTTACCAGGGCTTTTACATCCTGAAATATGAAATATGCCACGATCGGAGTTTAGTGCTGGCCTTGTGGCTCGCCTATTTTCGCCCTTTCAAACGACACACATCAACCGACACGGTCTCACCCAAATATTAATAACGTCACTCGATATTTCCTGATAACTTATAGCCTTTAAGCTCCCTGCAAAACTCAGTGACCAGTCGAACAATTTGGCTAGCATTAAACTGGATGAGCTTCATTCAATCTTTAAGTTGTCTTACAACAAATTCAATAGCGTGTTTGGTGGAAGACGACAAAATCTTGCATTAATATAGCGACCCATGACCAAATGCACTTTGACAATGTCTGAAACTGCGCTGTAGGTGAACTTCAGTACTAAACAAAGTGTCAGTGCTTGCAACTCTTTTTTTGAACTTGCAACTTCATTTGAGTCTTTTAGTTTTAATGAATGAAGAGTTATTTTCCACAATCTTAATGCATATTCATTAATCACTTTTTAAATGTGGGTTTCCGGGTAATTTCAGTGGAACTGTAATTGGGTTATGATTTACACCGCGTTCCAAATTATTATGCAAATCACATTTTTCTCAGATTTTCCTAAATAGTTGATGCAAAAGCCAGTTAGTCTAATTTTAAAGTCATCAACTGTAAGATAATAATTCAAATGAAATTGAACAAACCTCCCAATGACAGCAGCATTTTTAAAAAAAAATAAAAAACTCAAAATGCATTTTATAGGTTGTAAAGAACTAAAAATGGTAATTTGATGAATTTGCAGCATTGCAGAGGTGATGTAAAGTTATTTCAATCAAAAACATCTGGACAAGTTCCATGTTATCATAGGACCCCTTCATTGATATCACTTTCACAATTCATGCATCCATTGAACTTGTGAGTTTTTGGAGAGTTTATGCTTTAATGTCTTTGCAGAATAGCCTCCCAGAGCTGCCAGAATGTCAGAATAGCCTCCCAAAGCTGCTGCTTGGATGTGAACTGCCTCCCACCCTCATAGATCTTTTGCTTGATGATGCTCCAAAGGTTCTCAATAGGGTTGAGGTCAGGGGAAGATGGGGGCCACACCATGAGATTCTCTACTTTTCCTGCCCATAGCAGCCAATGACCCAGAGGTATTCTTTGCAGCATTTGTCATGCATAAATTATTTTGCTACGGAAGGCACGGTTCTTCTTTTTGTACCACGGAAGAAAGTGGTCAGTCAGAAACTCTACTCTCATTTTTACACCATCAGAGACCCTAAAGGGGCCTACCAGCTCTCTCCCCATGATTCCGACCCAAAACATGACTCCACCACCTCCTTGCTGATGTCTCAGCCTTGCTGGCACATGGTGGCCATTCACCAACCATCCATTACTCCATCCATCTGGACCATCTAGGGTTGCACAGCACTCAAACCTCTTTGAAAATTAGTCTTCATGTACTGTATTCCTGAGTCCGCTGCAACTGTAACTGGAGTGGCCGATAGTGGGTTTATGCACACTTGCAAACTTCTTGAGGATCCTGCACCTGGAGGTTCGCGGGACTCCAGAGGCACCAGCAGCTTCAAATACCAGCTGCTTTGCAATGGCATTTTTAGCAGTTGCTCTCTTAATCCTATGAATTAGTCTGGCAGAAACCTTCCTTATTATGCCTTTGTCTGCACCAATCTGCCTGTGCTATGAATCAGCAACAGATTTCTTCACAGTACCATGATCAAGCATAAGTTTTCAGAAAATATGCAATGATTTCATACCTTGTCCAAGGTAGTGCACAATTTCATGCTTTTCAGCAGCAGAGAGATCCCTTTTTCTTTCCCATATTGCTTGAAACCTGTGGCTTGCTTAATAATGTGGAACATACTTTTTAAGTAATTTTCCTTTGATTGGGCTTTCCTGGCAAACTAGTTATCACAGGTGTCTGAGATTAAAACAAAAAATTAACTGTTTATGACACTTAAATCCAATTTGCATAATAATTTGGAACGCGGTGTACTGTGACTTTTTAACTAATACAATGCTTTACACAGCAGCCTTTTTGCATTTACATGCAATGCTAATTCCTTCCATAGAATTATATGTTCTAGTTAGTGGGCTTGCTGTAAAGCAAGGCCCACTATTGTTCTTCTTAAGTTTTATCATTATGCAACTTATTCCCGTTCACCAACTTTAAGACGCCTCTTCTCCTAGAGCGTTTGAGCCATCAACACGGTTCCAACACTGAAAATTCAGGCCCGATCCGCTGTAGCTTGCTTGTTCATGTCGGATGGCTACCGGTTGTCGTTTTTCCGGTGAATAGAAATGAATGGGGGAATTTTTTGGTATTTTTTTCCCAACCTGTGTTTAAGCATTGTTGACATAATAGAAGTCATTAGCTAGGTTGGCATTGTTAACATAGTTAGCATTTTTAGCATACATGTTAGAAATCATCAGCTAAGTTAGCTAATCAACCTGGTTAGCATTGTTAACCTAGTTAACATTGTTAGCATAGTTAGCATTTTTGCAAGCCCACTCTTGCAAGTCCTCGGACATGCACATTTCTAGTTTTTTGTTAATATCTCAAAAAGTTAAAAGTTTACAGAACTGAAGTTTTAGCGTAAAATGGTTGAAGCTGAATTAGACAGAGAAATTTTGGTTAGGAGAATAATAACAATAAGAAGACGACGACAACGACTTCGGATAACAGAACACAGGGTTCCTACAGGTTTCTTCAAGTCAAATTCAAGGCTTTTTAAGACCTTTTTAAGACCATTTATAAAAACAATTAATACCTATTTCACGGACCTATCGAACCCAAAAGCTGTGCGCAGATCCACTGCGGTCATAACTAGTGGCCAGAATTAAATTCAAATCTCTCACTTTGGCCTATACTCACTGGATCTGCACCCTGCTATTTTAATTCAATGATCAAGATGTATGTTCCCAACCGCCCACTACGGTCTTCTGATGAGCGTCTGCTGTGTCGACCAACTAGAAACACTAGGTCAAATTCAAGTCTTTGAGGGATGTGATTGGTTAAGGACAAAAAAAGGGAAAATATACCCTGACCCCTCCCTCTGGTGTATAGTTAAGGTACTATAGCATTGTTTACTGTACATTTACAGTACATCACAAAATTGTATTTACTAGGCCCCATCCCCCTGGAAGAGATTTTTGAAAAATAACCCCTTAAATGATGACATCTGATGACTTTCATGAGAACTATTGATAAATGTATATATTTCAAACATTACAGCATTACAATGTAGTCTATAAGGCCTAAAGAAAACTCATTGATAATAGAGCAAAGTAGCCTAGGCCTACACAAGACTAAACCAGATATGGCTGAAATATAAAGGCTATCATGATATAGGCTATATAAATCATTTTGTCAACAATGACGTAGAACCATGGATTTTTTCAGTTAATAATATGTTTTGTTTATAACTTAAACCAACATAAAGTTATAATTTTGACTACTTTTAATATTATTTAGTATAGGCCTACTTGATGGTAATACTGTATATAGCCTGCCCCATTACAGTCCTCTAGCCTATGTACAATAGTGAACCATAGGCCTATTGATATTGATGCTGAAGAAGTTGCAAGTGGTCCCTCTCCTCCCAAAGTAACATTGCAGGTCCCACACCTCTCCTTCTAAAATAAAAGGCACAATGCTACAATAGGCCATTTCCATTAAAAACTTCAGCTTAATATTATGAGCAAGACTGACCAAGCATGCCAAAGCGTTAATCTCTTCTTAACACTTATCACCATACGTTTTCTCATGGTGAGAAAAATGTTTTGAATTACATAGGCGCAAGGTTCAAGGAGGTGAACGGCTGGACAAACGCGAAATGAAGGCGCTAACTAAACAATTTAGTAGGCCTAAGATACACAGGCTTTGTGGTTAAAACGATGAAAATCAGTAAGGTAGTCTGCCACTGCTAACTTCAAGCACAGTTGGTTATAGTTTACACATGCAAAAATTAAAAGTCAATATCAGCATCACAAAATTGCAACAGTATCGGAAAATCTTGACACGTCAAACTGGACGCGAACCCAAAACAAAGCCAAACGAAGCCAAAACAAACACAAAAGCACAACTTCATAAATTATGTGTTATTAAATGAAGTGTTGACTTTTACCGTTTCATGGCTTCTACATTGAACTTGAAACTCAAACATTTTTCAGAACGCAGCAGATTAACCCGTCTGCTTTCACTTTCAATGATAGCCACTAGGCCTGTCGCGATATTCAATAAATCAATAAATCGCACGATAAACAAAATGAGCTCGATAACTTTTCCGGCCGCGATAATTTCCATTTTCATGCTTGATTGTTTTTATTCTCTCTCTCTCTCTCTCTCTCTCTCTCTCTCTCTCTCTCTCTCTCTCTCTCTCTCTCTCTCTCTCTCTCTCTCTCTCTCTCTCTCTCTCTCTCTCTCTCTCTCTCTCTCTCTCTCTCTCTCTCTCTCTCTCTCTCTCTCTCTCTCTCTCTCTCTCTCCGAAAGAGAGGATAACCACGGTGCTTCCTTTAGCGCAGCCTAACGAGGAGTGAACCCTCATGTCAGTCAGTTGTCAGACATGTATCTTTCAATAACATGACGGACAACTTTACTTTCTTACATTCATTTGATTAACAGGCTAGACGAGGCTTTGGCGATTGGCCTAAGCACACTGAAGAGGCTTTCTGTTGTAGCTTGACAGGTATGGGGGTAAAAATAGTGATAATGCAGTTCAGAAAATCATGCTTATAAGCTACGTTTTTTCATCATCTGATAAAGACACACTCCGCAAAGTCTGCACTCCGCTGAGAGCTCAAGAATCAGCCAAAACAGCCGGCAGCTCCGGTTAAAATGTCGTAAGCTAATTGTCAGCTGTGGTGAACTGTGTTCGTAATCAACGTTATATGTCATAAACGTAGCATAGCCTACCTATGAAAAGGCTTTGCAGTAGGATTATCCGATGACCAACTTAATGCTTCAATTTGTGTTTTATGTGACGTGCAGACGTTTCAAATGTTTAGCTGACTGCGTAGGCTTTGATGACATTTAGTTCCGTGCATAAGGCTTAGCAACTGTCACTCTACACGCCCCCTGTTGCATGTCACGTTTTAATTTGCTGGCCCTTAAACAGAGTCTTAGTAGAGACTGAGAGTCCATTGTATTTATTGTTTTTGGTTGTTTTGTTCATTTATTGTGGATATTTAAAAATGTCTTCCCATTCCAGTTCCTTATTCTTTAGAAATACAAGTTATTGATCTTTGAAAAGGTGTACCTGCATTATTATGCCATTATCATTATATTAGATAAAAATGATCTCAGAACGGCAATATTATCGTTTATCGCAATAATTTCTGGGACAATTTATCGTCCAGCAAAATTTGTTATCGTGACAGGCCTAATAGCCACTAGAGACTGGACAAGGCTACTTGGAAGTGTGAAATGGGTAACTAACGCTAACAAGCATAACACAACATAACGATGTTAGTCAAACTTTATTGTGTTCTGCTTTGATTTTCTTTAATTTTTCGCGCTTCAGCTTGGCTTGTTGCTTGTGTTGCGTCTGTGTGTTGTAGCCTAGTGCTGTAGCAAAGTGACGTGTTGCGTTCTCCACTCCACAGGTTCCGCCACTCTTTATGCTAATCAAAATAATAGCGGTTAACAAATGAAACTTTTGACGAGAATGCGATACGGAGAAGTCACTGCGCAAATTTTAAGACCCAGATATCAAAATTCAAGACTTTTTCAAGTCTTTTTAAGGTATTATTTCCAAATGCTTTTAAGACTTTTTAAGACCCCGCGGGAACCCTGGAAGAGTGCATTTGCATGCACTGTAATAAAACATAATAATAGCAGGATATTTTAAAAAAAATGTAACAAACAATTCTGTCTTAAACAAGCCTCCACACTGGCACTGTGTTTTAATCACAAATTATTAACTAGACCATTTTGCACTGTCTCTCTCAATTACATGTAAATCTGATGGGGCAAGTTAGGCTACAGTAGAAGTGAATTTGGAGCTGACTTTAGTCTTGGAACATATAATAATCCAACTAACCAGCTTCATGAAAGCGTAGAGGTTTCTTAAGAGCAGCAGCTGAGCTACTATGATTCAGCAAAACTGTAATTAAGTAGTATTGCTGGGTGGTATCAGGGAATTTTGAGGAGTATGAGTATGTGGGCCCGGTATCGGGCCATCTCTAACAAGATGCATTAACCTTTAATCTTTAATCATTAATCACCTGGAGACTCTGGGCTGGGCTTAGTAGTCTGTCTGACTTCGGATGGAGGCAACAAAGAAGATATCCCTGCTGACCCAAGTGGGACTCTTCCTTTTGGCAAGTCAGCCCCTTCTCCTCCTGGATTTGAGTTTGGGCCTTCTCCCTCTGGCTGTAGCTGAACCTGCTGAACCTTCAAAAGCTGAGCCAAAAGCATAGTTACAGCGGTCTGTGTGGCAGCCGCTTCTGATGCCTCTCCCCCATCAATTTGACCATTAACAGGGAGGGGCGATGAAGGTCTAGGGAGTGGTGGAGTACGAGGTATTTTGGGAGTCTGGGAGGAGGGTATAGGGGGAGCAAGGGTCTCAGCAAGGTTGTCAAGCTCAACAAGTCCTGTAGGAGGAGCTCTAGTCAACTGTTGCAGAGTTTCCAAGTTCATCTTCGAGCTCATGCCATGGGAGAATTGAGCACAGACTGATGCTGTGGCTGGAGTATTCTTGGATTTCAGCAAATTGAACAATACAGCCAACTGCTCTTGTGTCAGCTGTGGGCTTACATCTTTTGGATCTGAAAGAGAAAAACTGGGATATTAGATCCGATCCGTGAAAGAAACTGGAGGATGCACCGATACAAACATTATGCTGGACGGTATGACCAAAATGAGAGTATCAGTATTAAAGGGACACTTCACCGATTAGCATTAAGCTTTGTATCTTTAGAAAACCAGTCATGTTTTTGAATGGTCGTGCATCATTCCCTCAGTTTGCCTTGAGATGGAAGAAATACAGATTTCAATGAAACCAATGAATAGGACTTCATGCTTTCAATGATGTAAAATGATGATTTTTACATAATTGAAAGCAGGAAGTCCAGCATTGAAATCCGTATATCTCCCATCTCAAGGCAAACTGAGGGAATGATGCATGACCACTCAAAAACATGACTGGTTTTCTAAAGATACAAAGCTTAATGCTAATCGGTGAAGTGTTCCTTTAATCATTAAGCCCATTACACAGTTATTCAACACTGCTCCCTTTCGCCTTGACCCTTTTAGTAGGCTGTTAGTCTGTGGCTAGTGCAACAGAGATATCTGGCCAGGGGTTAAGTTATATAAGATAAGGGCCGGTTTCGCATGGAGTTGTCCTGCAGAAAAAATATGAACAGACAGAATGTCAAGTGGAAAATGTGCTGAATGAATTAATACAGTATTAAATAGGCTTCTAGTACACAACAGCACGCAAGTAAAATACCAGCTTCAATATAAAGTTAGCCTGTGAGAAATGTTCAACTTTGCATAAGCAATGGAGTAGACTACTTTCATCCTATGAAGTCGCACAGCCAGTTAGCAGGAGTTTTATTTAGCATAACTTCAAACTATTAATTTAGACTACTTCCATTTAAGCCAGGGCAACTAAAAAAGTATCACGGCTGCCCACCTGTGTGTGATTTTATGTGAACTTCCTGCTATGACAGTTCATCAGCTGTTACTATATTATTACCAGAGCTGTGGGAAAGAGACAGAGGTCCAGATGTACTAATGTTTTTGCGCCCATTTCAGGCGTAACATGCGATGGTACAAACAGGCCGCAATGAGGGAAACGCGCAGACTGCTTGCCGTGGGAGCTGAGAATGCTATTTGCGCTTTTCTGTGTCATGCATATTAATTCCTGGGCGGATCAGCTGAAAATGGGTGTAACGCGCAAGTACAGGGGAGGAGAAGTGCTAATAGTGATTGATTAAGTATTCCGACATCTGTATGAAAACAGCGAACGTCTATTTTGCATTGAAAAACTTCTGCCTTCTGGAAGCAAGTGTAATCCAAATTGCAGTTAAATGCATCTATTAGAAAAACTTTTAGAGACAGCTGAATGAATATTCAGAGCATCTGTTTTCTTCATTGTACTATGTCAAAAGCAACCTTAATTTTCGTTTGCCTCTCTAAAATCGTATTTTCTCTTTCACGACATAGCCTACACTTCCCAATCTATTAGACTAGGCATTAAGTCATATCCCTATTCTACGTGCAGTAAATAGTTCAAGTAATTTTTTTAAGTGGATTAGTAGAACTACTAGGCCTACTCTGCTGCTCGTTGACATCTCTTTGTGTCATGTATGATCGCTAAACTTTGATTCTTTTTAATGTTGCAATATTCAACTGCGCTTGTGGTTCAGCTCTGCACGCGCAATTGGCGTTGTACAGGGGGCGGGGACAGGCGGTGATGAACGCTGCTAACGTAATGAAGTGACAGCTTAGTAAATTCCATGCAATATAAGCAAATCACAGTGTTCGCATTCTGCGCATACAAAAACTCGCTATTAGCGCTTTCTTAGTACATCTGGCCCAGAGTGAGGGTCTGTGACCGGCATAGTAGAACATTTAGAAACAGTGAGATCAAGCTATGCCCACTCTCGAGCTATAACTCATTCAATTAAACTAGTGCAGTGCCCGTTCAAACAATGTTTTCCAAGAAACTTGTTGCTAAATATGTTAGGATTGGTGATGATGTAGAATCAGGCCCGCGCAGTTAGTAGAACTTTTTACTCTCTTTGCAAAGTAAAAAAAAGTGAAGGGGAAAGGCGTTTGAGTTGCAGCTAATGGCAGTATTAGACACATTACTGTACATACCCGTGCGTTTTTGCTGTTGTTGGGGAAATGATAGCCTAAAGCTAATCGTGGCCTCAAAGCTGACCATGGCAATGCCAGAACTCGGAAGGGATGGGAATGAATGTTATGGTCATAGCCGATGTCCAGATAGAGTCAAGAACGGCTGCTTTGAAAGCAAATTTTAACAGAATGCTACCGACGTGTGTGTCAGCATTGCAAGATCAGCAACCTGATCAGGCAACACAACCACTAGGCAACCGCGGTTGTTGATGAGTAGCCTTTGCAACGTTACGTGACTTTAACACTAGAAGCGCCAAGCGCCGGTCATTTGACCGCTGGCGCTTATTACTAGAAGCGCCTTGTAGGTTTGACCTAGATGTACCTAGAACTGCCGGGCTGCGGTCTTTTGACCGCAGTGATTACAAAAAAAAAAAAAAAATCTTTTCACTCGATTAAATTCCAGGACCCTATGTTCACGACTTTTCCTGAATACGCGTGTTTTGTCACCCAGAATTTTTTCATGATCAAAAGCACACCGGTACAAGCTAGTTTAGAGCTATTTTGCGCTCACTTATGTGACAACACTATGTTGTCTCACGTTCGGCCATGTTTGTCCAGGCTGCTATTCTCTTTTCTCACAGCAGATGTCGCAAGGGTTTCCTGTCAGTCGGGCATGAGAATAATATTTTACCATAAAACATATAGTTTATATATGTGCAATAAGTATTATACATGTGATTTATTTTAATAACTATTTTTCATTTACATGGCATAGTCTATGGAGGCGATTTACAGTGGCAAAATGCAAGTTTGTTTTGAAAACATTGTGGGGGGCGCTGTGGCGCAGCAGGCTACAGCGCCCGTACCATGTACGGGTCTGAGTACCCACGGGGACCCAGGTTCGAATCTGGCCTGCGGTCATATCCCGACCCCACCCCATCTCTCTCTCCCACTTACTTCCTGTCTACTCTTCACTGTCCTGTATCAATAAAGGCAAAAAGGCCAAAAAAAAAAAGTAACTGAAAACATTGCAACGTTTATGAATTTTGGGGCAGCCGTGGTGTACTGGTTAGCGCATCGGGCTTGTAACCGGAGGGTTGCCGGTTCGATCCCCGACCAGTCCACCACGGCTGAAGTGCCCTTGAGCAAGGCACCTAACCCCTCACTGCTCCCCGAGCGCCGCTGGTTGGGCAGGCAGCTCACTGCTCTGGGTTGTGTAATTCACCTCACTGTGTGTTCACTGTGTGCTGTGTGTTCACTGATTCGGTTAAATTGGGTTAAATGCAGAGAACTGAATTTCCCTCACGGGATCAAAAAAGTATATATTCTATTCTATTCTATTCTTTTGAATGTGATACAAAGAAGCTGATTTTGAAGAAGAAGGAGATGATTTTCTGACGATTCAACAATGAAACTAAGTTGCGCAAGTCGCCCAGTTTCTCCTTTGCCAGACAATATTTTCTGTCGCTAAAATTGCCAAAAGTCACTAAAGATAGCAACAAAGTCACTAAATTGGCAACACTGAGCACTGAAAGACCGAGAAAGTGACTGAATGAACTTCCAGGTCACAGCAATCGGAAAAAAATAAATATCAAAATCAGTTAGCCCTGAGTCCGTTTTTTAAATGTTCTACTTTTGATCTGACCACGAAATCGAAAGTCGGAAAAACAAAGCGTTATTTGCTTCTTCGTATCACATTCATAAATAATTAATGAAATAACAAGTAATTTTTTGATTTTTTGATTTTGGATTCTCAATTGAATATCAAATGAACGAAGCATACACGGACCGAACCTCTCCGGAACCCAGCAAGACAAAAGGCATCGTTTTATTAAAAAAATGAAAGATTTTCTCAGTTTTGTGATTTTTTTTATGTTTGCGATGTCTGCTGAAAAGAACAGTTAATATGTGAATTCGTGGTTCAGCGCACACTCACACACATTTTTACATTTACATAGTGTCGGGCTCAAGTGTGTCGAGAGAGAAGGGGGGAGGGAGGCAGTCGTCCTCAATGCCGCATATAGGTAGGCTATAATGTAGTGAACTGGTTAGACGGGTGTGGGGGAGGGGGAATGATCGCACAAGACAATTGCTCTTCATGAAATGGATAGTCTCACAGACTGCTGTCGATTTTTAAATGTAGCCTACTTCACCACTTGCGAAATCGGACGTGGCACATATAATTATTAGGCTACTGGATTTAATATAGCAAGTCCATAGACTTTGTTCATCCTATATATACAACAAGTATAAAATCCGACAATCCAAAACGATAACGAGATCTCCCAGAAACGAAAAACAAGTTTGTTGAGTAGCCTAGTCCTTCCGACAATCTCAGCTTTTGCGTTTGATAGATAAAAAGCATCCTGTCCTGCTGTATTCCAATGAGAAAAAAACATCCACAAGGTATAGGCTAGGGGTCACGGTAATGCAGCATGCAGGTCTCTCTCTCTCAGCTCCATACATAACAATAGCTGCCGCGCGCTCTCCCCGGCCTCCATTTAAACTAAGGGCAAACCCATTCATTCGTGCCCAAAACGAATGAATGGGTTGGGAGCGTCGCCTGGCTGTGTCAGCCGACTGCAATACAGTCGGTCTCGAGGGGTTAAATAGCGCACGTTACTTGAATTTTAATCTGAAGAAGACCACCCAGTCGAAACGTCATTCCTTTGTGCTAAAGAAAAGAAAATAAAATAAAAAAAGAACGATTTCAAGTGTGCAAACCTTTTTCCATTTTTTATGATTTACTCTTGTTCTGCACCTTGACCGGGGATGTGCACAAACTTTTTTACTACACTTGAATTTTAAACCAGCTCTTCTCTTACCAGTAGCCAGTGTTGGGAAAGTTCACTTTCTACATGAACTAGTTCAGTTCATCGTTCACAAATTTTAAAATGAACTAGTTCAGTTCATAGTTCATAATTCCAAATTATGAACGACGTTCACAGCTCCAAAAAATGAACTCGTTCAGTTCATTTTTTTCAATATGTTGCGACCTGGTAGTAGAATTTTCAATATGTTACGACCTGGTAGTAGAATTCTGGTAGTATATACGGAAATATGAATTCAGACATAAAATCTGGCATAGACAAAGAAGCGCACGCAATGGTTGGGAAACAGTTTAGTGCTATTAACGGTGTGTTTTTTGCCTGAACCTAACGAAGTTAAAAAAGAGTGAACGTGACGTTCACGGACACCAGAATGAACGCGTTCACAGTGTCGTTCATCAGGCAGAAATACAGTTTGTTCAGTTCACGTTCACCAAAATTATGAACGAGTTCATGAACTTTTGTTCAATGAACGCTTTCAGGCACAACACTGCCAGTAGCCTATATCCTACAGCCATACTTTAATAATCAGATGTTATTCTCATTTTTGTAGGCTACACCTCACCGGCAAGCACGCACGCAAATGCTGGTTTTGCACATGTACAATATAGGCTAATTGGCCAGGCTATATATAATAGGCTTAGGACTGTATTTCGCCTTCGTGCAACTTTAGTTGTGCTCAATCTAAGTTATTGTCAGTAAGGATAGGTCATATTACCAAATGGCGAACCTTGAAAATTATTTAGGATATAGAGCCGTGTCCATTGCACACTACAGTTATTACAGTGCATGAAAATGCACTGTACTGTTATCCTATTTCTTATTCCTCTTATTATTCCGCTGATCGATTTTTCCGTACGCAATTTCTCTTCAACCGTTCAACTTAGAAACTTCATTCAAACTCTGTAACGTAGGTCTTCTAATGGATTAGGTTGCTATGACTTTTCCACTTTGTAACTTTTATACTTTTTAAACTATAAATTAAAAACTATTAAAATTTCCCCATAGACTTAACATTGTGATCATGACATCATATCTTTATGCAAATGTGAACCACTCAGAGCAAATCAGAAGCCTGCGTTGTACACAGAGGCGGGAGTAACAAAAAAATCAGAAAACAATGGCGGCGGCCCTGGGGGTCGTAACTGGAAATATTAAATGTGAATTAAGGTTTCTTGACCACTTTTAATGGTTTATTTTGACACGATTTGTTGTTTATATGCGACATAAATGTGTTCAGGACATACAGATCATTGTAGGTTAACATAAGCTCTCTAACGGTAGAGTTAGCTTGTTACCTTGTTGACCCATGATAACTAAATCGCTAGCACACTGAAATGAACTACCATCGTGTTTCTGTAGGCTACAACATGACTTGTTGTCAACATAAAAACATTAAAACGGATTGTTGTGTGTATGCCACCTGAACATACTTGGGCTAGATAAACCACTGGATATAATCTGAAGCACTGTCTCGCTAACTAGCAGGCTATGTAGGCAACAAACAACTTGGACTGGTCCGAGCTTGCTCCTGCCATTATAAGTCCACATCTGGCAGCACATCTGGCATGTGTACGCACAAAGTGCGGTTAACATAACAAACCGAACGATTTCCGACTAAAACAAATAGCCTAAGGTAACATTATCAAGCCAGGCACAATTGCTAGCCTAGGCTACGTGAATTAAACGCAGACCACGAGAGACCTAGATAGTTAAGCTGTAAATAAAGCTAACTTCACTGAATCAATGTCAACTCCCGGTGTTGATCCCCGTCTTTTGGCATGCGATTAGGCATAACATTTAAGTCTACCACTGTTAATAGCCTATTGTGAAAGCCTGCTTCATCTAAAGTTAGGCTACAGCCAGGATGAATATTGTAATACTCCAGACACTTTGACACACTTGAGGGAAATTTCCCGTGCTTTATTTATCAACCAAGTAGCCTAGCTTATATCACAACCGAGTTGTAGCCACAACTCACGCTTTTAACAGAGCATTATTTCACGGACCTCTCTGTCCAACTCCTTCACTCTCCGACTCCGACCTGCTTAAACAAACACACGCAAACACACGCACCTAAAACTCCACCCCTAAGTTCCCCTTAAAGGGACACAACTATTTCAGGAACAGGTAACAGAACACATCACACACAATAAAGAGGATATCACAATATGATATCAATGTAATTCGGCTACACAGCCTGCCGAAATGACCGTTGAATTTTTTTTATCAATTTGAAAAATATAGACCTAATCATTCAGCCAATAACGTCGGCGTCGCCTTACTGTGATTTTTGTGTGCAATGCACACCCTAGCTCTTCTACAGTCACGATAATGCAATACAATTATGATGTTTAACGTAGGCAATGTGAGCCTGCATGATAGACAGTAAAAGAATGACCTCTGAAGATTTCACCATTTCTAAAAAAGTAAATTTATCCGCGCATATTGTCTACTCAAATGATCTCTTGCTGTGATCCCTCGTGCTCTCATCCTAAATTGCAGAGTTTATTGTAGCAAAAAAAAAAAAAAAAAAAACATTCATGGTTTAACCATGCATGACTTCATATCACAACATAATATCAATGTTACAGTAGGTTATAAAATAAACTAAGCCTAGTTTGCCTTTGGACTGTTCAAGAGCTCCATGCTGGTGTGTTATCTATATGATCAGTTTGGAAATTGTCCTTCTGTTTATCAACACTCATGTCTGATTCAATTACCAACTAGGAACCTCCACCTAATTTAGCAACCTACATAGCAGAGTAACCACTATGAATACCCTATGATAAACCTAACAGCTTTCTCAATTACCCTTGTAACAATATAGAAATCATCGCAATCACCCTAGTAATGTTAACAAAGACCACTTTCCATTCAATTCATTCTTTCCATTTCCACTTTCTCTCCATCCATTTACTTCCAACTATTTATTCCTTCATTAAACTGTCCTCCTATCAACATCCATTAATCTACATATACACTAATCCAGCGAAACACGGAAGTAACACAACGCCGCCATTACTGCATGCCTGGCTGCTAAGACATTAGCCCGTTGGTTCCATAGGCGGCTGTTGCAGAGGTTAGCTGTCATTAATACGAGTCTCTTAATACCTTATGGTGTTAATAAATTACCTTCATTGGTAAGTTTTGGTACAGTCTGACATCATTGATCCAATGTTCCCTTTCACCTGACATTTTCATTCATGAGCAGGACCTCTGTTAGACATTCTCTGACATGATGCTTTAATTGAAAAGCACAGGCAAGTGTCACTCGTCACACTCGCAGGCACGCAGTAATGGCGATATTCAAGATGGCAGCGCCCATAAAGTTTGCGCTGGATTAGTGTATACATCTATTAAACTATTTGTCTATCAACATTCATTAAACTATCTGTCTTATCAACATCCATTAAACTGTCTACCTCTACACAGCCCTTAAACTATGTCTATTAAACTATCTGCCTATCAACATTTATTAAACCACGTCAACCTAGCAACCACCATATATGTCTTAGCAACACCTAACAATCTCAATTACCTATTTATAGATCAGTGGTAAATCCTCATTCGCTCAGTTTTACCCCATCTCTCTTTTTAAATATTATTTGTGTTAACTACAAATTATATTGTACATTTCATTTTTGGCATTTTCATGCACTGGTAATTCCTTGGAATTGCATTTCTAGTTTTTTAGGCTATTGTTTTATTTGAGTGTTTTTGTCTACCATGGCAAACAAAGTTGAAACGTTCGCTCTAAACTTATGTATTTACAATTGGCTTTCACAATCAGCTACAGCTGCGCCGATGATCACCATGAAAACTTGCAATGTCTCTATACAGAACTGCTTTCACTTCCCCGAGTCGCCAACGCAACATGCACAACAATATACCGATGTTTATAAGGGTGGCACGGTTTTTGAAAAATGCTCCGAACCGTGCGGTTCGCATGTCACGGTTCGGAGTGTGTGTTCGTCGTACGATCCTACGGTTCAGGCTAGGTATGGCATGCGCAATTGATTCCCATATGTGACGATGTGTTTCCCTTACGTGCGAGAGTAGGAGTATAGAGTTTGAGTGCTGCGCGCGAGGTTTTAGAAATGGCAAGTGCGAGAGATCATCCCTAGCGTGGTCAAACTGATGCACCTGACGCTGCTCGGGTGGAAGCATAAAGTTCTTCCGCAACTGTAGACTATGCGTGCAACTTTACCAAACAGTAGAAGTAAACTCATTCTCCTTGGCCCGCTCTCGTGCGCGCTCAATGGACACCCGCCCTCGACATGCACATTAATCCAAATAAAACATTCACAATCGTGAACGCAATGACGCACAGAAGACGGTTAGCTAAATTACTGTTAAATACGGTTAGCATCATTAGAAGGCTATGCTGCAGACATTTGATAAAAACTCTTGCATTCAAGTTGACTGACCATCTCAATACCAATGTTTTCAACTCCAAGGCTTAAAAGGGCCTGTCCCAAGGAGAAAAAGTATTAGCTTACCTTGAAACTAAAACACATGTGGGGAAACTGAACAGTCCAACCTGCTACTTTGTTTACAATATTTTGAGGCTTCAGCCAGACAGTTATAATGAATAGTAGGCTATAATCTGCATAAAGTTTGCTGTTATGAATATCAGACATGTCAGTATATAGAATGTATAAATAATTACATAATGTGTGTGTGTTTCAAATAAAGACAAGCTTTACATCTTGTTAAAAAATCATTCACACTATATGAAAGGAGAGCGATAAAAAGGCGATGCAATGAAAAATATGGGTGGACGACCTACATTTTGTGCTGGTGCACCATCCCTGCCAAATAAATGAAAAGATTGTTGAAATCATCAATGTCTTCCCTCTTGCTTTATCAAAATCTCAACTGAGGCTTAAACTTTCCTCAGACAATAATGTGCTTTATGTGAAGTCAAATTCAGTTTGTGCATTATTACATGATAACTATTCTCTAAATACTCTAGCCTAATTGTGGATGATTACGGTAAGCTATACTGAAATATGTTTCTTGAGTGTTAAAGAGTATCATGTCGGAATGGCACATTGTTTGAAAAAAAAAAGTTAAATACCGCCGAGTGGGGATATGTCGGAATGAACAGCGGATACTAGATGGGTTGTAAAACATTCGAAAACTCTGCAACTGCAATCTGACAGGCCGAGCGTCTGTTCAATACGGAAGAAGACTTTAACTTATTAGCCTATATATTTCTTATAACGAAACATGAAGAAAAAATACGAGGACTGATCATCTTGTTTCTCTGTGTTTCCCGCAAACCATGGCGACAAAGAGAAATAAATATGATTTGACATTTAAGCTGATTGTTGTCAAATTTCCCAAACACAATTCGGGAGAAGCAGCAGACAGGAGCGCCACCACAAGCAAGCACTTCTAGCCCAAATTAACATGGCAACGTTGCCTATGACTAAAGTGTCTAAGTAGGCTAGTCCTATAATATTACATTTGATTGGTAGCATGTTTGTAGCGCGCCAGTTTACCAATCCCCTACATCAAAACAGCTTAGAATTAATCAAAGAATCAGCTGTGTCGGCATTAGGCTGTAGGCGATTTTCTATAACCATTTTCATTCATTTCAACAATGGTTTATTGAAACGTCATTTGATTAATTTCGCCAGTCATCACCTTCATTTTAATGATTAAATGAGATTAAGGAGTCGACTATTGACGGATATGCAGTCTTCATCATTAAATGCAGTTGAAATGCGGGTTGAAACTTTCTGCCACCTGGTGGTTGTTTGGGTACGTTGCCTTAGCCTCGAAAAAAATCGGCTTGACAGACTGCGGGATCTCTTCGGGAGTCCCGCGGGAAAAGGTGCATTCTCAACCCGTACCCACTGTAGTTGTGTGAATAGAAAAGAATAGAATAGAATATACTTTATTGATGCCTTGTTCAAAAGAACCTCAGCCATGAATGGGTCGGAGATCGAACCAGCAAACCTTGGATTTTGGGGCTGAAGCTCTAACCAGTGGGCTACAGCTCTGCCCCATCAAGATGTTAAAATGTGTGTCTCAATGCTGAATCACGAATTCAGCATTGAGCATTGCCCCATCAAGATGTTAAAATGTGTCTCAATGCTGAATCACGAATTCACATAGAAGTTAGCTTAAATTGTAGAAACAATAGGCCTATAGCTATCGCAAACATAGCCTACACATTCGCAAAACGGAGAACATCTTTCATCATTTTTAATTAGGCTACTTCTCGCGCCTATGCCTGCTCAGCATAGCTGCTCTCTCTATCTCCCACCCTCCGAGGTAGCTAGACCCTACAAGATGCTTCTCCCTAAATGAATGAAAATTGTTTTAGAAAGTAGCCGCGGTAGCCTGTAAAATGCGGCATGAAATCCTGGCTACTGTGTAATTGAAACCAGACTAGGTTAGGCTCTCGTCGGGTCAGGCTCCTAATCACAGAACGCATGCCTCTGTTTTAAAATAGCCTATAAAAATAACATTTCTAAGTAGCATACAAAATGTAAAAACGAAATATAAAAAATGAAATACTATGAAAAAGTTGAAAGTCAGGTTTGCTTAAGGTTTGTTCAAGAACTCTTCCAGAGTTTTTACCTCAAACAACACAAATCAACAGAAATAAATGAACAGATAAAATAATTAAAAAAATAAAGAATAATTAACACTAGCTCAAAATATTTTTAGATACTGATTAATTTCACCATTTTCTCTTAATACAATGTACAGATCGTTCATTTTCATGAGTTTTTGATCGTCATCCATCTCAGTTCGATTCATAGAGTTCCCAAAATCGCACATAATGTTTG
This sequence comes from Sardina pilchardus, assembly GCF_963854185.1. NCBI lineage: Eukaryota > Metazoa > Chordata > Actinopteri > Clupeiformes > Clupeidae > Sardina > Sardina pilchardus. The sequence goes on from NC_085012.1 coordinate 30,858,794, forward strand.
ATAGATTAGATAGATAGATAGATAGATAGATAGATAGATAGATAAATAGAGATAGATACTTTATTGATCCCCAAGGGGAAATTCAAGTTTGTTAGTGAGTTAATGAGGTAATTTGTTTTTAAAAAGCTAAAAATGCAAAATTGTGTTTTTGGCACTCAACGCATGGGAACTAAAAATCTGATATTAGAAAGAAACTACTGCTATGCTTTCATGGGCAACCTCTGTGTCTCAAAACCAGCTTGATTTATTGATTTGCATTGAATTTACAGAGCATAATAACCTCACACAAATGCTTCTCTGTTGAATCTACAGCTAATCTACGTACGTACCTATGCAAAAAAAAAAAAAAAAAGTTTTATTTATTAGATTAGCAAATTTCCATTCAATTCAATTTATGTGAGCATTCCAAAGTCAGCTGTGCATAACAGTGTGCCAGAGATCCTTACCTGGAATGGACGTGGAGGCCAGACCTTTGTGTACCCCAGGTACCGGGAGACTCTGTGGGGTGTTACTATGGCTATCATCCAAACCCAGTTCTTTCCGTGGTGCCTTGGGGACAATCTCTTCTGGCATCTGTTTCTGTCTCCGTCGCTTCTTGCTCCACAATTCATGACAATCCTGCCACAAAGGGAGGCTACAGGGATTTGAAGGGGGGATTTACACAGGGAACGAAGGAATCAAATTACACATGAGATGACTACAAATCTGAAGTGAAGCTCACTGCTTATTGGCATGAGAATGTGCCGATAATTGCTTAAAGTTTAAAATACTTAGGATTACGTTGACATACAAAATAAAAGTGACTTGTGCGCACATACCCAGGAGGGGGCATTTTGGCTGGGTTTACATCTTTGAGAAATTCACTTCTTAGGGCTTGTTCCGCTGTGCAACGCTTGCTGGGGTCAAGCGCCAACATGTGATCAAACAAGTCTAGTGCTGTGGGAGAGATACTAACAGAAAGAGCAATGTGCTTAAATAAATACATAATCAAGAGTGGATTACAAACATGAATAGAAGTGCATGTAGGACTATGCAATATGGCCAAAAAAACCTGAAATCTCGATGGTTTTTGGTACTGTAGACATCGATCAAAATCTCAAATTAAAGGGATAGTTTGGGTTTTTACACATCAAACTCTATGGCATCCCCACCACCAGTGTAGTACATCAACACTGACTTACCCTCGACAGTGTCCCGTGGGCCGAGTTTCTGTCCAATTTTGTTGCTGAGGAAAGTAGTCCGACCAGTTGGCTGGGGTCACGAAAATAAAGCGTTTTTTTCCTCAAAACAATATGTGTTAAAAACAGTGACACATTTGCATTACAAAAACGTTGTCCACGCGCAGTGATGGTAATCGAGAAAAATAGTGCCAAGTGATAACGAGGTTTGAATTTTTCCTGGACAACGTTTTTGTGGTGCAAATATATCAATCTTTTGAACGCATATGGTTTTGAGAAGAAAACAGTTTACTTTCGTGACCCCAGCAACTTCCCGGACTACTTTCTTCAGCATCAAAAACTGGCTGGATCTCGCCTCAGGACGCTGTCGGGGGGTAAGTCAGTGCTGATGCACAACGTTGCTGACAGGGAACCCATATAACTTTGTGTCTTAAAACCCGAACTATCCCTTTAATTAAATTAATCTGATGTATCGCCCAGGAGCAAATGTATTTTTTTCAGCATACTTCAAAAACATTTTTTTTTTTTAGTCACAGGTGAGAAAACAGTCAGTTTATATGTTGTACAGATGCATCTAAAAAATATATCATGGAAAAGTTTTTTTTCCCTGCAATTTAATTCATATAGACTATATTTCATATAGATGAAAATTCTGGTAACACTTTACATTACAGATAAGTGGGTAATGTTATGGTAATATGTATGCAATTTAATGGTAATAATATTTTTAAACCACATATTACAAACAATTGATGTGTAATTTCTAGACAATTACTGTTCAATTACCATACAACAACAATGCAAATAACTTGGATTTAAGGGTAAAATAAGATGGTAATAAGTAACTGCTGTAAATATGTACTTACCGAAGCAATACATATTTAGGATTTACTTATTGTGACATAATATGTGACCTGTTATCTGTTGTTATGATGAAATAAATGAGGTAATTTCACAATAGCTATATGGTATCAGGGCTGTAAAATACTGTTTTGTCTTTTCGAAAGGTTTTCTGTACGGTGGGGAGTTGTTACTATGTAAGTTACTATGTAATTTAGTCCTTCATAGCACCATCATGTTGGTATAATTACAGAAATATTATGTCACAATAAGTAAATCCTAAATATTTATTGCTTCGGAAAGTACATATTTACAGCAGTTATTACCATTTTATTTTACCCAAGTTATTTGCATTGTTGTTGAATGGTAATTGCACAGTAATTATCCAAAAATGTAATATGTGGTTTAAAACTATTATTACCATGAAATTGCATATATATTACCATAACATTACCCACTTATTACTGATCTGTAATGTAAAGTGTTACTAAAAATTCTTTTCATATAGACTAGATTCATTACACATAAAGTGAACTATTTCAAGCATTTCTTTTATTTCATTTTTCATTATGGTTTAAAGTTCATGAAAGTCAACAATCCAGATACACAAATATATTTTATTATCTCAGTCTGAGCAGAGCAATGGACTTCTCCATGACATTCTAATTTTGAGCTGCACCTGTACTACTGCATCAACAAGTTATTCAGTTTTGAAAATATGACTAGAGTCCAGGAGAAGACTTAACTCACAAGGAAAACTCTTCTCTCAGACGTCGACGGTACTGTTTCTTTGGCTTCATCGTGTTGAAGTATGGTAGCTTTATGACATCAGGCCACACAGCTGGGCAAGGGCTGCCACACATTCGACTACAAAAAAAATGCAACTCAAAATGTAACTCCTCATTAAAGTACTTAACTTCTACAGTCATAGTTTGCTTGGATAATACACCCACACTATACAGATGCTCAAATTGTCAACTACTGGGGTTGTGACGTCGGCGCTGGAAATATGGCTGCCGTTGCTCAGTGTCCTCCTCAACTTTGCGTTTTTTTTAATATTTCTAGTGTTATGTATTAGCAACGTGTCAAGCGCTAATCAAGTATGACAGACAGGTGCTACTGGATATACGACTTCATCTGACATCTGAAAATACTTCTTGGGACTTTCACTCGGATGGTTACCAAAGTTGTTTACCTGGCTGTTTACCTTGGTTACTGGGGAAAAACTCTGCCAGAGGAAAAGGGGGAGAAGAGCCGGTGTCTTGGTGAAATTAAGAAAACGACAGCATCGTCCTCCGCTTCCTAGCATTCTCCTTGCTAACGTACAGTCACTCGAGAACAAATTGGATGAATTCAGAGCCAGACTGGCGTTTCAACGGGAAATTAAGAACTGCAATTCATTTGTCTTCACTGAGACATGGCTGGACCCCTCCATATCAGACTCTGCCATCCTACCTGAGGGCCTCTCCATTCATCGACAGGACAGAACTGTTGACTCGGGGAAGAGCAGAGGAGGTGGCGTTTGCATCCTAATCAACAAGATGTGGTGTGTGGATGTGCAAACATCATCATCGGGATGCTCTCCTGACCTAGAACACCTAATGGTCAAGTGCAGGCCCTTTAATCTACCCAGGGAATTCTCTGCAATTTTTTTTGTCGCCGTTTACATTCCACCGCAAGCTGACACCAAACGGGCGATGGACGATCTACATGATATCATTGATCGGCAGGAAACCTTGAATCCAGAGGCTGCTTTCATTGTAGCCGGCGACTTCAACAAAGCCAACCTCAAGAAAGTCTTACCGAAGTACCATCAGCACGTTGACTTTCCAACTCAAGGTGAAAACATCCTGGATCACGCCTACACGCCGTACACTCATGCCTACAAAGCCTGCCCAGCCTTCGGCAAATCGGATCATTCATCTGTTCTCCTAATGCCAGCCTAAGAAGCTGAAACGGAAACCGCCTGTGATTCGCTCAGTACAGCGTTGGACAGATCAATCAGATGCTACACTACGTGACTGTTTCCAAACAACAGACTGGGGTATGTTTCGGGCTACCACGGATAACATCGATGATTATACTGGAATTGTATCAGACTACATTTGTAAGTGCATAGACAACGTTGTACCTCGAGTGACTGTACAAACTTTTCCTAATCAAAATCCATGGGTGAATGGAGAGGTCTCTTCAGCACTCAAGGCCCGGACAGCAGCCTACCAGTCTGGTAACCCTAGTGAGTACAAGATAGCCCGTTATGAATTAAGGAAATCCATTAAATTGGCCAAGAGACAGTACAGAGAAAAAGTGGAGTCATATTACACAGGATCCAACACCAGGGATATGTGGAGTGGGCTAAGGACCATCACTGACTACAAAGGAAAGAGCTACAGAGCAGATGCAACCTCTGTCTTGCAGAGGAGCTGAACTCTTTCTATGCCAGGTTTGAGACACCCACCAGGTCAGAGGTACTGTTAGAGCAAGACTGCTGCCCTTTTCAGGTATCTGTGACAGATATGTGTAAATCTTTCAGAAGTGTGAATGCACATAAAGCTCCAGGACCAGACAACATCCCAGAGCGTGTTCTTAAGGCCTGTGCTTCTGAACTGGCAGAGGTATTCACAGACATCTTCAACCTCTCACTGCTACAGTCTGTAGTCCAGGGATGGAAACTTCTGAACTGGCAGAGGTATTCACAGACATCTTCAACCTCTCACTGCTACAGTCTGTAGTCCAGGGATGGAAATTAACTTTTTTGTCCACCTGCCACTGTGGCAGGTAGATTTTAAAATCTACCAGCCACTCAACATTTTTACCAGCGAATATATATTCAACCGTTCCATACATTATACTGCCAAGTAGAGATGTAACGGTATGAAAATTTAACCCCACGGTTATAGTGACCAAAATGATCACGGTTTTCGGTATTATCGCGGTGTTGTGTTCAATAAGAAAGCACTGATAGGCCTACACAAGCTGAAATAGTTTTTAAAAAGTGTGACTGTGTCTGTTACATTACAAAAATACAGGCAAAACCTTATTGCCTTAAGCTGGATACAGAACATTCAGAGCAGTGGCAATCCTAGTCTTTGCTCAACCCTGCTCAGAAAATGGCTTGTCTTGTTTCTATTTCATATTTGAATTCATACACTTCATATATTTTGTTAACAATGTATAGCATATGCATAATTACTCAAAATATTCAGTAATTTGCATACTTCATATTGATTACACTTGTCTTTAATGATATTACAGGGGTGGTGTGTAGGTCTAATTGAGTGCCTGTCACTGTAAAAAGGTTTCATTCGGTTTTAGGAAAATCACGCATAGTTCAAGGATACATGTTTTCATTAAATAATGTGAATGTTCAAAAAAACTAAGAAGGTAAGGAAAATATTTCTGGCGTCATAGAAAAGATAAGTGTCTTGCAATGTTAACTTCTATGATTTAGGTAGGTTACCGTGGTAGCCTATGACATTGTGAGTTCAGTTGTCCCGTTGACTTTTTCCTTGGTCATGTTTAATTGGCTGGGAGCTTAACTTAGGTACCATGACTCGGAGTTTGGTAGATCTGTTATATATATCCAATGTATTTCCTACCTAAATGTATTAACCGGTAGCCTCGTTGTAAATGTATACAGTCAATGGTTGTAGGCTATCTAGCTACCACGTTACTGTAACTGGAAGAGTAGGCTAGGCTGACGCAATGATGAGAGTTCCAGAATGTTTGTTGTGATCATCATGTCCATCGATGTTGAGGATTATTGATACAAGGCGTGTGTTCTTATCTCTGCGGCGACTGGTAATATTCTGATGAAATAAACAACTTGAAGTAGTAGTAGTTGCTTACCCGCCACAGTGGCGGGTGTGTTGACATATTTCACCCGCCAGCGGCAAAACTACACGCATTTGGCGGGTGGCTAATTTCCATCCCTGCTGTAGTCCCCACATGCTTTAAGAGGGCCACCATCATCCTAGTCCCTAAGAAATCATCAGTGAGCTGTTTAACACTAGAAGCGCCAAGCGCCGGTCATTTGACCGCTGAGACGTATTACTTGAAGCGCCATGGTGGTTTGACCTAGATATACCTAGAACTGCCGGGCTGCGGTCTTTTGACCGCAGTGATTACAAAAAAAAAAAAAATCTTTTCACTCGATTAAATTCCAGGACCCTACGTTCACAACTTTTCCTAAATACGCGTGTTTTATCACCCAGTATTTTTACATGATCAAAAGCACAGCGTTACAAGCTAGTTTAGAGCTATTTTGCTCTTACTTATACGAAGACACTGCCAGTCTCACGTTCGGCCATGTTTTTTCAGGCTGCTGTTATCTTTTCTCACAGCAGATGGCGCAAGGGCTCCTGCCAGTCGGGCATGAGAATAATATTTTACCATAAAACATATAGTTTATATATGTGCAATATGTATTATATGTGTGATTGTGTGATAAAATGCAAGTTTGTTTTGAAAACGTTGCAACGTTGTTCTATTAGGCATAGGCCTAGGCTACGTGTGTAAAACATATTTTCAGCTAAAATTTGTCGTAGCCTATAGGCCTAGCCTATTTAAATTAGTTTCGGCCAAATCATTCATCTGCGCACAACTAACAAAGGACATTGGCAAGGGATTCTTATGAATTATTTCCAGATGAAACTCGTCGAATTGAAATTAGTTTCGGCCAAATCATTCATCTGCGGGCAACTGGACTTGGGCAAAGTTCTCTTATGGATTTATTTGGGCTTACTTAGTATGCCAAGGCTACGTACATTTATAGTTGTATATCTTCAAAGTTGTATATCTTCTATTTGTATCTTTTAAAGCTCAGACTAACATGTCAGACAGACAAAACTAGACTTACATATTTGCTGTAAATAAACCACTATTGTGGCGCAACGCTATCGCCCTCGTCTAGCATGCAAGCGACCCGGGTTCCATCCCAACCATGAGCGAAATTTTGTAGGCCTAGCTTACATTGACTGAGTTCAATGGCCGTTTTTCAACGTCGACGAACAATTATATTTCGTTAATAGTTTTTAATTAGAGGGACCCGCTTTCTTTCTTTCTTTCTCTCTCTCTCTGTGCTTGAAGTTATTACACATTTCTGATGATTGAATAGGCCTAATGGACACTTAAACTATCAGAATATGTGTTGGACCAAACCAGGTAATCAATAAACTTGCTTGAGACACACACTATTTCAAACTAATATTATTATATAAAATAGGGTAGATAGGCTTTAATTTTTCAAATTGTTTTTAAACGTTTTAATATGCAGCCTAGGCTACTACAGATTGTGGTTTATATTGTGCTAGTGTGTTTAACCAACCAATAAAGTTATGTGAACTGTCTTCATATTACATGTTAAACTGTAGGCTACTTGTAGGCACAGACTAGGCTACTGATCAGGGTCCTGTAACTCGACAATCAAATGTAAACGTTAATGTTTACGTTACGCATGGCTTACGAACTCGTATGATCCAGGTGTAACTGAAACTTGTCGCAAGTCACACACATAACTCAAATGGTTACGTACGTTACGTGTGGTCTGAAGCAGTTGCAACTGTTTTTGGCTACGTTACGAATCATTTGCGAACCATTTGAGTTGTCGTAGGCTTTGCGTAACGTCTATGCGCAGTGTGCTTCGAGTAACAGGGCCCACGTTTCTAAAAGACAGCATTATCATGTCAATCAACTACGTCTCTGAACAAAACGAACCAGCCCAGTTTATGAGCATTTAATTCAACTGTCACATTAGCCTTTGATATACTGATAAAGTCTGCCTATTTGCTTCATCTTTTGCCGATCTAGATGGTTAAAACTGCACGTATTCTTCATCAAAAGAACTTGTTATGTCTACATTTTTGTCTAATTTCGCTAACTTTCATAACATTAGAGGAAAACAACCTATGCTACGTTGCTTCACTAATCTCAGCGTCTTTTTCTAATAGAAGTTGAAAGTTTCAACTAGCCCACCTGTGAAATCCCTCGCCAGGATCACTATTCCACCTGACATCTCAGACGCATCTATCTGCGCTCACAACAGGGAGGCTATACTTGGCGTGCGCGTTCTGAACGTTCGCGTTGCGTCTTTGTCAACAATTAGCTTCCACTAATGTTTATTAAACGCATAGGGGCTACATTCACGCATGCCTTGCTGATCAGACACGTTTTAAATGCGGCTCTGGAAACACCTCAAGCTGCGTTAGCGTCTGTGCATGATTTTTAAACTCAGTTGTAAATCCAATCCAACGTTATCATGTGTTTCTCTATGGCAAGGCACGCACATAATCCGGTTTTGAGATCCTAGCAAACTCCTGTATGGTATCCAATTCAAGACTCCTACTGCATCCAAATTTGTTTGACAAATAAACACTTTTTTGCCTTTACTTTGCTCATTGCAATGCAGTAAAAAATATTATAGAGAATCATCATGTGTGCACGTCATGTGTGCTACCACGCAAACAAGTCAAGTCAGATCAGCTCGTGTCAAAATTATGGAGCGCACCAAGTGTCAAAAAGTAATTTATTTCTGGAAGGCACACACCACATATTTCTGTAAATTACTGAGCCCCAAAGTATCCCTCCACCATGGTTCTTATATTGCAATTTTCAGGGCAATCAGGCCTACACAACCATGAGCTGTCAGCTTGCTGTGGTGAGATACACATCAAAATATAAGAATTTGTATGGTATGCTTTTTAATCTTTTAATATTTAAAAATCTAAATCAAATCAATGCAAGTATTTATACATGATATTGTGGCAGATCTGGGTAGCCTAGACTGTGCTGAAAAAAACAATATGTAGTATGTGTGCATGGCACTTGCAATGACCAAGATAAATGCTTCTAACTAGAGGTAGTGAAAATGCCCTTAAAACAGCCTAGGGCTCATAGGGTTAAGGGAATAACGTAGTTTAATATGAAAAAACGGTGAAGTGTTCCTTTAAAACATCTCAGATAATCTTTATTGCATTTGTAATGGATTTCACCTGGTTACAACGAAAAGGTTAGCCTAGAAATCTGGTCGAAATAGTGGCTGCCAGGGTAGTCTAGCTACTCTCCGTTGGCTTGCGAGCTGGGAAAATGAAACTTCTATCGGGCCAATCACATTGTGCATAGAGTCGGTGGGCGGGCTGAACATAATGACAACTGACCATGTGACGATAAGTAGCAACCGTAATGCGTGAATTTCCATAGACAGTAACAGATAATTCCACATCCTGCTACTTGAAAACAGGAAGATGATTGGTTGTAGCGCTATCCTATTGCATGGAGAGGGAATCTGAAAGACAATTGTTTATCCCACCCCTCCGATTGAGCCCTGCCTATGGCGAGTTCCTAGACCCTACATCTTGATGTGGGTCTGGCTCGTCAGGCTAACAAAAGGTAGGATATGTATTTAATTGTGCACTGTTGTTGAGCTTCACCAATGTGTGATTAGCCTAGGCTCACAACATTAAAAGTTCACACTCCTACAACTAGTGGACATCTCCGGGCTGTCATTTGACAAGTGGTGTGAGTGATTAAGGCGAGACACAGCAGGTGAAAACACCGTTTTTGAATGCAGCGGTCAATTTCGAGATTTTGTGCTAGTTTGCTAACTTGGCATGTATTCTATCACCCTACTACAACAACAAGGTCCAATTGACAGATTTACAGTGCCCTCCAAAAGTACTGGAACACATGCTTAAAGTTAAATATAACTTCAAGATAAAATCATCTTTTGGAAATTGATCTTAATGCCTTAAATGAAAAAATGAGGAAATATCCAACCTTTAAGGACATGCATCTTCTTTGTGAATGAATAATGTATTGTAAATAAATAAATAAATGTTTTTCTTAAAATACAGGGGTCATAAGTATTGGAACGCCAATGTTAAATTCTCATAGAGGATTTTTTATTTTTTTATTTCATGGATCCAGGATACTATGCACCCTGATAAAGGCTCCGTCCCAATACTACCAGTTCACCCTCGCACTTCACCCTAGCACTTAATTTGCGCATTCCCGTGAAGGGGTAGGGTGTCCCAATTGTTTTAGAACGAAATTGAAGTGTTGTTCGACCCTTCAAACAATCCCTTCACACGGAGTGCGGTCAGAAGCAGACTACGGTTGAAGGGATAGATTACATTTCCCAGGATGCCTTGCGAACACCTTGGTAACCGACTCTCAAAAAGTTTGAAGCAAGATGCCCGCGGGGAAAGACGTTTACAAATGTAAGTATATCTTCGCAAATAACTGTTTAAAAAATGTGAAACACGTCAAGATATCTAGCTGTGCATTATGTAAAAATTATATTCCTTACAGTTTAGTAGAATATGATTGTTAGAAAAAATCGCTATTTCACCTTGTGAAATGAACGTCTGTCTAGATGCAGCAGCTGCATGCAGTAGCGTTAACGTTAGGTTGTTAAAAAAAAAAAAAAAAAAAACGCTATTTATTTATTATGACATGTGAGTAAATATGCTTGCCACAACCTCAAAACCTGATGTGTGTGTTCAAATTTGGAAAACATAGAAACACTATTTGCCTTGAGTTTTTGGCAAAACGTAACCTACGGTGGAGCTGGATATAATGTGGACAAAATGTTACCGTTAGCCTAAAATGGAATGTAACTGATCAAATGTAACGGTTGAGAGATAGTTGGTTGCAAGCTAACAACAACGTTGTCTAATGTTACAATGTTAGGGACTTGTGAGCAGACCAGGGGGGTATTCCATCAACCTCGCTAAACAAGGCGGCGCTCAACAGAAATAGCCTGGCTTGAACTAGTGTAGACTTCCACTTGAAGCTAAAGCCGTTCCATTAACTCAAGTTAGCTGCATCTTGCCCTCGTTTATTCAAACGAGGCTAAAATCAGCTTCATGTCTGCTCGTGCACGAGGTAGAAAAGTAGACCAAAACCATAGATTGATGAAAAGAGGATGCATGTCGTAAAATTAAGGCAAACTAGAAGATTTCAGTTCGATTTACAAGCGCCATCTACAGGATTTTCATCGGAAGTAATCAAATTGAACACGAGAGAAAAAAATAGATACAGTAGTTGCCTAAAAAGGAGAATAACGAAATCGTAGGCCTAGGCCTACTGTAAATCGCTAAACAGTAATTATGATGGTTTGAATTGGGACTTTGATTGTCTTCACTCTGAACAAAACGAGTGAATAAGCAGGCTATTTAAACTCAAAACAACTTTGGCATAGGCTATTCAACAATAAAGATAACCTACGTTTGTAAATTAAAAGGGTTCACTCTGAAATATTTTTTCGGTGGTCATAAAATAAATTGGTAGCCTATTGTCCTGGGAGTATTGGGAGAAAACCTAGCCTATTGTCTCCCATAAGCATATAGTTCTGCCAAAGTGTTTGTGGAATATAATTAGCCTATCTGAAATGCAATAGGCCTGGCTTTCAATATGTCATTTCATATTTAATTTCTGTAATACAGTTGGTTTGATATCCGAACTACATGCATAATTAATTAGACTATATGAAGCGGTTTTAATTATTATAGCCTTTACAGAATTAGGCTATAGGCTGGCTTGCCGTGCATCGTATAGCACACTGACAGCCTGCCTACTGTCACTGAAGCTACTGTATATGACCCTTAATAATGATGCCTTTCATTAAAGAGTATAACTAAACATGGCAATATTAATGTGTTAACATAGTCTATGTAAATTCATCGCATGGGAACCGAACCCGAAAACACGCAAAACATGCCTCGATTGTTCTCCTGTCACGCTGCGCATGACACCACGAAAGACGTAGGCCTACGTTACGCATAGCCGCAAGATTCCTTGGACCACACACATATCAAGTTCAAACAATGTAAGTTGCATAATTTTCAGAAATTCATTTAAACTAGCGGATAGGTAGCCTTAATCAATGCTTGCAACACTGTCGGAAAAAAGTTTCTCCTTCTATTTTTTAAGTTGTAGGCTACAGGTGACGAAAGCACAGGTTGACGGAACCAACGGTTTGGGACTCGTTTTCCGACTGGTGTTTTTTATTTGCAACACAGATTAATTTAGCTCGGCAGTTAGCCTGCCACCGACCAGGTTAGTTCAGAAGCATATGTTACCCCAGCAACTCAGCTGAGATTCCTGTTAGCGGGAGTAATGGAACCGAGCTCTCTCTAAAATTAGCGAGGCTTATCAAAGTTAGCCGCGATTTACGGTTAGCTCGCTTGATGGAATACCCCCCTGGGCACTTATAAAGTTCAGGACAGAAAACGAGGAGCAGTTCACTAAAAAGAAATATGCATCCAAGCAGCTATGAGTGGGTGACCTTGTTGTTGTTTTCCAATGAATCATGAATATCTCTGCTAATTCCTGTAACCAGAGCCTAATCTAGGCCTACATCATTGTTTGTTGTCTGAGACAGGACACTGATCAAGCAGCTGGGCCTGGAGGGAAAGGTCACTGTACAGCAGGTTGGAACGAAATGGGAAAATTTAAAAAAGAAATATAAGGTAATTATTTGGTGAGATATCATATGTGTGCTGCATGTTATCGCCGCAGCCTTTACAAATGAATGCGTAATTTATATATCAGCGTTTCAACAGTGTTTGTGTGTGTGTGTGTGTGTGTGTGTGTGTGTGTGTGTGTGTGTGTGTGTGTGTGTGTGTGTGCACGCACATGTATGTTTGATATTGCAGGATCTGAAAACCCCAAGGACAGGCTCAGGGACCGAAAATGGGGAAAGAACTACTGCCAACTGGCCGTTCTACCACGACATGCATGATGTCCTTGGTGCCAGGCCATGCATAGAGCCCCCTGTATTAGTGGCATCTTTTAATGAAGGTGATGATGCCACAACATTACTAATGGTAAGTAAGAGAATTACACTAAAATTGATCACTTGCATTTAACCGGTGCAAAACTTCAATGGCAACAACATATCTAAGGCCTGAAGCACATGTCATGTCTGTATATCTCCAAAACATTCAGTCCGAATGGACTTTCAGGCCCTTGTTAACTGCTGTGGCATGCTTGCAGTGTGCACATGATGTTACTGTGTATGGTACTGAACAAATCTGGTTATTAATTTTCTATGTACAGAGCATCGTTGAACCAAGAGAGGATTCTGCCTCCACTTCTGGTCTTCCAACCACCCCCACTGCTCCTGATCCCATCCTGATTCCCGCAACACCATCTCCCAGGAAGAAACGCATGAAGAGCAATCCTATCCTGGAGTTCCTTCAACAGGAATCCGCCAAGGAGCAGAAGAGGCACGAGGAGACTGAGGCCAAGACAGAACGTTTCCTCAGCCTATTTGAGAGGCTTGTAAATAAAATGGCAGAGCAGTAATATCTTTGTTCTATCATTACTTACTTATATGTTATTGCAGATGTGTAAAACCTGTGTAATAGCAGACTAGTGCTGGGCGGTATGGCCAAAAATGTATATCAAAATTCTGACGGTTTCATGGTATATGACGGTATTTTTTTTCCATGCATAATCAGGTGTTCACAACATTTTCTCTGGGTTGACTGAGGAATTACTGCTGTAGATTGACTTAGGATGGCCTATTTTACTGCCATGATGAGTGCATATTGTAGAATAATTCCACTATAGCAGATTTGCATGGCCCCATGATGCTGTTTACAAAGAGGCACTCATGATTCTAATGGCAAAGTGTGGTCAAAATACAGAACTTTTACTATGCAAATTGCACAAACCTACAGAAAAAGTAGTGCAAACGTTTGCTTCAAGTTCAAGCCCAGGTATACATTACACAGTTTTCAAGTAAACTAGAAAGGAAATATAAAACAAGTGTGACTTAGTGAAGAGACTGCTCTGCAAATACGTCTACTCTGTCAAATAGGCCCATCAGAATCATGCCGTATTGTTATGCTTTACACATAACGCTAGTAGTAGGCTAACGTTAACAGAATTCACGTGGATGTCTTGTTAGCCTTTCAAGCTTCGGTTCGCTAAGCAAAACTTGTTCAAAACAAAAAAGTTTGTTTCAGTGCACTGATGAGTCACTAACTAACCAGTAGCCTATTGTTCAGTTCATGTCTGTAACATGCTTTACTTGCTACTTGGATAATTTCAGCGAATGTTATTAAGGTAAGATGAATGATAAGATCATTAAGGTGTCGAAGACGTCTTCTGCTTGTCACATATCTTCTCCGCTGGTTGGTTAAACGGAGAAGGATTATTAAAACATAACACCTGGAGAGGGCATTTTTCATGAATGAAATTTTTTTTAAAGATATTTTTTGGGGCTTTTTTTTATGCCTTTAATCAGATAGGACAGTGTAGGGTGACAGGAAATGAGTGGGAGAGAGAGTAGGGTGGGATCCGGAAAGGACCACGGGGCGGGAATCGAACCCGGGTCGCCGGCGTGCGGTGCAGGTGCCCCAGCCAGTCGCGCCACAACTGGGGCCATGAAATTTACTACTACTACTTTCCTTGATGCGTGTGACATAGGTGTACTGTACTCGTTGGCTAATAATGACGCAATGACGCATCAAGTGCCGTCCCATTTCACAGGTAAAGATTTCAATCCCTTAACACTTCTCACTCCATTGTGAAAGGGCACTCCCCAGTGAAGGGCACTTCAATGAAGTGGTAGGGTGAAGGGAAGACTATTGGGACAGGGCCAAAGTCCCCTTGGCCTTTGGAATTAAAGTAACCCCACATCAACACTATACCTTTCACCATACTAGGAGATTGACATGGTTTTATTTCAGTTAGCCTATTAGCTGGTGTGAATAGCATTGAGCTCAATGAGAATGAAATGGTATGGTGAAGGGTATAGTGTTGATGTGGGGTATAGTGTTGAGGTGGGGATATTTTATTTGTTTTTGCTAAGAATCGATCCAAAAACCTACACAACGTAGCTTTAAGCAGTAGTGTACACAGTGACTTTCCTTTGATACAATGCTACAAAGGCTGACCAACAAACAACCAGCTAACCTTTGATCCTCAATTAAGCCCTTTACAAAATAGGGGCCAGGGCAGTTATTGTCTCACTGAACAACAAACCCGGTATGCTCATGTAAATTAAAGTTTTTGTATGATCAAATAAAAAAGACAGGTGACTATGGTAATGAAAATACCTGATGAGTTCCAATTGTGCAAGTTCCTGGTTGGCTTGAAAGATGGGCTTCTTGATGAATAATTCCCCAAGTATGCATCTACATGGTTACAAAACACGTCAAAGGCATAGAGGGTATCAAAAGTATAATTATGATCTGTATTAACATCACATTCTATAATATGAAGTAGAACAATAACAATTCCATATTCATTACATTACATTACATTTAATTTGGCTGATGCTTTTTAACCAAACATGGTAAAAGCATTTTCAAGCTTTTAAGAGCAATTCTAACAACACATTTTTACAACAATAAACAACAACCACAATAAGTGCATCAATGAGTGTAGTAAGTGCATCAATGAGTGCACTCATATTCAATAGGTGTATCTTACCCACAACTCCATACATCAATGGCTGGTGTGTATCGCTCCTCGCCAAGCAGAAGCTCTGGAGGTCTATACCAGAGGGTTATCACCTTATTGGTGTATGGTCGGCTAAGGAAAAAAAAGGAAAAAAAGAGAGACATGAAAGCAATCAAATATTGTTAAGTGGTTCCACTGGAAAACTGTAGGTCATACTGACTGTGTGGTTATATGAGGAAACGAAGGCCAAGACCAGTCTGTGAGTGCCCTGCCGTGTTCCTGGATTAAACTACTGTAAAACCGAACACTACAAGTAAAAAATTACATTTTTACTTACATACAGATTACATATTGGGAGTGATCCGTAATTCTGTCGGGATTCCAGGGGCGTTAATGTATTTAGCCTAGTGGTGTAATGGCATGGTATGGCCACGTGGTGGCGATCTGAATAGTTTTGGTTCAAATGTACAGTATGACAACCTAGGAAGAACAATGCAGGCGGAGGTCTGCGCTCTCCAAGTGCTTTTCAAGTTGTTCAATGTTTCTCTTATTTTAATACCATCATCTCCTACCATCTTCTATCTCATTTCTCAAATTAGAGGTGGATAAGAGATGGTTTACAATAAAAAGATTAAGTAGAATTTAACTGGCCTATGTTCTTTCAAGTCCTAAAGTTTAAACTGATTAAAATGGGCAAGTTTGTTCAACTTTTCTGATAATTGAAACTTTTAAGTTAAAGGAATAGTTCAGTATTTTACACTTTAAGCCTGTTTTCTGTATTGCCTAGCATGAAAACGAGTGTTTGACACCGAAATCTCGACGATTGAGCCTGTTAGGCTGGGATTATACACTGCTCAAAAAAATAAAGGGAACACTGGTTCATAGGAGTATAGCATCAAGTCAGTCACAATTGTGGGATATTGATCCGGACAGTTATGTAACAGAGGTGGTTGTGAATCAGGTTGACCCGCTTTGATGTCAATGAAATTTACTGCAGGTGTACTAGAGGGCCAACTGTGAGACGACCCCCAAAACAGGAATGTTTTTACAGGTGGTGGCAACTGGTAATTTTTCCATCTTCATCCTTCTTGACTGATTTTTCACTAGTTTTGCATTTGGATAGGGTCAGTGTTACTACTGGTAGCATGAGCCAGTATCTGGAGCCTACAGAGGTTGCACAGGGTAATCCAACTCCTCCAGAATGGCACACCAATACTTGTCATTGCCAAAAAGATTGCTGTGTCTCACATTGCAGTCTCAAGAGCATGGAAGAGATTCCAGGAGACAGGCAGTTGCTCTAGGAGAGCAGGGCAGAGTGGTAGAAGGTTGTTAACCCAATAGCAGGACCAGTATCTGCTCCTTTGTGCAAGGAGGAACAGTAGGAGTTTTGCTAGAGCCTTACAGAATGACCTCCAGCAGGCCGCTGGTGTGAATGTTTCAGACCACATTGTCAGAAACGGACTTTATGAGGTTGACCTGAGGGCCCGATAGCCTCTAGAGGGACCTGTGTTCACTGCCCTGTTCTGTGCATCCCTCCAAAGGTATGCCTCCCCAGACCATTACTGACCCACCACCAAACCGGTCATGCTGAATGATGCTGAATGATGTTGCAGGCAGCATAACGTTCTCCACGACATCTCCAGACCCTTCAATGTCTGTCACATGTGCTCAGGGTGAACCTGCTCTCATCTGTGAAAAGTACAGGGCGCTAGTGTTAGACCTGCCAATATTGCATTCTATGGCAAATGTCAATTGAGCTCCACAGTGCTGGGCAGGGAGCACAGGTCCCTCTAGAGGCCATCGGGCCCTCAGGCCACCTTCATGAAGTCTGTTTCTGGCAGTGTGGCCAGAGACATTCACACCAGTGACCTGCTAGAGGTCATTCTGTAAGGCTCTAGTAGGGCTTCTACTGTTCCTCCTTGCACAAAGGAGCAGATACTGGTCCTGCTACTGGGTTAAGGATCTTCTACCACTCTGCCCTGCTCTCCTAGAGCAATTGCCTGTCTCCTGGAATCTCTTCCATGCTCTTGAGACTGCAGGGGGAGACACAGCAGTCATTTTGGCAATGGAACGTATTGGTGTGCCAATCTGAAGGAGTTGGACTACCCTGTGCAACCTCTGTAGGCTCCAGATACTGGCTTATGCTACCAGTGGTAACACTGACCTTATCCAAATGCAAAACTAGTGCCAAATCAGTCAAGAAGGATGAAGATGGGAAAATGACCATGTGCCACCACCTGTAAAAACATTCCTGTTTTGGGCGTCGTCTCACAGTTGGCCCTCTAGTACACCTGTAGAACATTTTGTTGACATCAAAGCAGGTCAACCTGATTCACAAACCACCTCTGTTACATAACTGGCCAAATCAATATCTCACAAGTGTGACTGACTTAATGCTATACTCCTATGAACCAGTGTTCCCTTTATTTTTTTGAGCAGTGTACTTGCCGTTAGACCAAGCGTAAGCGTATGCGCCCGTGTGCGACCTGCTGTGTCCTGTGTACAGACTCGCTGCAGCATTACGCACCCAACTGGAGGTGTTCACTAGGGGGAGACTATAGTAATTCAGCTGTAGAAGTTGGCCATGTGCCATTGTTTACTCTCATGATTTCCCCCGTCGTTGATTTCGATAATGCATCTTGCAGTCACTTTTTTGGCAATGATCGCCCCCTACTTTATTGTCAGTATTGCATCTCGCGGACGCGTCATGTTCGCTTGCGACGACGTGCACGACCGACGCACCAAACGACCGCAAAATACGCGAGGCAGCCATGATACGAACACGAACGCGTTGTCTGCGGCAAGTCTAAACCTGCCTTTTGTGCAATTTGGCAGCTTTAGAATGGTCTCTGTATGGCTTTAACATTGCACGCTTTGTGCATGGACTATTCTGTCCTTAAAACACCCCTAAACATTCGTTTTTAAAAATGTGCAGCTCACCGAGTGGTTACTGGTCTTCAACGATCTTCTATAGCAAGTTTAGCAGCAAACTACAGCTTCTGTCATCTTTCATCAGGGATTTTCGAAATCCCGGAAGTACTTTTTCAGATACCTCACAACCGGGTGTGCCTAATATAACACAACAGAATTTGAATTTCACTGCGAAACTTGCTATAGAAGATCGAACTATTCCTTTAAGCTTAATTGAAATAAATTGTATTAATTACTGTGAACTCAACTAGTGGATGTTTCTTTATCTTAAAGGAACACTTCACCGATTAGCATTAAGCTTTGTATCTTTAGAAAACCAGTCATGTTTCTGAATGGTCGTGCATCATTCCCTTAGTTTGCCTTGAGATGGGAGAAATACGGATTTCAATGTTGGACTTCCTGCTTTCAATGATGTAAAACAGCAAAAGACGGATTCCTGTGTAGTTCTGGCAATTAGTCTCTGTTGTTGGTGTAGGCTAGCCTAGGCTACTTTTGATTTGAGGTCGGCTACGACAGTGGCCCTAGAAGCTCCGTGTGTGAAGGCTAGTTCTGATATTTAACTTTGCGCAAGGTGTTGTAGTGGCGACTTAAATCTTTCATGGCTGATATAGTTTCTAAGCAAAACTTGACACATGGGTTTGCCTTACCATTCTATGAACAGACACTCTGCTTCCAATTTTGACTGAAAGGTAGCTACGGTTTTCTTAATCAAGCTTTCTTTCATTTTTGCACTGCTTTTCCTCGGCGATGGTAAAGGTCCGAGGCCCCAAGATTGTTTGCATAGGAAAGCTCTATCTATCGGCGAACAGTATAATTACAATGACGGGTGCGGTAAAAAAAAAAAAAAAAAAAAACGCATTTGTAAAAATGATCATCTGCGGAGTGAGGAGGGCCGCCAGTTGCCCATCCCTGGCCTAGAGCAAGTTGAAGCTCTGCAGGGATTGACATGTTGATGTTTTCCGATGTTGTCGCATGCTTGTCACGTCATTTCTATGTGACGATAAACACAGTTTTGTGTTTTTCATCCTTTACACGGTGACGCGAGAGTGGAGCGTTTTTAAGATTTCCACTCCGGAGGGCGGTTTCATCTTCTTGCGTTTGCATCCACCCAAAACGCCGTTACAATCATGCGAAATAGGCACTCATCACACCCACCGAACTTGAAGGACTGAATGCTCATCATAATCCCATAATCATCATAATCTGATGACAGGTTTCAAGCTTCGTTAAAGCGATGAGAAGGATCCTTGTTTGTTATGCATTAAACACTTGTTTCTTTATTTTCCCTTTTTGATTATATTTTTGCGCCTTCACTTGGATTATTGGCAGGCCTAACGTTGACAAGGCTGGTGGATAGCGTTATTTACCATCAAGGGGTGTGCCAACTCGTGGCCTACCTCCGGGTTCCTTTGCATTAAGGCGATACTTCAGACTTTTCCTTAATGCAGAAATCGCATAGAACATGCTCGCGAACAGTTCCATCTGGGCATTTTTCTAAACTTAGGCTAAATGTTCTATTCACTGGACCAAGTAGTGCTTTCTTGTCTGCCTCCTTCAGTCAGTAACCAGAACTGCACTTGGTCAGAGGTCACTAAATGTGAAATGTGATTGATCAGTAACATGTTACGCTTCCTGTGATTAATTAATTGAAATTAACAAGTTATTTTGACAGCCCTAATAATAATCCTGACAGAAACAACAGGGCTTGATGAAATGTTTTAATTGAAATGAACAAGTTATTTTGACAGCCCCAGTAATAATCCTTACAGAAACAACAGGGCTTCCGTACCATCCAGTGCTCAGGCCCTGCAAATATATCACTAACAGTGCGTGAGAGACTTGAGGTAAAGTAAAGTGTGATGCAATAAACTTGGGAGGTTTAGATTTATATTACCATCAGTGGTATTTGGGAGGTTTAGATTTATATTGTCATCAGTGCTTTTCCATGTGGAAGATTATTGAACTGGCAGATACTGAATTACTCTCACCTTTCTTCTGAGTTGTAGAGCCTGGCCAAACCAAAATCAGCCAGTTTAATCTGCCCCCTGAAATACAGAGACACAATTATATACATTTTATTTATTATATCCTTCTTGGTCTTGTGGCAAAAAAAGGCTTGTTGTGTGGTACTGCTACATAGTACAGGTATACAAAATACACACTACAATGTAAACCAAGAAAAATAGACATTTTAAATGGTATTAAACCCATGAATACAACACTTAAAATCAGCAGTTTTGAAAAAGGTAGAGGTAACACTTTTTTTTTAGTTTAGGGTGTCGCTGTTACAGTGTACCTACCTAATTAGGTACAGTGGTACAACCTGTGTAACAACTGTACTGTACAAATGTACTATCAGGTACCATCATTGTACTTGCATTATGTATTTGTGGGTACCTACATATAGTTGTTACATTGTAATACTGAGTACACACTTATTACTCTTTGATACAGTGGCATAAACCCGCAACAAGGTTGTAGCAGCACAGCTGTTACATGTACACTTAAGACAATGACCTCTTGACTGGAGCTAAGAAGAATGGTTTGTATATCAAATATTTCATGACCAGATTTACCCCATCCAGCAGGTCTCAGGTCAGCCCTTTGCCTCTGATGAAAAATGTAGGCAAATTGGCAAAGTTAAAAGCACTCAGTATTACAATGTAACAACTATATGTAGGTACCCACAAATACATAATGCAAGTACAATGATGTTGTTACACAGGTTGTTGTTACCTAATTAGGTAGGTACACTGTAACAGCGACAACCTAAACTAAAGTGTTACCAAGGTAGACTAAGGAAAATGGGGTACCGCTTTATCTTACAGGGTCCTTATCTTGTCCATACATTCGTGTTTTTTGTGTACCTACAGATCATTAGTACACTTTATTTCCTTCCCCAAAGAGAAAGGCAACTTTGGCAAAGTATTGTAACAAGCACGTCTTATTACATGTGTACTAATGATCTGTCGGTACTAGGGGTGTAAAGATTAACCGATACGTATCGGTAATCATTCGGAAACCCCTGGATCGGTTTAAATGTACTATGCATTGATTGATAAATTGATTTTAAAATGACGAATCCGAAAACTAACATTACAACTTATGTTACTTTCAAAATCATGAGACCCTGATTTGCTAACACACCAGAGCGTCCAGCCTTCTCCAATGAGGGTAATAGCTTCACTGCTAAAGTGGCAAGTGGAAACAAACTAGTTGTGGAGTTTAGTGAAACGCAGATAACGCTGACGTTAACGTGTGTTGCAGTATCCTGAACAAAGTCATATTCAGTCGTAAGCACAAGCCTTAAACCTAGCTTATAGGCTACAACAAAACACCCCTTGTCCTGCATTCCCCTTTCTGCGGGTGTCTGCCCAATGCGTCGGTGCCTTACTGTATGCCAGGGAAAACATAGAGGTGTTTGGTCGCATCTAACTTCATCTCTGTTTGGATCCTAATGAATGCATTGGGCTAGCTAAATGCTATCAAAGTTGCGCCGCGCGCCAGAGCCAGTGAGTGCTCGCATTGAAACGTGAGAGGTATGCATCAACTCGTCTTAATTAACTAATTAACTGCCATCAACGTCTTTAAACGTCAATTTAGACACATACGTTGACTGCCATTGATTGTCTTTAGACGTCAATTGCATTTTTCAATGGGGAGGGGTCATGGGTGAGCTTGGGAACGATCTGGCAGTTTCAGGCTTGTAAACAGACTGTACTAGCGATCCGAACCGCTAGCAGTGCCATTTGGATGATTATCTGCCTGCAGAGTATCTGCCTGCAGAGTGCACATGTAGAGATGCAACAAGGTAACAACACTGAAGATCGACCACAGTGGATCTAGTTTGCACGCGGTGCAGGGAATAAATATGCTTACTTCTTACATCAAGGATGGAAAACATGTGAACGGTATGATCCATTTACATTGGATATTGCTGTATAGACTAACAACAACTTTGCTAGTGCTAGCTTGCTAAGTCTACCGTCCTGTTCAGAGTCTATAGCGACCATCAGAGTCCCTAGCAACCTTGACGAGACTGACGAGATAACAGTGCAATCGTTGTTGACATACTACTGAAACGCTAACGTTAAAAAGTTGATTTTCACAAAAAGATCGTTTTCTCCATTTTCTGGCAGCCAATGAGTTAAGGGAATGACATAGTTTAATATTAAAAAACGGTGAAGTGTTCCTTTAATGGATAAATAAATAATAACATATAACTACATTTATTTTGGATCTTTTGTAACCTAAGTTGTGTTAAATTTATGCGATTTAGTCGCGCCGTACACACGCCCGGACTCGAACTCGCATTGTAGACCTAGCAGAGACGGATCGGGAGTCGTTCACAATAAGGGTACGTGGCCAAGCACTAATCTTCATTGCCAGCAGCAGGCTTGGTGTATCGGCAAGTCAGGTTCGAGTCAATTGATTGGCGAAGTGCTTAGACAAAGTGACCCCCCCCGTGTCGCTCTACGGCTTTGAATTAAACTTCGAAGCAGTCACATGGGTATGTGTGAAACGAAGCTTCGAACGTCACTAGTCACGTGATTATCACAAAGCGAATCAAGCTCCGATACAAAGCTTTGTTCCAAATTGGTTCATGTCTTCGAAACATGCCTCGAAGCAGCTGGTTCACAGGTAACATCACTACCTATTACTGCATCGTATCGAATCGTATCGCATCGTAGCGAATCGCACTGAATCGTGCTGTATTAAACCGCATCGTCTTTGAATCGTATCTTAACTTTATGAATCGAATCGTCTTAAAAGGGAGAGATTCACACCCCTAATCGGTACACAAAAATACATTATATGGACAACATAAATGTGTGATATTATTGTTACATAGGTTGTTATGATGTACTTCATTATTGGAACAGGGACCCTGTAAAATAAAGTGTTAATGAAAATAGCAATAATAACAACAATGTCAATACAATATCAATGATCAATAATGAAAACAAACAAATATCATAAATATAAAAACCAAAACTCATAAGAGCTTGTTTGTCATGGACACGCATCTTACCATTAACTAAGTGTAAGCTTAACAGATTGGCTTTAGACTCCTCTTGAAAGAAACAAAACTACTGCAGGGACATAGAGCACTGGGCAACTCATTCCATCAACCTAGAACCACTGAGCAGAGTCTTGAATTTCACCTAGCGTTTATGGCTGGTTGACACAACAAATGCTCATCAGAAGCCTGCAGTGGGAGACTTGGTTGTCCTATGGTCCAAAATGATGGATTTCAATGTAATTCTGGCCGCTATAGGAAGCCAATGAAGAGTAACTCAGAGAGGAGTATGTGTCCTCTTTGGCTAGGTGACGAGGTGTGCTGCAACATTCTGAATCAATTGTAACAGTCTCATTATACAAGCAGGCAGGCCAGCAAACAGTGAATAACGATAGTCCAGTTGGGAGAGAACTATGGAATTTGTGAGGAGTCTTGTGTCAGACAAGGTCTTATCTTCCTAATGTTGTAAAGGACAAACAGACATGATTTTGCAATTGAGGCCTCAATCAATTATGATGCCCAAGTTACATGCCAATCTATTTGGGGTCTGTAAAGATGAGTCAAGCTGGTATTATTCTGTTGGGGGACAGCTGTTTTAGGTGGAAACACCAAACAATCCATTTTGGAGAGATTAAGCTGAAGATGCTGATCTTTCATTCAGACTGAAACATCCTTAAGGCATGCAGAAATCTGATGAGAAACAGTAGTCCTTAGATGGGAAAGACCGGTATAGTTGAGTATAATCTGCATAGCAGTGACAGGCAAATCCATGAGAGTGAATGATCTCACCAAAAGAAGTGGTGTAAATAGAGAAGAGAGGGGGATCTAATATTGATCCTTGACACACACATGTGGTGGTCATGAAACTTTGATACCCGTCACTGCCAAGACATGCTAGCTCAGATAATGTAGAAAAGAAAATGTCTTGGCTTACAGAATCAAAGGCTACAGATAACTCAAGTAGAATTAATAGTGATGACTGAGCCTAGCAACTCTCAATGCTTCAGTCAGAGGCAGAAGAGCAGTTTTGATAGAATGACCACTCGAAGCCAGACTGCTTAGGGTCTAGTATAGTGATGCGCGGGTAGGCCCGTAACCCGCGGACTCCGCGGGTAACCCGCGGGTCGGGTTGGGGCGGGTAAAGAAATTATCAGTTTATTTGCGGGGCGGGTTGGGGCGGGTCATTAAAAACAAACTTACATTTTAAAATCCATGCATGTTGCGTGCAATTCCCTATAGCCTATATTAATGGAACCGTATGTAGGATTGTGGCCAAAACAAGTAGGCTAGCCCACTGCAATTACTTTCAAAATACTGTTGCGTGGCGTATTGCCTCTCCCTCCCCTCTGAGTCGCCGTTGCCAGCTTGCTGCAGGATCCAACAGGAACAGCAACAGGCTGCTAGCTTTCAATGGCAAGTGCTAATGTTGTTTTTCTCAGCATAATGACAGAGAAACGAACTCTGATAATGCATTGCTAACGTCAGCAATGACTAGCCGTTATTATTTCCCAAACAATTCCTCGACCTTTTCAATTCAATGAGCCACCTCCTCCATATGGCTCCACATAACGTTACTTTGCACAAACATGCATAACTTGTTTGTTCGACTGTCATAGGCTATTTGAAATGTCAATTTACACTAAGTAGCTTACAAGTAGGCTAAGTTAGCCAAACTGATGAATCTTTAGGCCTATCTGTCCAGGAGCAAATTAACAACACTGACTGTCTTCAAATTCTTCTCCGTTTTCAGCCGCCTCAATCTCCTATAGCCTACAAATCCTTGTTTTCTTTCGGACGTATTTCGTAGGCTATAATGTTTAGCCTAGATTACAAACGCTGCTTTGTAGGTTTTTGCTGTGTATTTCTAGATTTTTTAAATGTGTAGCCTATCATCTTGTTATAATGACCTGATTATCGTTCATATTCATAATCATAGCCTTTGTTGTTGCCAGTTTACAGGCGATGTTTCCAAGCACTTACAATGCCCAGTATAGTCGCGGGTGCGGGGCGGGGCGGGTTGTCAAAATAGATACAGTGGTGCGGGGCGGGCTGGGGCGGATCAAATAATTTCATAAAAGCGGGACCCGCGGGTTGAAAAAATACCCGACCCGCGCATCACTAGTCTAGTAGGTTATTCTGATACAGTAAGTCACAGGCAATGTCGGAACCATGGTTTGATTAAATGTACTAAGTAAAACAAAGACTTGCTTTGAAAACCAACTTAAGATACAATTTGAGCCCAGGAATGTGTTTGGCACATAGCCTACAGGTGCATCTAAAAAAAAAATCTGAATATTCATTGTACTTTTTACTTCAAAAAGTTAAACATTCATATTACAAATGGTTTATTCTAACATTTTGAGAGTTTTGATCTCCAAGAGGTGTGAACCGCAATCAAGATTAAAACAAAAAAGTCTTGAAATAGTGTGAGGAACCTAGAATGTGTAAAAGCCTCACTTTCTGCACTGATCAGTTAAAGTAATAATGATAATTAACTATCATTATATGTTGCATTTTTAGATGCACCTGTAGATGGTTAATAGAGCACATGTTACTCACTTGTTATTGAGAAGGATATTTGAGCACTTAATATCACGGTGCAAAAAGTTCTTCTTATGGCAGTAGTCAAGGCCTTCAAGAAGTTGCCTCATGAAGGATTTGATATGACTTTCATTGAAGTGTACCAAGCCAGATTCCAGAAGCCCCATAAGGTCATGGTCCATGTACTCAAACACTAAATAAAATGCCCCTGTAAAAGATCTCAGGATTAACAATAAGAAAAATTCTCACATATTTACTCTGTATGGAGAAAACATCTCCAAACATGTTAGCCACCAATCCAAAATCCAAAATTTTACCAGAATAAATAATGCATGGTAAACAATTTTAGAAAAAAATAATATATGTATCGTGAACACATAGGAAGTTGAACAACTTAATATTATTTCATATACAGGGGATATAGTATGATATAAAATACTGCAAATATCCCAAACATTTTCTCCAAAGAAATTGTCTGTGCACAATCTGTGTCTGTACAAACAAATAATCTGCCAGACTGTAGCATTGGTGTTTTTCTTTTAAACACCTTAAAGCAACACCATGTAGTTTTTCAACCTTTATAATACATCTCTAAGACCCTTGTGATGGTACATCGATTTACAATGGGTTGAATGACACGTCTGCCATAGCCCGACGGTGTCTGTATCGATTTTACTGGCACTAGGGAACTTTGGGGTTCGGGTAGGAACCTGAAAGAACTACAAAATTCGACTGCTTTACAGCATACACTTCCCCCACCACTTCCTCAAATTCCGTGCGAGCCCAATAGCGTACATGTTGAATAAACAGTAAAAGATGTTGATGGCCGAAGCAGCAACGAAACCGAAAGTGTTATGATACAAGTGTAAACTCAACTGATGTTGAAGTCGCGATTTATAACGGAGCCCCTTTTATATTATGACAAAAAAAACAGTTAGTAGCCTAAGCCTATATCTAAACGGGGTGTACACATTTGGTATAGGGGCTGGCCTAACTAACCTAATGACTGAGTCATGTTTGTTCATTTACTTTTCTGGTGAAGTGTCTTACCACAGGCTATAATGCAAATCAACTTTTACTTTGCAGATAGCTTCATATTATAATATTGACCATAGCCTATATGCCATTACCATAGGCCTACAAACAATTGAACATATTCATTCTGTAAACAGTATAATGACGCTGCCTTATAAACATGAGCTAGGCTACGCGATCTAAAACCCATGAAATTATATTCATATGACATGCTGAAATGTGTGCTATAGGCTACTGTAGGCCTACCTGGAATATACATTTTACACGCAACGCAGGCAGTCCCGAGTTTTCCCAAGACGTGAGAACTCCTCCTGCAGAATTCGGCTGGTCAACAAATGCACGTGTATCCTAGCTCAGTGGGTTAGTTGCTCAAATGTGCCGTCATAAGAAAGTGGCTCTGTCTTAGCGTGGCTCTATCATCTAGTGTCATGCTGCCAACCAAACTGCTCGGGAGCTGGTTATGTGTGCTAGTAATAGCTCAACGTGTAAATCTACCACCTATACTGACCAAACATCTTGAAAAACAAAGTTATCACGTGAAATATTCTGTCATCATATCTTAGAAGAGCTCTGCCTCTCCAAACATTTTGGGCGTGCAAATAGCCTATATGCCACTACTATGGACGTGAATACCAAAGCATGCAATATCTGGCGACCATTTTTTTTATGTTAGAGACACTGAAAATGACCACCCTAGATAAGGCTACGCTATTGTGTAATCGTTTTTTTATATATATATATTAATTGTAATAGTAATTGACCAACAATGACCAACATATCCCAATAACAAGAACGTGCACAGACCTGAGCTGAAAGCCTAGCTTTACAAATGTATCACATAACTGCTATCGTAGTACCACATCATTTAATATTTAATGTGCAGCTTCAATATGTCTAGATAGCCTATATTGTATGTCTAACTTGCTTCTGGTGTAACCGTGACCGATTTTACGACATAAGTAGAAGAAAACACCATTTCCCAACTGTAGGGGGACCCCGAGAGCAAAACTTTCATGGTGTTGCTTTAACAGGGTATCTTGACATTTTGAAGACCAATCACAGATATCTTCATTGCTGTAACATAGGCAGGTAAAATGATACAACTGTCAAACCATGTTTGGTGCGAAGCTATGAAGGTATATTCGGTGCAAAAGTCACGAGCACATTTAACTGCAGATTTCGCATTCGCACACTAAAGTCACAAATGTGTAACCGTAAATTTGAAGTTGTACATGTTTTGTTCATACTTTGTAAACACAAAATAGGGCTACGGGTTCACAAATCCGTTTTACAGGTTCACACATCCGTTTTACAGGTACACAAATCCTAACCTGTGCATCACAATGTCCTGGCCTCATGCCCTCGAGACTTTTGCCCCATTTACACTGCAACGATTGGGGCAAAACACATTCGCACATCCGTGTTTCATAATCTGAGAACACGCACAACATTCGTACATTTGTAAACCCAAATGTGAACTAATGCAACAGAAGTTGTGCATCTGTGAAACAAGTCAATTGATACAAGTGCTCGAATCTCCTTCTATGAGTTTCAGCTGTTGTTTTCTGGACAGATACTTTTGCACCATTTATACCACCTAGCCAGGAGCAAAAAGATTTGTATGTGTGCACGGTCGAGCGAATCAATCGAAAAGAAAACAAGGCGTCCGGATCTGGATCCTGGATCGCGCACAGGCATCCCTGTGCGATACGTACGGGATAATGGACGACACGCCGTGCGGTTATTCAAAGTTAATGCACGTTCTAGACGGTGATACCGCCCGACGCGAAGCGGTTAATGCACTAGAAAAGTGCATTAACTTTGAATAACCGCACGGCATGAAGTCCATTATCCCGCTTATTCCACTGTTGCCACTTGCGTTGTGTTCGTTTCCGGTGTTAATTTAATTGTTTTAATCGCTAGAACGGTATTGTAACTACGGTAACTACTTTTCCCAGACACATTTCAACTAATTTCTCAAACTGCGGTTACTAGTTCTAAATGGATGGTTGCTATGGCCAAAAGCCAGTCGTTAGTTCTAATCTCCCGTTGTCAAGCTGGCACATCCCAGGATTCTGATGAACGGTAACTTTGAAAGATTGCTATTTTTCTTAGCCTACTGCCACCTAACTACAGTGGGTACGGGTTGAGAATGCACCTTCTCCCGCGGGACTCCCGAAGAGATCCCGCAGGCTGTCAAGCCGATTTTTTTCGAGGCTAAGGCAATGTACCCAAACAACCACCAGGTGGCAGAAAGTTTCAACCCGCATTTCAGCTGCATTTAATGATGAAGACCGCATATCCGTCAATAGTCGACTCCTTAATCTCATTTAATCATCAAATTTGACAACAATCAGCTTAAATGTCAAATCATATGTATTTCTCTTTGTCGCCATGGTATTGGGGGAAACGCGGAGAAACAGTCCTTGTATTTTTTCTTCACGTTTCGTTATAAGAAATATATAGGCTAAGTAAATAAGTCTTCTTCCGTATTGAACAGACGCTCGGCATGTCAGATTGCAGTTGCAGAGTTTTCGAATGTTTTACAACCCAGTTGGTATCCGCTGTTCATTCCGACATATCCCCACTCGGCGGTATTTAACTTTTTTTTCAAACAACGTGCCATTCCGACATGAGGTCATTAATAGGCTATTAATGTCATAACTATTAGGCTATCATTAGGCTTACTATTCATGGCTGTAGGCAGCTATGAGGCCAGAGATCTGGACCTCATCGGTTTTGAGAGCTGGAAATACATGTGTTTGCTAAATATCGGTATTGTTGTGCATGTTGCGTTGCCGACTCGGGGAAGTGAAAGCAGTTCTGTATGGACACTGCACGTTTTCATGGTGATCATCGGCGCAGCTGTAGCTGATTGTGAAAGCCGATTGGAAATACATACGTTTAGAGCGAACGTTTCAACTATGTTTGCCATGGTAGACAAAAACACTCAAATAAAACAATAGCCTAAAAAATAACTGTAGTGCGTAATGGACACGGCACGGCTCTATATCCTAAATAATGTTCGAGGTTCGCCATTTGGTAATATGACCTATCCTTACTGACAATAATTTAGATTGAGCACAACTAAAGTTGCACGAAGGCAAAATACAGTCCTAAGCCTATTACATAGCCTATAGCCTGGCCAATTAGCCTATATTGTAGATGTGCAAAACCTATTAAAATATTGCGAAAGAGAAAAATGGGGTTGACTATTGCCTTTAGTATGTTACGGCAAAGTTGTGAAGTCATGTCAAACATTTCCCAAAAGTTCAGACACCTAAAACGAGTCTCTCGACCGAAGTTCTGTCACCTTCACCATTTTTCACCGGTTGTCATGGGAAACCACAGGGGTCGTTAATCCGCTTGTGATTGGTCAGTTGTAAAAAAGACAGCATGACGTGAGGCGTTTTTCTGCCAGAAGTTGAACATTTCTCAAATTCGAACTGCTGAAAAAAGACGGTTGCAGTCGCGTTTTAAAAGAAGCCAGCAACTTTTTTGAAAACACGGTCTACTCCATAGGGTTATAATGTAGAACAGACGCCGGCAGCTGAGAAAATGACGCTTAGTCTGAACGTACCCTAAGCAACAAAATGCAAATGAAATACCAAAATACTTAGAGCTAGTTATCTACTGATTTGTCCCAGTTTATTTATTTGTCTCCCCGACTAGTGCAGAAAAGTGAAGACACACCACAATTCGCTCTGAGTAGGCTGGGCTTCGCTCTGCTTAGGTCAAAAAGAAGATCTATTGTTCACGACAGAATTTTGGGCTGGTGAAATAGGCTGCATCCACATAGTTGACATTATTTTGAGGAGGAAGTAGCCAACCAAGCTCAAGTAGCATACAGTCAGACGAGCCTTAGGTAGTACAGTAGTTGGGAAATTAGAGCTTTAAAAAATATCGGCGCAAATTATCGGCCGAAATTATGGTATCGGACCGATAATAATATTTTAAAAATGTCACTTATCGGCCAATAATATATTGGTCGCCGATATATCGTGCATCTCTAATAATTAAGGCGAGACACGGCAGTTGAAAATATTGTTTTTGTGACCTCCGGTCAATTTCGAGATTTTGTGCTAGTTTGCTACCTTAGCATGTATTCTACCACCCTACTACAACAACAAAGTCCGATTTGCACATTTAGGTGTTTATTTCACGAACTTTTGTGTGCTCGCGCCTATGTATTTCTCCACATTTTCTCACAAGTTCCCATTCTAAAGTGTCATGTACTCCCGCGACCGTGATCCAAATCATATCGTGTGTGACACCGTTGGAAAGCCCTGTTTCTCCTACATGACGCTATGCAATCCAAATATGGACATTTCCTTTGTATTAGCAACCAATCGCGAAAGTTCAAAGACGAGTCTAAGCTGAGAATGAATCTCATTGGCTGTGTTTCAAGGCTGTTTTCTCAAAACGAGTTATTTGCGGTTTTGAGTCATTTTCCGGTAGATACTTCTCAGCCTCTGTAGCACCTATGTACACCAAACTTTCCAGTTATACACTTAGCAGTATTCTGAAGACATTTACTAAGGGATTTGTTAATACATCATTCCTGGTCTGATTTATGTGAAATGTTAATCAAAAATGCATGGCAAAAATCGTTTTTTTTAAGGCTATGGACAGTATATTTGGATTTCCTAGGCAATGAAAGCAGATATCCTGAAATCCTTCTGTAATTTTATTGTAATCTTGTTTGTAAACAACATGAAAGAACTAGAAAATGTAATTCCATGGAAGGAATTACCATTGCATGTAAATGCAAAAAGGTTGCTGTGTAAAACATAGTTAAAAAGACAACATAGGCTATGACACAGAAGCATAGATAAATAACAATAACTCAATTCCAATTCCACTGAAATTACTTGGAAACCCACATTTAAAAAGCGATTTATGAAAATGCATCAACATAGTATTTTGGAAAATAACTCCTCATTTATTAGAATTTAAAAGATTGAAGTTGCCAACTTCAAACGAGTTGCAAGCGCTGACACTTTAGTAGCCTACTGAAGTTCACCTACAGTGAAACGACTGGTAGCTTACATAGCTTACATATCTACACTTTAATGCAGGTTAAAAGTATTGGAATACGGAATACAATCTCAAACAATAATCAACGATGATGCAGCAAGGTAGGATATCTAGCAAAACGTTCTTACAGGATATTTAATGTTGGCTACACAACCATATTACAGGATGAGCTAGTATGTTCTTCAAAGTGTTATGTGTGTGATCCTATTAGGAATGTACAATAAGCTGTTAACAAAGGTTTTTGGATTTGTGAATGATATGAAAATGCTTTAAATGATTGCCTGGCTAGCAGTAACTAGCTAAAACGAGTGCTAGCTTGCTAACAAACAAACAATGATAACAACTTAATGCAGTTTGTACTAGAAACGACTGTGAGAAAAAGGCAAACCTAAATAGTGCAACAACTAGTAGGCCAGGCCTATGTCTATCCGGTTGGACTTAAAACGCTGGGTGAAGATCGGTGTTGTGTAGGCTGCACTGTGAAGATGTTGTGTAAGCCCTGTTGGCTGCAGCCGACCACGTTAGCCTGGAGCAAGTTATGTTTGTCGTTAGCTTAATACCATAGACAGTAAAGCTTAATACAGTGCGTTAGATTAGATTGTCTTAGCTGTTGATAACGTTACCTAGAGCAAACTGGTTACTGTAACGATGTTAACAAATCAAGTAGGCTTGAGTAGCCTACAGGAGGAGACAAGACGATAACGTCCAGGTTTAGCCTACTGCAGCTCTGTGGCATAGTAGAATGTTTACACAGCTGTTACAACTTAATGAGTAGCCTGGTTTGGCGCAGCAAAGATCCTTGATTACTGACAGCTGAGCACTGACGTAACAATTAATCTTTGCCGCCAAAGCGTCTCAATGTAAACTCTATGGGAATTTTAAACTCTTTTATCGTAAATATCTCAAAAAGTATGAAGTTCACAAATGTGAAAAATACAATCGTCAAATCTCCGTTACAAGACCTTTGTATGAGTGTTTGAATGACGTCAAACGGTTAAGTGGTTTTAGCGTTATAAACCGTGGATATCAGCAACACATCATATTTAACCAATTTGGACAACTGGACCTGCTGATTATTGTAAACCCACCCCTAAAAATACACCTTTAGTGTTGAGTTAATTACCTTTATCGTTTTTAAAGTCGAGAGCATCCTCCTTATCTGTAACAATTTCCTTCATGTTGATTATACTCTTGTGGTTTAGTTGACGAAGGATCTTGATTTCTCTGATGGCAGTAATGGGAAAGCCTTCCTTCTCATTGTCTAAACGAACCTTCTTCAGCGCCACCATTTCAGCTGTCAGAGGTCATGAAAGCGTTGCATTATTTCAAGATATGAGAACAAAAACAAACACCCAATAATTTTTCAAAGTTAACTGGAGTAACCTCCTACCTGTGTCCTTGTCTTTTGCCTTATACACCTGTCCATAAGTACCCTCACCAGTGATTCCAATTATTTCAAACTTGTCGACGCATCGTTTCCCCCAATCAATTTCTGCCTCCTTAATCTCTCCAAACCGGGGGCCACATATTCTGTGAGAAACAATTTCTAAATGATGAAAAAAATGGCAAAAGAAATGGAAACATTTTACATGATGGCTATAAAAAAACATACTTTGGCCTCCTACGCAGAACGTTAGGCTTTTTGTCATCTGATGGACTAGATGTGGAAGTATCCCCAGGGAGTACTGGCGGAAGTGGGAGGTCAGTAAGGAGGTGTCTTGCTTTCCTCTCTGGCTTCCGTTTTCCTGTGTGTGTCGGCAAGCACTCTTTCAATCTGAGAACATAAACACAGACTTACAGTACAATATATTGGACCCATTCAGCACCAAATATATTTTCTAATCTACTAGCTAAGTCACAAGAATTAATAATCATAACGCAAACCTGTTGATCCCATCCATGTTTTCCAAAAGGAAGGGTGGCAAGTGCAAAGAGGGCACTGTGCCTACTGGTGGTCTGGTAACCGCTTCCTGTTCTTTACTCTGGCTAGCCATGACATTATTTTTCTCCTTTTGTATGGGTGGATTCTCCTCAGCTTTTATGCTTCTGCTTCTGGCAAAAGGTACCTCTGATGTCCTCTTGAAGATCTTAGCAACAGGTAAGTGTTGGCTAGACATACTGGAATCCTGGAATCCTGAAATCCTCTCCTGATGTGGCAGGGGGGGAGGTGGTCGAGACTTTTTCAAAGTAGCATGGTTGGAAGTGTGGCTGTCTAGGAGCAGAGAAGCCGTGGATGTGTTGCCCTTGATGGATGATGAGTTCTTCACTCTGGCTGCAACCTCAGCAGCTTTAACTTTCTTCTGTTTGCTGAGCTCAGCTGCCAGTGTACTCTTTAATGTCAGTGTGCTGGGAGATAAGCTGGAGGGTCGGCTGCGAGAACGGGAATGGCGGTGATGGCTTCGGGAACGTGACTGACATGATGAGGCATATGGGCTTCGGCTGTGAGACTCACCACCTCGACGACTAATGGAGCAGAAAAAAAAGCAATATTTCATTACATCTCTCTATTACCGGTACTAAGCTAAGTGTACCCATTAAGCCCGAACATTTAAGTCCGAAAAAGAAGTTGGTCAAAGGCACTCAGTTGAGGAAAAATAAAGCCTAGCTTTATGCCCTGAAGAAGGCCATGTGGCCGCAACGCGTCGGCGTATGTTTTTAGTCCTTGCCATTTACTATTAAAGGCTTTATTTTTCCTCAACTGAGTGCCTTTGACCAACTTCTTTCTCTTACTTCAATTTTTGCCCGGCCTCAAAAGAGCACCAGTGTGGAATATACTACAATTTTTTTTACTACTCCTAGTAGCGCTCTCAGTACTTTCTTTTTTTGTCTAAACATTCAAGTCCATTTGCCATTTGAAGTCAATTTTTAGAAAAAGAGGGGCCTGTCTAATGCTATTCAATATTTTTTCCAATCACACAATTTCTTAATTATATGTTTTTATTTGGCACCTATTACATTTGTAAATATTGAATAAGGCCCGCTTACATCTGCGCAGTCTCAAGGAGGCTCAGATAAACTTGCTTCAAAACTTTGGTGTTTTCGGACGCCTCAGATAGAGCCTCTTTCTATTAAAAGAGAAACTATGCAGGATTGTCGATTTCATCTTAAGTTTCGGTTTCGTTTTCATATTCGCTCCTTTTATGCTTGCATATTTCTCTGCAGAGCTTCCCCGACAGCTTTAGCGTGTATATTTATACATATTTAGGCTATATATAAATATATAAATTGCACGCGTGGTTCTTCTTGTTCTTTATGCGTCTCAGCCTTCCAGATGTTAACAGGGAACGATCGTCTCCTGAACTTTGCTGCAAGGTTGCACTAGCGGATAGGGACACTGGGGGCGGGAGGAAATCTTACTGTTTTCGATAAAACTGGTCAGTCAAGCAAAACAACGATTTCTAAGCAATTTTATGACTATGAAAAAGTTGCATAGGGGTCATTCCACCTCAATTCAACAAATGCCTTCTGCTTGACCATCTCAGATTTCCTTCAACATTTTACCACCTAAAGAGTAACGTTTTCAAGCTAAAGACTTCAAATGTTCTGTGAATAATGATTGCTACCTATTAGATTCCACATATTCATTCGTAGGCCGTATCTGTTGATACTGACTGTGTTTCAATCTTGTGAAATCAGAAGAAAAATTGCAGATTTTTTTTCAACCCCCACATTGGTGCCCCATTACACAATTTGTAAACAAAATGTTTGACAAATGGTTATGTCAAACCAGTTTTGTGTTACAATACTTCCAACAAAAAAGCAATATAGACACCTCTTAATTACTTTATCAAAGACAGCTTAAACACTTCTGTAGAGAGACATAACCATTTGCCAAACACTTTCAAGGCCTTAATTCTGGAAACTTAAATTCCAGTGTTTCCCATACATTGACTTATTTGTGGCGGCCCACCACAATATCAACACTGACCACCACACAATGATTTTATGTTGTACTACTTAAACTAGATGAACTCTTTTCATTGTAGAGCTATGCACACCTTTGTGCAGCCTCTCTGTCCCTCAACAAACATGCATGCACGTTTAAAGAATATACATTAAAAAAAAATCAGCAATCGCAATTAAATCCAGTTAAGTATGTTGCGCAATTTTTAAACAAATTTGCGCACAAGCACACTACCACCACAAATAGAATTAAATTATGTGGGAAACACTGAATTCAATACCTTTTTAATACTTTTAACACCCCGCGGGTACCCTGAACAAGGTTCAGCTGGACGTGACTG
Source organism: Sardina pilchardus (assembly GCF_963854185.1). NCBI lineage: Eukaryota > Metazoa > Chordata > Actinopteri > Clupeiformes > Clupeidae > Sardina > Sardina pilchardus. Next base: position 30,895,033 of record NC_085012.1, read on the forward strand.
TGGCTCGAGATCACTAATGATCTCTTTTAAACGTATAATGCACCTTCATGTCGTAAATTCTAGGGGCGAGGTCACTAATGATCTCTTTTAAACGTATAATGCACCTTCATGTCGTAAATTCTAGGGGCGAGGTCACTAAAATGAGCATAATATAGGGGCGTGATATTTAAATCACGCTGGTTTCCAGCCGCCACATTTATCAACACACGTTTATTCTTACGCTGGAATTGGAGTGATACGAAAGTTTGATCAATCACACCAGAGCCCCGTCGTATAGATGATTTCTGCGCTCAGATGTATGCTGGTTTCTACGCTCGGTTGATAAATGAGGGCCAATGTTCCAGAAATGTAAAATGTACAGAAATTAAACATACATGACAGTGTAATGACACTTCATGTTCAGGAAACATCTCAGACGGTTCACTGTACTTGAGGTCAAAGGTAAGTATTCATGACAATGTCAGAAAACTATTTTGGTCAGTAATAGTTCTTTGTGACAGCTTAATGACTAGTCAAAACTGTACCACTGTAGTTGAGGTCAAGAAAAGTATTCATGACCAATTCATAATGGTGTCATGACAGCCAATTGTTCAGGCTCATCACTTTAAAAAACCTAGAAGATAAGTCAGGCCAAACACAGTTATACGTCAAGTTGTCATGACAATATTGTAAACGGATTACATTTTCTTGCCTAATGTCAAGTTGTCATAATGATGATGACGCTCAAACAATGTCAACTTGACATAACAAAAACCGAATGACACATTATGACAACTGTGTTGCCTTTAAGGCATTTATCTTTCTGCTTTTATTAGTGTGCTTGCTGCAAGCAAAGCACACTATTGTTATCCGTGCGTTTCATATTATTATCAAACTTATTTATCTTAAATCCAACTTTTGTCTCCCTATCTTGTCCTAGGGATTTGGAGCTAGAGACGCCGTTCCACTTCTCACGCGTGCGTCCTGATGCGAGGATGGTGGCTTGTATAAAGCTTTTCGATACGCCTTGTCGTTCTCCCGTTATTCCAGTTTTTCCGGTCGATTTTTCCCCGTAGGAATGAATGGAAAAGCGACTTTTGAGCGCTGATGCCCACACATTTTTCCACCTGTAGCCCAAACCGTAAGACATAAAGTCATGCAATTTGGTATGCTGATAGAGGAGACTACCCTGATTGACACCACCAGGTTTCATGCTCGCCATTCTCACGCTCCAGCGCCACCAACTGGTCAAAGATTGAAAACACGTTCATGCCCGTAACTTTTGATCCGTATGGCCGATTTTGATAAAACTTATACCATTGGAATCCTCTGACTCAGCCGATTCCAACGCACCATATGACGTCATTTTCCGCCATGATGGATTTTCCGCCATTTTGAATTTTGTCCAAGATCAAAGTAAAGCTACCCTGGCCGCATAGTTTATCCGATCGTCATGAAACTTGACACGCATGATCTACAGACCAAGGCGGATCAACCGCCTTGATTTCGCCTTCATACGTCCAAGTGTTCGCCTGTGACAACCAATTAAATTCAGCGAGCGAAGCCGCCAAACAGGAAGTGAGCCTATCTTGGAAATGCTGTGACGTATGAAAGCCATATTTGGTGGGATGACTTGAGACTCCATCCAAAGCACCCTCAATAAATTTGGTGTTATTTGGTCTGTCGATGGCTCTATAATTAGCAAAAACGTGTGTGTTGGCGAATGTATACTATTAAGCAGAATAGCTCATCTTAAATTGCTTAAGTAATGCCAAAAGGACATTCCAGAGTGATTTAAGATACAATGTTGATATTTAAAAAAAAAAAAAAAAAATCAAAATCAAGGCCATTCTTGTAAAACATATTGATGTAACTCTCATAGCACTATGGAGTTATACCATGTATTTTCATATTTCCATTATGGTCTGATAGCACACTCGTATTTTTGCAATCTTTCCTTCGGTGACAGAGATGGCCCGCAACGGTACAATGTGGGTGTAGTTCTAGGATGGTCCGCAACGGGGTGTCTCATCCCGAGACTGGTTGGATCTTAGCAATGCCATGGCCCCGAAGGACAAGTACGGACTTACGCGCTGTTAGATGATGTGTGTGTTCATTTGGTATATATACTCCACAATCACACGATGTTTCATACTGACGGTGTGTTTTGGATGATTTGTATTGACCTGAGCATTCTGGGTAAACTTCACTCCCAAATTCGGCGAAATACCGGAAGTAGAGCGGTCGCGGTCGCCCTGTCTGCGGTGTGCGTGAGGCAACGAGGATTTTAATTAGAATGTAATCGCAGTTACACTTTCAACATAAAGTGTGTATATTTAGACTTCAAATTTCGGAATTTGAGAGGTCTAGTTATGAGGGTAGGCTAAACTAACTGCAGTTCAAATAGTTGGTTTTAACTTTACCAAGGCTGTTTTAATACTGAATTGCAACTGCTGTTATGAAGACAGTTTGGAGCCTGGCAGACATGAAGGCAGTGAAAGGTAATTAAATGCATGGTCCAAGTAGCCTGGGGGAAGCCAAACTATGTTAACTGTAAATTTAATATGGAACGAGGTACGTGTTGCTGATGTCGTTTCGCAACTCATCGAGCTAGCAATTGCTGTCAAGCTAGTCTACATCAGGCAGTGCATAGATAATATGACACTTTTTTACATCATAAATTCAGTGTCTGTTGTCTGTTAACTTTCATGAAATGTAGGCCTAGTAAAGACAACTACAGTATTGTTTTGCATTCAAGGTCCATTCAAGTTAAGACTTTTTGGTATGGACTTTTGGAGACTTTTTGGAGGACATTTTAGTAACTGGACCTCTATGAATTTTAATTGAATACCCCTGCTATAGAAGTAGAAGTACCTACACAACACTCAATGCGTCGCTACCATGGCAGGATTTTTCTGCTTGGCTTTCGTTATGAAGCTTGACTTGAACTGTCATCGATGCTGGCCCGTCAGTGCAAACTACGCATATCCGTGCTAACTTAACTGGAAAGCTATACCGGACGCCTAACTGATATGAATGATTCTGATGACTGTTATGAAGCGTTCCGTTCGCGACGCGTACAAATAGTGGAAGCTAATTCAACACTTCAGTTCTGCACCTGATGTAGCTCCCCTGTACACTCATGGTTTGTAAAGCAGGCAACAATTCTGTTACCCTGAACTGTTCAGGCTGAACATCTCTTCTCCGGTAGCATTGTCCAGTTCTTTGCCAAATAGAATTATCTGAAATCTCATCATCCACGTATCTCACAGCGATCAGCTGGCAAGGCCAACTGGTCAGTGAAGTCTTTCCATTTCTTATGCAGCATCTGGCCCTAGCATCACTTTAACCATTTGCAGGTTAGAATGAGCGACTGTTAAATTGTGTGGCTTTTTAAAATTTAGCAAGCAAATCTGAAAAACGAGCCACACGCACGATAGAAAGCATATAGCATTCAGTTCCTTTGTTCTGGTGCGGCACATTCCGAGGTTCATGTGGAACATGCACTCTCTTTAAAACATCCATTGCGTGCACCTGCATTCTGCCGTCTGCTGTCAATACAGAGCAACAAACAAACAAACTTAATGTTAACGAAGTTGTTAACATTACGCCCTGAAGTAAAGTAAACTGTAGCCTATTGTTGTTTGTGATACAAAGAAAACTTTAACTGATATAATTGCAATATAATTATTATGGCCAAAATTGTTTATATGAAAAGACATATCAAAGCAGGTAGAAGTAACTGTAGTCACTTGACATTTCTGAGGATTTTATATTTCCATCAGTGCAGTGGTATAGAAATTCTTCAGTGGAGGCACCACACTAGTTAATCACGCTATCAACATCTTCTTACCTTTTCTTCTGTTATTACTATTCTTTAACTTTATGGTAGACAGTGAGTCCAGCAAATTGAGAACCTAGGATCCTGTTTATGTTTATGAATGTGACTCCAGTATATGTTGAGACGTGGAAAAGGGGGTTACATTTATATAATGCAAATGATTATGTTAACAATGTCATCGAATATGTTGTTCAAACAAGAAGAGCGAAATGGTAAGCTTTTAAGAAATCATCATCCACATCATAGTATGATGCTGTGTGGGGTTATGGACTTGACAGTTTTGCATGGAATTGCCCATACAGTATATACATACAGTATATACATATTTAAGCAATATAGCACGAGTGGGAGTGGGTTGTTGCTAGATATTCCCACGGGTGTTGTTCGGCCGTAGCCTCGAGGCCGGAGGCCGAGTGGCGCAGGCAACAACACCGTGGGAATATCCAGCAACAACCCACGATCACGAGTGCTATATTGCTTTTATACAACAATTCTACCACTTGTTTTTTGCGCTAATTTCCCATTATAATGTAAACGTTTAAATCGCTAAAACTGTCTTGTTTGTAGAACTAACTTCTCTCCGCCACAAAGTTCTAATACTTGCAGCCAGGACAAACTGCCGTTACTAGTTCTAAATGGATGGTTGCTATGGCCAGTCGTTAGTTCTAAAAGCACGTTGCTATGGCCAAAAGCCAGTCGTTAGTTCTATCTCTCCCGTTGTCAAGCAATGCAGAATATAGCCTAATAAACGTTAGCTCGGCCCCGGCAGTGGCGCAACTGGCTGGGGCACCTGCACCGTACGCTGGCGACCCGGGTTCGATTCCCGCCCCGTGGTCCTTTCCAGATCCCACCCCAACTCTCTCCCACTCACTTCCTGTCATTCTCTCTACTGTCCTGTCCAAATAAAGGCATAAAAAGCCAAAAAAATAATCTTTAAAAAATAAAAAAATAAAAAATAAACGTTAGCTCGCATTGCGTCTGGTTAGGACATGCTTTTAGCTTTGAAACATCACTATTTTACTTAGCCTACATGCCATCCAACTAGCTAATATCCACCTCCGTCATATTCTATGTTCTGAGCGTCTGTATTTCAGCTTGGATGCAATGTGACAGTTCGTTTTACACTTGACAATTTGACATTGTATCGCGGAGTGATTTATTATTAGCTGGGAAAAGTCAGAGTGGATTATCGTGGGATATTTCAACTCATGGAACGTCTCTCGGCCAATCAGAAACAAAGAAACAGCTTCATAGAACCCAATTGTTGTATAATAAGATTTGACACATTGCAGTTTTTTTTAATGCTGGAGTTATTTATTAATCAAAGAATTGTGGGTAGATGTGGGTGAACTGTGCAACATGCAGTTTGTGGACAAGAGGCAGACGTAACAGACAGATATTTGTGTTTGAAGGGGTGGTGTGTCTGTGTGTGTGTAAGTGTGTGTGTGTGTGTGTGTTTATGTGAAAGTCTTCGTTGCTAGTCAACTCAGCGACACGCAGTTTGTGGACACGAGGCAGATGTAACGGACTGACGTTTCTGTTTGAAAGAGTTGTTTGTGTGTGTGTGTGTGTGTGTGTGTGTGTGTGTGTGTGTGTGTGTGTGTGTGTGTGTGTGTGTGTGTGTGTGTGTGTGTCTTTGTCCTTAGAGGTGTACATTTCATTTTCATACATCAAAGCGTTCGCCCGTGACAGCCAATCAAATTCGATGGTGAAGCGTCCAAACAGGAAGTGAGGTCAAATCTCGGAAACGCTGTGAGGTATCGAGACCATATTTGGCGGGATGATTTTGGACACCATCCAAAGTAGCCTCAGTAAATGTGTTGTAATTTGGCCACTAGGGGGCGCCGCAATTAGCAAAAATGCATTTTGGCTCATATCTCTTTACGTCTTTGGGATGACATCTACATTTTTACATTGGAGGTGCTCTGGGACATACCACTGATAAACCTAGGCAACTCGTCAGGTCAGTGTAAGAATTCGGCAATCGAGGGCAACGTCGCCAAACTCGAAGCAGCTTCGCGTCTTGGCCAAACTTTGGCGCTTTGACCTGAGGGCGAGCTGTCGCGTATCCTGCCGGGGCGCTCTCGCGGCGCGTCGGAGCAAGCACACTTCGCACTTTCCCATCTGGAAATGCATTCTAGTTTTAAAGCAATTTTCTTTATTTTATTATTACTTGGAAATAATTTCATAACCAATAATTTTAATTATCTTTTATTATTATTATTATTATTATTATTATTATTATATTGTTATTATTTAAGAAGCTGACAACTGCATATCATTTGCTTGTTTATGTAACCTAGTTGTCATTTAAAATTGTTATGCATTGTTGATAACTACGTCTTCTGACAAGGACGTTCTAAAGTCAATAGTTCGTCGACAAAACTGAACCCGGTTGACAGACAGACAGACAGACAGCCAAGAGACATTAACTTTAAACTACTGCGCAAAGTCTAAGAAGCAATGCCGTAAGTTTAGTCGCATGTGTACATTAGGGCTTTGACTTTTGGCCAAAAATCGTATTCGAAGTTCGTTTGGTTATTAATATCAAACTTCGAATGTATTCGAATATTTGTTAATAATATTTTGACCATTATTTTTATGCTATTGGAAAAACACGCAGCATTCATTAAGCTGAATTTCCTTTTCCTGCTCTCCCTCCGTCTCTCTGTCACTCATGCGTCTGTGTGTCTCGCTCTCACACAAACATACACACACACGTAGCCTACACAGCCCCTCCACTCCGTGCAGACCGCGTCTGTCTCCATGAAAACAAGATCCCTGGAAGCTTGATTGCACCGACATAACGCTGTTCAGGTGGAGGCACTATACAACTTTACCAAACAGTATAGCCTAAGTAGCCTAAACTCATTCTCTATGGCCCGCTTTCTCTCGTCCTCCCTCGTGCGCGCTCACATGCATCCTAAACATTCACAATCGTGAAAGCAATGACGCATAGAAGACAACAAGCTAAATTATCCGGTTAGCATGATTAGCATGCTGCACAGATTAAAACTCTTGCATTCAAGTTGATTGACCATCTCAATACCAATGTCTTCCAACTCCAAGACTTAAAAGGGCCTGTCCCAATGAGGAAGTTACAGCTTACCTTGAAACTTACACACACGTGGGGAAACTGAATAGGCTAGTCAAACCACTCGCTAACAACACCTACAGGAGCCCAGATGAGTAAGCCTAATAGCCTTGCTAATGAGCTCATGATTCACGACTTTACCAGATGTGAGAAAGCCGCTGAATCTGAAAACAACGTTTGCATGCAAACACATGTACAAAAAAATAATGCTCATAACAGGTTCGAATATTAAGAGCTGCCTAAAATTCGTTCGAATATCATATATTTTTCAAAAATTCGAATTATATTCGAATAACGAAGTTCGGAGTCAAAGCCCTAGTGTACATTATATGAATTGAAGAATGAACTGAATAACAATGATAGTATTACTTAAACGATGTGTGTTATTTAACTTAGCAGCGATTTTGCTATCATACAATAGCCTGCATGTTAAACAACGCCATTGGTTACCTTAGTAACGGTAAACAATGTAACATTTTAGACTGTGCTTAACGGAGAAAGATACATTGTTTATGCTACGTTCTTTCACAAGAACACACACTGAATACTTTGTATTTTGTACTGTTCACAGTTTTCACCGTATGTCTTTTGAATGTGAAAAACGTCAGTAAACGCTGAATCTTACTACGGACTCTCTCTTCATTGGCAACGGTTTAACTTGGTGTTAAGTCAGAGTTCCTACACACTGCACAAGAGCACTAAAGTGAAAAGGCAATTTCAAGACTTCGAGTAGCCAAGATGTCAACAAGTGGCAAGTCGTCTGTGTCCCGGAGCAGCAAAACGTCAACATCATCCGCAAGGCTAGCCCTAGCCAAAGCCAAAGCTGAAGCTGCCGAGGTAAGAGCAGCATATGCTAGCGAAGAGGCTAAATTGAAAATGGAAAAGGCTGCTAGAGAAACAGAAAGGATAACGAGAGATGCTCAAAATCAGTTGGAAACTGTAAGACTAGACACAGCGTTGGAAATGTTAACATTACAAAGAGAAGCTGCTGCAACTGCAGTAGAGGCAGAAGTGCTAGAGAATGCAGAAGAAGATTTAAATGTAACTGAAGAATGTGAATCAGCAAAAGTTAAACGTGAACGCATCAATGCATATGTTCAGTCTCAAGCTGGCCGCTGGAATTCTCCTTGCCCATCAGCAGTTGTACCTGTTGCTTCTCCACCTCTTGTAGAACTACATGACAGTGCTGTAAAACAGTGTCCAAAATCACCTGATTTGACTAGATATGAGATGAAGTCTAATACCAGTCTTAATGTGCATTCTCAGCCATATGTTCCCCAGTGCAACCCTGCATTCAGCATGCCGTCGCTGGTGGAACCATTAGCACAATACTTGGCACGACGAGACCTGGTTAGCTCCGGACTGTATAAATTTGATGATAAACCTGAAAATTTCCGTGCATGGTGTTCTTCATTCACTAATGCAGCTGGTGAAGTTAACCTTACAGCAATCCAAGAGCTGGATCTTCTGACGAAATGGCTGGGAAAGGAATCCAGTGAACATGTGAAACGCATACGCTCTGTGCATGCTGGCAGTCCCAAGCTGGCTTTACACAAAGCATGGGAGAGACTGAGTGAGTCCTACGCCGCCCCTGAAATCCTTGAGAGGTCACTATTTCAGAGATTGGACAACTTTCCGAAAATTCCAGCCAAGGACCACATCAAATTACGGGAGCTTGGGGACTTGCTTACAGAGGTACAAGGTGCCAAAGAAGATGGATATCTGACTGGCCTGTCATACCTGGATACTTCACGTGGAATTGGACCAATTGTAGCCAAGCTTCCATTTTGGCTTCAGGAGAAGTGGGTGTCATCTGGGTCATCATACAAAGAAAAGAACCACGGTCGCTTTCCTCCTTTTGAATATTTTTCAAACTTTGTGTGCTGCGAGGCTAAGAGGCGGAACGACTAGAGATGCACCGATTGCAATTTTTTGGCCGATTCCGATTTCCGATTTTTCATCGAGTTTGACCGGCCGATACCGATTTTAGCCGATTCCGATTTAATTTCTTCTAACCACTTTACAGCACAAACAAAGAGTTATTTTCTGGCCTATATTTTCTTTAATGCAACATGTTAGAAATGTAATCAACTTATAAATGGCTGGTAGAAAAATGTGAATAGACAGATTCTTCTTCAAGTCTTCTTCAGCTGCAGTAGCCTAATCCCAGTGTGGGACATTCATTTCACACATGTAGAAATGCACTAGGAACACTATTTCTTTTCTTCTCACATCCATATGCAATATCCAACTGTAAATATCTTCAGAATACTGATAACTGAAGTTAGTGCTACATAGGCTGAGATGTTGGAAAATGACAACAAAAAAAACTAATTTTGAGAAGCCTTGAAACACAGCAAATGACATACATTCTCAGTCCACACTCTTCTTTGAACTTTCGCGATTGCTTGCGGATACTAAGGAAGTGTCCATATTTGGATGGCATAACGTCATGCGGGAGAAACACAGCTTTCCAACGACACCACGCATGATATGTTTTGTATCACGGTCGCGGTAGTTTATGACACGTTAGAATGCTAACTTTTAGCGAATTTAGAAGAAATATACAGGCGTGATCAGACAAAAGGTAATGAAATAAACCTCTAAATTTGTAAATCGGACTTAGTTGTTGTAGTAGTGTGAAAGAATACATGATAAGTTGGCAAACCGAAGCAAAACTATGTTTATTCCTGCCGTGTCTCGCCTTAAGTTGAGTAAAGGCTATGTCGCTGCTTATTGATAGCGCTTGTTGTTCAGCTGTGGGCACGCAATTAGCGGCAAGGACGGGCTTTGATGAGCGCTGTAACCTGAAGTGACAGCTTAAATGCCACGCAATATGGCAAAGCACAGCGTTCGCTGCATAGAAAAACTCAGTATTAGCGCTTTATCCAGCCCTGACTGTTGGCCTAGCTTCATCAAACTTTGCAAACTCAGCTGTGTGGCGTTTGGATCTTTTCACAGTACTTCTGGGTGATCTCTCAGCGGAAGCTCACGCTATTCAGAACATCATTATTTTGTTAGGGAAAATCTTAATTTTTAAAACAATAGACATACATGAATTGAGTATAGGGAAACTAAAAAACTATATTAAAGCTTATTGCGAAACCGAATGTATGATACATGAAACCAACGAAGTGCAATATGCAGAAAGATGGAGTAAAATAAAGCAAGTGGAAGGATGGAACAGGTAGAAGCGAATGAATACTCGTAAAATCTAGTGTTAATTCAGGAATTTGTTGTCTCTTGGAGATTGGGGTGGGGTGGGATAAAAAAAAAAAAAAAAAAAAACTCAGCTGTGTGAGTGTGATGTTGTTACAAGTACGTGCGAGTGCATTTGACCGGCATAAAATCGGCATGTCTCAGACTGACCGGCCGGTCGCCGGTCGTGGCCGATCACGTGAAAATCGGCCGATTCCGATCGGCGGCCGAGCGATCGGTGCATCTCTAGGAACGACCCCAGCTTCATGTTCCACACCGGTACCATAACACCCATCAAACCAGAACAATCCATAGTGAAGAACTTTAACACCAACAAATCCATCTCTGTACACAAAACAGATGTGTATACAACCAACATCGACCCAAACCAGACCTGCCCTCTACACAACAAACCCCAACCTCTTCAGAAATGCAGAACATTCAGGAGCAAACCCCTCAACGACAGAAAGGCCTTTCTCAAGGAAAAAGGAATATGTTTCAGATGCTGTTTGTCATCTTCTCATCTGGCTAAAGATTGCAAGTCTTTTATTAAATGCACTGAATGCGGTAGCACCTTTCATGATGCAGTCATGCATCCCGGCCCATCATGTCCTGCAGTCAAGGCTCCTTCACCGTCACAAGAGGACGGCGGGGAGGGAGATCAACCCAACACTCCTGTCATCAAAACAAGCTGCACAGAAGTTTGCGGGACAGGTCAGTGGAACCGTACATGCTCAAAGATTTGCCTTGCAAAGGTATATCCCAAAGGTGCTAAAGACATTGCCATAAAAGCCTATGTAATCCTGGACGATCAGAGTAATCACTCATTAGCCAAACCAGAGTTTTTTTATATGTTCAGTGTAGATAGCAAACCGTTTTCCTATGATCTCAGAACATGCTCTGGCACCATGCAGACATCTGGAAGGAAAGCAGACGGATTCCAGATCGAGTCAATGGATGGCAAAGTTCTGATGTCTCTTCCTCCACTCATTGAGTGTCAAGAGATCCCAAACAACCGGTCTGAGATTCCAACACCTAGTGCAGTTCTACACCAGCCTCATCTTCATCACATTGCAAAGCACATCCCAGAACTGGATCCAGATGCAGAAATACTCCTGCTACTCGGAAGAGATGTCCTTAGAGCACACAAGGTTAGGCAGCAGGTCAATGGACCCCACGATGCTCCCTTTGCTCAGCGCTTGGACCTCGGTTGGGTAGTTATAGGAGAGGTGTGTCTGGGTAATGCGCATAAGCCATCAACACAGTGCGTGAATGCCTTCAAGACCAACGTGCTGAACAACAAAGGGCAGGTAGCCAACCGGTTTGCATCCCTGCAACAAACCCTGAGAAGGAAGCCTGAAATGCTGGAACTCACTTCTGAAACATTTGACTGGGACACACCCATTCCAGACGACAAATTAAGAAGATGGGAAGTTTGGAGAAGCTCATTGAAGGACCTCAATGCTGGACCACTTCTACCTGTATCTATGGACCCAGAAATCCCCCTCATACTTACACCACCACTAATGCCTTGGACTTCTGCAAGTTAATAGTGGCCTCACATAGGCCAGACGGGGAGTGTGTTGCCTTTAAGGCATTTATCTTTCTGTTTTTATTTTAAAGCAAATTTCTTTATTTTATTATTACTTGGAAATAATTTCATAACCAATTATTTTAATTATCTTTTATTATTATTATTATTATTATTATTATTGTTATTATTTAAGAAGCTGACAACTGCATATCATTTGCTTGTTTATGTAACCTAGTTGTCATTTAACATTGTTATGCATTGTTGATAGCTACGTCTTCTGACAAGGACGTTCTAAAGTCAATAGTTCGTCGACAAAACTGAACCCAGTTGACAGACAGACAGACAGCCAAGAGACATTAACTTTAAACTACTGCGCAAAGTCTAAGAAGCAATGCCGTAAGTTTAGTCGCATGTGTACATTATATGAATTGAAGAATGAACTGAATAACAATGATAGTATTACTTAAACGATGTGTGTTATTTAACTTAGCAGCGATTTTGCTATCATACAATAGCCTGCATGTTAAACAACGCCATAGGTTACCTTAGTAACGGTAAACAATGTAACATTTTAGACTGTGCTTAACGGAGAAAGATACATTGTTTATGCTACGTTCTTTCACAAGAACACACACTGAATACTTTGTATTTTGTACTGTTCACAGTTTTCACCGTATGTCTTTTGAATGTGAAAAACGTCAGTAAACGCTGAATCTTCGCTGAAAGTCAGAAACATTAATAATGTGTCATTAATGTGCATGACATTTGTCATGTCATTCTTATGACGGTTACATGTCACCCTTATGTAGACCCCTTCAAATAAAGTGTTACCAAAGCAGCTTCAGATTCCTGGGCATTAACATCAGTGAGGATCTGAGCTGGACACACCATATTGGTGTGATCAAAAAGACAGCAAGACTTGCGACGTCTGCGGAAATTTGGCATGGACCACAAGATATTGACCAACTTTTACCACTGTACAATAGAGAGTATTCTGACTGGTAGCATAACAACATGGTATGGTAACAGTACTGCCCAGGATCGAAAAGCGCTACAAAGAGTTGTCAGATCAGCACAGAGTATTACAAGGACTGAGCTACCATCCATCCAGGAAATCTACAGTCAGCAATGCAGAAGAAAGGCCAAGCGTATAGTTTCTGACCCCAGTCATCCCAGCCACCATCTCTTCCCCCTCCTGCCTTCAGGCCGACGATACAAGAGCCTAAGGACCCGTACCAGCAGATACAAGGACAGTTTCTACCCTCAAGTCATTAGGAAGCTGAACCGTCCTGGGAAACCCCCTTAAGATTGCACTTTTCTTCTCTCTCTCTCTTTCTTTTTTAGTATGTTTCTGTGTGTGGGTGTGGGTGTGGGTGTGGGTGTCTGTGTCTGTGTGTGTATACATATGTATGTATGTGTGTGTGTGTGTATGTATGTACATTAGGGCTGGGCGATTATACGATCTCGATTTGTGATCGCGATCAAATTAAGTTCGATCACGGTGATCAGCTGTGGGTATACTTTCTCGATCACGTGCATAACATGCTGCAGCAAAGTGCACGACAACCATCACAACCCGCTTTCCTGGCACCGCACTGTCTGCATGCACCCAACATTTTCAACAGTGCGCCTGAAAACAATTCTAGGTCGCACTGGTGCGCCTGACGCGGCTCGGGTGAAAGCATATATTTCTTTCACGAGTCGCCATGTAAACGTGGCTAGACTATGCGTGCAACTTTACCAAACTGTATCAAGTAAACCCTCTCTCCTAGGACCGCTTTCTCTTGCTCTCCCTCTCTCTCTCTCTCTCTCTACCTCTCGTGCGCGGCGCGCTTAATAAACATCCCCCCTCGACATGTACTTTGACAATCGTGAAATCAATGACGTAGGCCTATAGAAGACGACTAGCGAAATGATAATTACACACACACACACACACACACACACACACACACACCTGACTGCCCTCCTACCCAGGGCTCAAAATTAGTACTACCCGCCAAACGCCAATGGCGTGTAGATTTCTGTTCTGGCGAGTGAATTATGACAAGTAATCCGCCACTTTGGCGTGTGTAAAACGGCCGCTAGTCATCAACGAAATAGCCTAGCCTATTTAGTTATATTGTTATATTACGTTAGATTACGACAAAACTGTGTGTGTGTGTGTGTGTGTGTGTGTGTGTGTGTGTGTGTGTGTGTGTGTGTGTGTGTGTGTGTGTGTATGTGTGTGTGTGTGTGATTGCCGCTAACCCCTCCTTGGCTCACCGTCTCTCTCCCGCGGCAGCAGCTGCTAGCTCGCAGGCAGCCGCGTGCTTTAAACGAGTGGCTGCTCTGTCCAGTGGCAGTGAATGCTAGACAGCGGTCTGATCTGACTGCTCGAAAACTGCAGAGTTAGTTGAACTTGTAGCTTCAAGAACTACAAGCGAGCATCACAGATTTGTCAGCTAATCCTGTCCACCCCCTGCCATTTTCCATTCTGTAGCCTATTAAATTATTGACGCCTTGACTGGCGTGATATATGACGCAAAATAAAAGTAAATAAAACAGACAGCAATCGCGCAACTTCTGTTTCAGTGATCGGCTGAGTGATAGAGCCAGAATTAAACATTGTATCCATAAGGGAGGCGGAAAACTATATATCCTGCCGAGTGTCACATGAAAGGGTGTTCGAATGAAAAGGCCAGACTTCATGGAGGGCATAGTGGATGAAGAACAGACACATGAATTTAGTTTATTTTATTACTTTGCCTCATATGTTCAGTTCTTTCATCCTTATGATTGAACAAGTATGAATGAGATCCACGTAAATTTAAGGTATTAAAAAATAGGCCTACTGTATAAAAGTGGTTAGTGTAATAATGACTGGAAAGTTAAAAAAAATGGTCTTTGTTAAATCTTTTTCAAATATAGTGTATAATGACATGAAAACAAGCAATAGTTAAAGGTAGTATATCATTAGTACTTAACAATAGCTTTAAAAGGTGTTTTGTAATTTTGGCTGGTAAAAAATCTGCTTGGCCGGTAACTTTTTCCAGTTACCAGCAACATTGGCTGGTAAGCCAAAAAGTTAATTTTGACCCCTGCTCCTACCCACCTTAACCAACAGTAACTCCCCACATACTCAGCACACTGGTCACCCCCCCCCCCCCCCCCCCCCCCCACACACACACACACACACACACACAACACACTGCCCCCTCCACTGCACCATCAGTATGCCACTGCCCCACACACACAGCACGTACTGCCCCTTACCAGCATCTTTATGCCACATACAACACAATGCCCCTCCCCCCACACAAATGCACACTTCATTTATGCACATATACACTGTCCCTTAACCCTCCAACCCCTACATACAGTACATCACTATTACTCCCCCCCCCCCTCTTTCCTTACCCACTACCACTCCACCCAAGACATCACACATGCCTGCACTTAGGATTCCCTTGCCCTCACACACACCAGGACTCCAGACTAACTTTTTGCATTGGTTGCACTGGTGCGCCTAGCTTTTTTTTTTTTTTAGGTGCACCATCACAAAATTTAGGTGCACCCACATTTTTAATTGCATCGCCTTTCACGCCAAAAGGTCACCTTTTATCGCTCTCCTTTCATATAATGTGAGCGGTTAACAATAAGGCATAGAAAAAGCTTGTCTTTATTTGAAACACAATATATAAGAAATAGCCTATACATATTCTTTATAAAGAATTATACAGATTGTTATACAGTATATAATGTTTAAATATATTCTACATACTGACATTTCTGATATCCATAACATTCAGCATTTATTACAACTCTGCCTCTTTAATTCAGCTGTCGGCTTGAAGCCTCAAAATATTGTAAACAAAGTAGCATAGCATTAATTGGCTAGCTTATTATAGTCTACTGGTTGGACTGTTCAGTTTCCCCACGCGTGTTTAAGTTTCAAGGTAGGCTAATACTTTTTCTCCTTGGGACAGGTCCTTTTGAGTCTTGGAGTTGGAAAACATTGAGATGATCAGCCAACTTGAATGCAGGAGTTTTAATAAATTTGTGCAGTATGCTATGATGCTAACCGGATTTCAGTATAATTACAGTGCATGAAAATGCACTGTACTGTTCTTCCTAGGCTTCTTCTTCTTCTTATTATTCTTCTTCTAACGCACGCAAATCAGCTAGAACCGTTTAACGTAGAAACTTCATTCAAACTGCGTTACGTAGGTCTTACTTAGGACATGTGTGCTATGACTTTTCAACTTTGTAACTTTTATACTTTTTAAACTATTAGTTAAAAACTATTACAATTTCCCCCATAGACTTAACATTGCTCATTATGACATCACGGCAGCAATTAGAATCTTACTCCAGCTGGTCAGCCACCTGGGCACCAACTGTCAGTTTCTCTCAGGCTTTACAATCTCTCTGAAGACTACATATTCTGTTCCCCTGTATCCTCTGCGCACAACAGTATCAAAATAAGTCCTCCTAATTCCATCCAACTTTATATCCATTCATCTTCTTCAAACCATTCACTCATCCACCCATTCTAAACAGTCTGCCTATCAACATCAATTAGACGCTCTACATTCAACTTTTAAACAATCTACTCTGTCTCAGGCTGGCTCTCTTAAGACTAGCCAGTTAAATTGATTACACCTGTATCTGTATCCACTACTCTCAGTAGAGAGCTGTCTCTCCATTCTACAAGAATATAAGGCACATTCCATCCAACATTCTATCCATTCATTTTCTTCAGACCATTCACTCATCCACCCATTAAACTGTCTATCAACATCTATTAAACAATCTGTCTATCAACATCCATTAAACTCTCTGTCTATCAACATTAATTAGACTATCTACATTCAACTTTTAAATTATTTACTCTGTCTCAGGCTTTAAGAGTACACTTAAATTGATTACACCTGTATCAACTACTCTCAGATAGCTGTATCAGTGTCTCTCTTAACAAGAATATAAGGCACATTCCATCCAACCTTCTATCCATTCATCTTCTTCAGACCATTCACTCATCCACCCATTAAACTGTCAATCAATATCTATTAAACAATCTGCCTATCAACATCCATTAAACATTCTGTCTATCAACATTAATTAGACTATCTACATACAACTTTTAAAGTATTTACTGTGGGTCCCTCTCAAGCAGCGTTTATATGTCCTCCCTCGCTCCTCGATCCTCAATGATCTACATAAAGAAAGATAGAAGAAGGGCTAGACTATCCCATTGTTGCCGCTCCATCATTCTTTATGTAGATCAGTGAGGAGCGAGAGAGGACGCGTAAACGCTAGGCTATATGAGAGGCACCTTCTGTCTCAGGCTTTAAGCATACAATCTCATTAAGACTACAGATCCTGTTTCACTACTTCCTCTGTCCACAACTGTTTCAAAATAAAGGTCCTCACTGCAATAATACACTATTAAATCATTTAACCACTGAAACTACTCAACTATTGAACTGTTCAACCATTCCAACTGTCAGTTATCATCCACTATGCCTCCAGTCAACTACATGAAACCTCCATGTACCTAGCAACCAACATAGCCACCATTAAAATTAAGTGTTTATGACCGTTTCCATAGCAACCAACATGATTATACTGCAGTAACTTCTTGTTTCCTGATAGTGGCCACCATGGATACCCTAGCAACAAATGTTTCAAAATAAAAGTCCTCACTAGCAAGTTAGCTAGTTAGCATGGTTAGCATAGTTAGCATTTTTAGCATAACTGCAAAAAATCATCAACTAAGTTAGCTAATCAACCTGGTTAGCATTGTTAGCAAATTTAGCATTGTTAGCATAGTTGGCATTTTTAGCATTACTGCTAGAAATCATCGGTTAAGTTAGCTAATCAACCTGGTTAGCATTGTTAGTAAAGTTAGCATTGCTAGCATAATAAACATTTTTAGCGTAACTGCTAGAAATCATTAGCTAATTTAGCTAATCAACATTTTAACATGAATAGAAATCATTAGTTAAGCTAGAACTGGAACGTTTCATCTTTAAACTGTCTACCTTCACACTATCAACTCTCTGTAAACTATGCAACCACCATGTTTACCCTAGCTACACCTTAGTAACCATATCTACATTATCTATCTATTTTTGCATTTTCATGCACTGGTAATTCCTTGGAATTGCATTTCTAGTTTAGCTAGTCGTCTTCTATGCATCATTGATTTCACGATTGTGAATGTGCATGTCGAGGGGCGGGTGTCCATTGAGTGCGCACGAGAGAGAGAGGGAGAGAGAGAAGGAGAGCGAGAGAAAGCGGGCCTAGGAGAGGGGGGTTTACTTCTATACAGTTTGGTAAAGTTCCACGCATAGTCTAAATGAAAACTTGTGACAGTTCACAAATGTAGATTTCACCCGAGCAGCGTCAGGTGCACCAGTGCGACCTAGAATTTTTTTCAGGTGCACTCTTACAAATTGTGGACGCATATGCGACCAAATTGGTCGCACTCTGGAGCCCTGCACACACATGCTCCCTCTACTAGCACGACCCCAGGCAGTTGGGTTGGACCCTTGAGCCGTGGAACTGCCCAAGGTTTCTTCCTGAACAAGGGAGTTTTTCCTTGCCCCTGTTGCTCCTGGGTGTCCCTTAGTGCTCCCCAACCCCTCTTTGTATAGTATCTATTTATTTTTTTCCTTCTAATTTATTTCTGGACACTTGAGCACAATGAATCTCATTACTTATAAATTCTTTTTTATGAGTACATGACATTAAACTTAAACAAATAAAGTGGAATAGCTTTAAAAAAACATAGTACAAATGCTATTTTTAACGGCACAAATCAGCACAAACGTAGCAAACAATTGAATGTTCGGGCAGTCAACAAAGGGTTAAACTTAAACAAATAAAGTGGAATAGCTTTAAAAAAACATAGTACAAATGCTATTTTTAACGGCACAAATCAGCACAAACGTAGCAAACAATTGAGACTAGTTTGGGGAAATTTGGACAGGTATGGGTTGCTGTGATGTCACTGGCCAGAAAATGTAAAGTTTAATTACTTAAAACCCATAACAGTGCAAACGATATTTTTTACAGCACAAACTGGCACAAACATAGCACAAACGAATAGCAGTGTTTTTAATAAGTTTTGAATAAGATGGGGGGCCAGCTTCACGCAGGTCTAGCCTGGCTCTGCCTGTCTATGTTTCACTCAATTTCTTACAGTACTCCGTCTGGAATAGCTTGATCTGCCCTTGTTTACTCCGGCAACAGCACCTCCGACCAACCAGTGAACATAGTGCGTTCCTGAGCGACATTTAAGTTGTAAGCCTATCGCTATCGTTGTGTCCCCCGTGGTTAACATACATCACCACCAAACGTAAGTGATTAAACTCCAATGAAATCAAACTTCAGACAAGCATCCACCAACCAGGAAACCAGCATTCATTGGAAGTCAATTACTTATATTTATGTTGATTTTAAACAATATGGTTGAGACAGTTAAGACTTCTCTTGCTGGTGTTTTGATTAATAACATGACGGGATATGCCCATTGAAAATGATTTAGCTAGGCCAGTTTATTGTGAAGAAAGACAATGTAAACGTAAAAGTATAGGCAAACTGATAAGCCTACAGCACTTCAATAAAGTGATTGCCTGGAAAAGGACAGTTATCGCCATTGCAGCCATGACGTGTACTAACAATAATGTCATGATGAATTTCAATAATCAATAATTAAGAATAGATACACATAATTACTTTCCATTGCCAAGCGTTAAAGGGATAATCCGGAGTGAAATGCACTTTAGATCAATTTTTCGGACTATTGGGAGTACATACGTTGAGTTGACACCAAAATCATGTCATTCGGATGTATTTTGAGAAAGTTGGCGCTCACCGTTTTTAGCCAAAACTCGTTAGCCTGGAAGTGACCGGGGCGTGTCCTTTCGCCGCTACAAAACGCTATTTTTATACCTCTTCTACTGTTCCAAACAACACTACACTTACGTGGTAGTGAGTAGAGGTTCCCTAAAGCCAAACCGAAGTATCAGCACGTCTTTATGTGGTCGGATAGAGAGTCCAGAATGAATTTAATCGAGTCCGTACCTTTCCGGAAATGTTAGTAAAGTGTTGTGAAAACGTTGCTAGCTGCAACAGCGACATTTCCGGAAAGGTACTGACTCGATTAAATTCATTCTGGACTCTCTATCCAACCACATAAAGACGTGGGGATACTTCGGTTTGGCTTTAGGGACCCTCTACTCACTACCACGTAAGTGTAGTGTTGTTTGGAACAGTAGAAGAGGTATAAAAATAGCGTTTTGTAGCGGCGAAATGACATGCCCGAGTCACCTCCAGGCTAACGAGTTTTGGCTAAAAACGGTGAGCTCGAACTTTCTCAAAATACATCCGAATGACATGATTTTGGTGTCAACTCAACGTATGTACTCCCAATAGTCCGAAAAATTGATCTAAAGTGCATTTCACTCCGGATTATCCCTTTAACTTCCTTGAAGCCGGGTACTCTGTTGAAATTTAAGACTATTGGATCTGCCCAAAGCTACTCTGGATCTGCCATGACCAATCGATAAAGTTTGGTTGTGACACATCATGCTCAAACTAGCGCACAACCTCAATGTCATCGTTCGCTACACCCTCTGTTCGCTGATTGGACCTGCAAAATTTAGTCAGAGAAAACCAGTGAATATAGTGCAGGCCCAGACGACGTATGCGAAATGAAAATCGAGCGGAATTTCAGTTTCATTCTCACTGAGCTCAATGCAATTCAAACCAGCTAATTAGCTAACAGCTAATAACTGACATAAAGCATGCCAAACTCTTAGTATGGTGAAGGGTATAGTGTTGATGTGGGGTTATTTTAATTCCACGGGCCAAGGGGACTTTATCAGGGTGCATAGTGACCTGGATCCATGAAATAACTGGCCTTTAAAAATAACAATAAAAATCCTCTATGGGAATTTAACATGGGCGTTCCAATACTTATGACCAGGGTATAAAATTAACTTTTTGACCTAGCTGCCAATGGCAGGCAAGGTGTGAATACTTACCGGCCAAAATATATTTTTACCGGCCACAAATATTTTATAATAGTAAAATGGTATGACATTATGTTAATTGTCCATCAATTAATTAATTGTAAGTAGGGAACTATATCAATAACTGTTTTCTGAGGCTGTTAGAAGAAACGTCATTTATCTTCAATCTCATCATACTTTATACACTGATCTATAAAGTATTCTTTATAGATCAGTGACTTTATACAACAATTTGGTTCAATGGAACTATTCATTTGTTTCTGATTGGCCGAGAGACTGTCCTTTGAGTTGAAATATCCCAGCACATTTCAACTCAGACTTTGCATAATAATAAATCACTCGGAGGTGGATTGTAGCTAGTTGGATGGCATGTAGGCTAAGTAAAATAGTGATGTTTAAAAGCTAATGAAGTAGGCTAATGAAGGGTCTTTGAACTAGACCGCACGACCATCCATTTAGAACTAGTAACGGGGGTTTGTGCTGCACGTAATATAAATTTGTGGTGGAAAGAAGTAGTTCTACAAACAAGACAGTTTTAGCGATCAATTATAATGGGAAATTCAGCCGGCCAATGGCGAGTAAGCCTATTTTTTTATCCGCCAAAACATATTTTTACCCGCATTTGGCCAGTGGCGGGTGCTAATTTTAAACCCTGTTTATGACGCCTGTGTTTTAAGGAAAACATTTATTTACAGTATTTACAATACATTATTCATTCAGAAAGAAAATTTATGTCCTTAAAGGGATATTCCGTCATTTTTGGAAATAAGCTCATTTTCCACCTCCCCTCGAGCAAAGCAATCGATATTTACCTTTTCCTAGGGATGCACCGATCCGATATTTGGATCGGATATCGGCCCCGATATGAACAAAATAGCTGGATCGGGGATCGGAAAAAACGGGCCGATCCATGGGCCGATCCGAATTTAATATAGTCTCAAAAAAAGGGTGAGCCATGACGCGCAACCAACCATTTAGCATCGCTGTAGCAGCAGCTCACTGCTGCGGGTTAGAGTGTGCCTCACCTCACTGTGTGCTCCGAGTGTCTAAATTCATGGATGGGATAAATACAGATACCAAATGTATGTCATAGGATCAAAAGAATATCTATACCAACCACCATTTGTCATAGATTAATTACGATCTTCATGCGTTTTGTTGCATTTAGGCAACACGTTTATTGTGTAACAGTCAACACAAAATAGGCTACTCAAACTACATACATTAGCCACGTTTACATGGACAGTTTTTTGTCATTCCGATTAAACTATTCCGATTGAACATTTTTGCGCCGTCTGTTTACATGAGCTACATTCTATTCCGATCAGACGTCTGTAAGCGCTTTAGAATCTTTGATCGGAATAGCCGTTGTTTGCTACTTTTCATTGGGAAGATATTACGGTCAATCCGAATGACCGTATACATGAGCGTTCATTCGGAATAGGAATGGACTACACCACCTCTTCTATTCCGATTACAATTCTGATCGGATCAGGATTTTCATTCCGATTGAGGTGTTTATATGACGATTTTTATTCCGATTGAGCTGTTTTTTCCGTTTCTAATCGGAATAGAAGTGTCCATGTAAACGGGGCTATTGTCATTTTCATCTCATCTGTATAAACTTTTCTTGGTATAAAGACATGCAATTGTTCAAATTGGCTGTTAAAAACTTCTCATTTATTAGACAAAACGTACAACTTCTACCGTTTACCACCATTCAAACTCCGTGTGAACTAATTAGTTTGGGCAAACTGCGGGACCGTACCACTATGAGTAAATAGAGGGGTTTCGCGGGTGACACGATTTTGGCAGGGGTGTTTCAATGTATGTCACTAATATGGGATTTTTATCTGCAAAATAGTTTTTTGTTAGATTTATTATTTAGTAATAACTGTGAACTTGAATTTGAATGCTGTTCCAAGTTGCTGCTGGTGTAGGCTACAACTGTTTATTTTTAATACTAGTAATATAATCAATAATGATGATAATAATAATAATAATAATAATAATGATGATACTAATAATAATACATTACCTTTATATCTAAGTGTTATTTTGTTAGATTTTTTTAGGAAAGTAATGTGTAGTTAGGGAAAGAATGTTTAAGTCAAGCCTGATGCCTTTAGTCTTTTCCACATGGTGAGGTATACAGTTTATTAATTAACAATGGTATCGGATCGGTATCGGATATCGACCGATACGCAGAGCCCAGGCATCGGTATCGGGACTGAAAAAGTCGGATCGGTGCATCCCTACCTTTTCCCCGTTCATCCAGCCATTCTGGGAGTCTGGCGATACAAGTTTTAGCTTCAGCCTAGCATAGATCATTGAATCGGATTAGACCATTAGCTTCTCGCCTGCTAGCATCATGCTTACAAGTGACTAAGGTTTCTGGTAATTTTCCCATTTAAAACGTCTCTTCTCAAGTTAGAAAGTGCAATAAGACCAACTGAAAATGAAACCTGCCGTTTTTTCTAGGCTGATTTGACATGGAACTACACTCTCATCTGGCGTAATAATCAAGGCAAGTTGCAAACGTACCATGGGCGCAGCGATATCTGAAAATAGTCCCCATAGGCAACAAGCAGGAAGTAGTGCATGATATCACTGCGCCCACGGTATGTTTGCAACTTGCCTTGATTACTTCGCCAATTATCTAATCCGATTCAATGATCTATGCTAGGCTGAAGCTAAAACTTGTATCGCCAGACTCACAGAATGGCTGGATGAACGGGGGAAAAGGTAAATATCGATTGTTTTGCTCGAGGGGAGGTGGAAAATTAGCTTATTTCCAAAAATGGCGGAATATCCCTTTAAAGATTGAATATTTCCTCATTGTTTCATTTAAGGCAGGGGTGTCAAATTCATTTTCACCAAGGGCAACATCAGCACAATGGTTGCCCTCAAAGGGCCAGATGTAACTTTTAGCACCAGCAACAAAATCTTTAGCATAGGCATACCTAAAATCGAGAAGTTGAGAAGAGCAAAAGGTATCAGCATGACATGGGTTTTTTTTGGTTGTTATGTTTTGTAAAAACAAATCACTGTCAGTTCCATACAGTTTTACTTTTCAATGAGGGTCAGGAAGAGGTCATGGAGGGTTTTTTTGTTTGTTTTTTTCTCCCATATTTCTGAGTTTTAGATTTGAGTATATTCAACTTAACTGTCATTGCACAAGTGAAATACTAGTAACAAAATGCAGTTTTACATCTACCCAGTGATGCAAACGAGTAGGCTAACTGACACGTCAAAAGTGCATCCATGAAATGTGTCACTACACTGTTCCATACACATAGAAGCGAACGGTCCTGGTGGACGTTTTCTTTGAAGTTTTAAAGTTGAAAGGTGTTGTGTGGATTCTATGTTGTTCGTTTTAAACTGAAAGGGGAATGCAAAGCAACAGGGCGATTACCACAAACGTCTAGCCTACCTCTGCTTGCCTGATCTGAATGCACCTCTGCTCGGTCGGAAGATTTTTTGGATAATAGGACTACACACATGCGAATCTTTCTTTTTCATTTTCCACCCTAAACATGGACAAAATGCTCCATTGAGATCAATATGTTTTGTCCACACCCCTGCAATTTCAGTGATTCAGTGATTTTAGTGGCACCTAGTGGGTACTCTATACAAAACATATCTCTCAATAGATCTCAATGGTGCATTTTGCCCTTGTTCAGGGTGGGAAATGAAAAAGAAAGATTTGCATAAGACAAGTCAAATTGGTGTTTTTAAAAAGAGGTAATGCATATTATAGAATTTTTTTAAAAAAATCTTTGTATTCCCACAAGGTGTTAGGGTGCTCTGAATATGAGATCCAAATGTATTTTTCAAACTTGTGAGGTCTGCTGTTCAGTCCCTGATGGAATTTATTTTCTCGTCATTGCTTTTTCTGAGAGTGTTTCTACTTATCTCAATAAGAAAAAAAACCTCAAGAGCCTATGTTGAGTAAAAATGTGTCTTCTGAAGGCCTAAACAGAGCCCAGTCAAGAACTCCAAAAACATTTTGATCAACTTTGAGGAACTGCTATGACCATGCAGGATCATCCAGACTACTTGTGGTGATTTTACTGCATACTATTCCTATTTATGCACCAGCCTGCACAATTTGAGCCTCCTACAAATTCTAGTTCTTGAGCAATGAGCTTGTGAACTTTGACAAAAAAAAGAGGCAGAACAAATTTGACACCCCCCTCCCCCGTAAAACTGGCTGTTACTTGAAAAGTATTGATCTTGGCACAAAAACATTTTACAGAGTGTCTCCTGGGTAACATAGGCACGCATGGTATTTTTTTCAGATTTTTTTGAGGTGCAAGTGCGTGCGCTCTGGTTGATTTGACGTGGAATGACCCATTAGTCATTCGATTAACATTAGTGCTTGCTGTAACTAGCATAATGCTTACTTGCTCCAACTGATTTAACACAGCAGTTTTACATAGCAAAAAAACCTAAATGTGTGGTGTATCAGAATTTGCTAAATGTAGGCTATTTTACTCACATCACATTTGCCACCCCAATTGTGGCTAATGTAATGGCTATCGGTGTTATAATGGAGACTAGACTATAGAGTAACAGATCATTTTTAATTACCTTTTCCCTGGGCTTGGACTTGAAGACTTTCGGTAGGGACTTCCTGCTCGTCTACAAACACTTGGTCTATAAGGACTAGAGGGTTCTCCTTGCTCAAATGGGCTATGACGGCCATGACTTGGGGATCTCCGCCAACTGTATGGGCTCACAGGGGACCGCTTTCTTTTGTCACATCCGTATGCTCCTGGGGACTTTGCAACGCTGTAGGCACCATACAAATCCACATCTCGACCAGAGTATGCTGAACTGGGGGAATGTCGCTTGTTCCCAAAAACAGGACTTCTCCTTGATATCAACTGGTAGTTAGAGCCTGGAGACTGGTAGCCGAATGAGCAGGACGTCCCATATGAATTTTCTGCCTTAAATGGCAGACTTCTTCCATAGGCCCTAAGTTCTTCACATTCTTCTTTATATGCTTGTGGTGTATCTCTGTGTGAAGAATGAGAATCTTTTTCAGACCTGCTCTTGATTTTGTATCGCTTGGACTCCCTCTTATCCAGTGGCGTTTGTGGCAAACCAAGGGGTGACTTCTGAACATTGTGGTCACTGTTCTTTAAGCTCTCCTTGTTGTTTCTCTTGTCAAGTCTGCCTCCTATATGAACTTTGGAGTCTCTTTCATTGTTAAGTCGATCCTTTCGTCTGTGCTCATTTTCTTGTCTGTGCCTTTCAGCTGGAGTTGGCCTTTGCGGGTCTCTATTTAAATACGATGGGTTAGGCTCTTTCCATTGCCTTCTATCAGGGGAAATAAGGCCGCTACTGTCTACAAAATCGCCATCACTGAGAAGGTCTAATCTACTAGCACCGCGTCTGGGCGAGGGGCTCCCCGAGAAGCGTTCAGACTGAGAGCTCACATCGTCGTACTCCACCAAAGTCCTTAGCTCCCCGTCTCTTTTAAAATAACATCTACGTTCGCTGTTGGGTTCGTCTGGGGTGTGAATGGCCTTTTCTTTGGCATGTTTGTGCCTTTTCCGCCGTGAAGATGACGAACGCCTCTTCTCCCGATGTTTGTTTCTTAAAGTAACAATGTTTACAGGATTAACGTTAACGTCAATGTTACTTCGCCTCGCCTGCCCGGAATTTCTCAGTGCCAAGGGGCTGCGTCCTCGGGCCTCGCGAACAACGTCCGAATTAGGCATTTAAAAAGGACGTTGATGGATAATATCTTGATTATAAGAACTGGTATATTTCAAACGACCGTCTCCAGTGAACAAAACTAATCACATACAGAGAACTGAACTGGCATGCCACTGTTTTCAAGCTAGCAGCTAAACAGATAAGCAGACGCCAGCAGGTTATTCCACCATCTAAGATGTTAACGCTGCGTATCCATCATCATGTTTGTGGTTATAACAAAACTTTAAGAAGTTTGTTGACATACTTATTTCCTTCAGTTTAGTGCCGAGTGACAAACATTATTCCATTGGGTCTTGATTGTCTGCCACCTTGAAACCGTCGCAAACTTAGCTAACGTTGGCTAGCTTAGTGGCTAGCAAGTTAGCCAATGTACTCCAAATGTCTTAATCCCCAACAACGTGGACTGCTTTGGTTTAGTAGTTTTCTGTGCTGTAGTTCTCACATGGATATAATGCGCAAAACAAAATTTCACAAAAGAATTAAAAGAGAGAGGGGGAAAATGTTCGCGGTCTCTGGACTAAAACTTCTAAACGTTTGTCCTCATAGACCAACTCATTAAGTAGGAAGTATCCACAAGCCTGTCATTCCAAGAGTGAATTAACTTCAGCAGATTCAAGTATGGAATCCGTTGTTAGATACCAACGCAAAATTATATTGAACTTATTCCAGCTGCATGTCTGCTTGTGATAGGCGCTGTTTAAAGCATTTTAACAGATGTTTTCACATGTTTTAATTGAACCATCTATGTCACGGGCGCAAAAAGTAATGAAAATTGCGAAGACGTTTAAATTTTCCAGAACAATAGACTCTCGGGCCAAAGACTGTGTAAATCAAAGATTGATTCTTCTCATACTAGCCTATGGATTCTTCTCATGTCTTGGGTAGCCTAATTCTCAAATTCTACGTAGTTGGCATCTTTTTTATTAGGAATTTTTGAATTATTATGGTTTATTTTCTCTCTCTCTAAAATCCCTGATAGGCCTGGCTGTGATGATTTAAATTAAATGGCCTGATAGGCTATACTCTCTCTTTTTTTTTTTTTAGCATTTTTCAGGCAGTCCTGTAACATCACACAACAAAACTGTGTTTTCAACCAACATTACCTTAAAGGGGTATCATAAGTCAAACAACATTACAAAGAAAAGCGTACTCAGACTCAGCTTCAGTCCATAAATAAATATGTATAATAAAGTGGAATAAGAGGGGGGAAGTAGCCTTGAATCACTGTATCTATCTTGAACGCACACTGACATTTCTTAAAGACGTGTAGTCTATGTGGTGCAGGACTATGATAGCAGCACTATCTCAGTAGGCCTATACTAAAGCCTACCTTACATTGACAGACTTTGCAAAGATTTGGAAAAGATTTTTGAAAGACTACCGACTCAGACCCTCTCACATCTAAATGTAGCAGGACTAGGTTCATGCCCCTTTTAGTTTGGCAGTGCCCTTCTGAGTTAGCCTGACTCTCGCCAGACCCTTGTAGTTCCGCCATGCTCCACCAGAGGCGTTTCGCTGAGCTCCACACAAGGGTCTGGACGCGAGGGCAATCCAAACCCCTGCCAGTGCTCAAAAAATGAGCTACCAATCAGGAGCGCCGAAGCGAGTGTTTGATTCAAATAACAATGGCGGCACGCAGCGAGGAGTCTTGTGCTGACATTGGTTTTGCTATTTCAACCGTTTTGTCGAATATATCGAGTATTCATTCTTTAAAAGATTAACAGAGAATAGTTTTGAAGACATTTATTGGTGGCAAGGATGTTTTTACTCTTCTTCCGACCGGGTTTGGCAAGAGCTTGAAGAAGCCTAGCACGTCAGTCAAGATAACAGGCAAGTGGCTTATCAAATCACATGCGAGGATGTTTTACAAGGACCCGCCTTCATAAATACATCTCCTATCGAGAAGTCCCAGATCCTTGTGTGAAGCAGACAGCGAACTACAGGATCTGGCGAAAGTCAGGTTACTTCTGAGTGGCTCTGGGCAATTGGAGGTGAGCCAATCAGTACGTGGGAGCGGCTACAAAGTCTTAGCTTTTATTTTGAAGGCTGACGTGGTAGTTCCCTGGTGGTCAGATGAGTGCAGCAATGCCATTAAGGCAAGAAATAGAGCTTTTAGGAAAGTTAGAGGCTCATTTTCTTTTAATGATTTAATAGAATACAAAAAGGCTCAAGCAGAAGTTAGACAAGTTATTAGAAAGGCTAAGCGAACTCACTGGCAACAATTCTGCAATAATATTGGAAGGAAAACACATATTAGCCAAATTTCGGGTATGATTAGAAGGATGAGTGGTATTAGAAGGGAATTTACATTGCCAGCTATTAAATATAATAATGAAATTATGATAACAAATAAAGATAAGGCGGAGGCTCTGGCTAAAACATTTGTTAAAGTTCATAGCTCTACAAATTTGACACCTGATGCAAGGAAAGGTAGAGAGGCCATAATGAGAGTGCACTCTAACATTTTAATGACAAAGGTTGATTTTGATGGAGTATTGAATGTTTCTTTTTCCTTTTTTGAATTGAAAAGAGCATTGGCAGGAGTAAGAGCAACATCCCCTGGTAAAGATGAGATTTGTTACAAAATGATTGAAAACTTAAGTCCTCTGGCACAGATGGTGATTTTACAGCTATAGCCTAAGGTGTGGGAGTCAGGGTTGCTGCCATCAGCATGGAAACACTCTGTTGTCATTCCAATTGGAAAACCAGGAAAAGACAAAGGTGAAACTACCAGCTATAGACCAATTGCACTAACATCCAACTTATGCAAAATAATGGAGCGTATGGTTACCGACAGGCTAACACACATTTTAGAGAGTAGGAATTTGCTTATTCCTCAACAGAGTGGTTTCCGTAGAGGGAGGTCAACCCTGGATCCTGTGTTATGCCTAGAGGATGAAATTAGGAAAGCTCAGGCCAAAAAGGAGCTGGTAGCTGCTGTCTTTTTTGATGTTGAGAAGGCTTACGACATGTTGTGGAAAGAGGGTCTTCTTATTAAATTAGAGTCTATGGGAATTAGTGGAAGAATGTTCAATTGGATTATGAATTTTTTGAAGGATAGGACTATAGAGGTAAGAGTTGGACTATCCCACTCTAGTGTTTATTCTATAGATAATGGGGTACCTCAAGGGAGTGTATGTAGTCCTATTTTATTTAATATCATGATTAATGAGTTTTTTTCAGAGGTTGATGCCAGTCTTGGGAGATCTATGCAGATGATGGGACACTGTGGGTAAGAGGACGTAATTTAGCATTTGTTGAAAATAAATTACAAGCAGCAATTAGCACTGTTGAGACATGGGGAAACAGGTGGGGTTTTCGATTTTCTGTGGACAAAACACAGGTTATTTGTTTCTCTAAGAAACGCAATAACCCTACATTGTGAGTTAATCTATATGGGCAACCATTAAAGCAGGTTCTAAACATAAGGTTTTTAGGAGTGTGGATGGATCATAAATTGACTTTTAATGATCATATTCAGAAAGTTGTCACCAAATGCAAGAAGGCAGTGAATGTGATGAGATGCCTGGTAGGAAGTGACTGGGGTGCTAGTATGAAATCCCTAAAACAGATTTATACTGCCATAGTCAGGTCAACAATGGATTATGCATGCACTGTTTTTAGTTCTGCTGCAAAATCTCACCTTCAAAAACTTGATCTGGTTCAAGCACAAGCCCTCCGATTATGCTGCGGTGCAGTTAAAACGTCCCCAATCCCAGCTCTTCAGGTGGAGGCTGGGGAGATGCCTTTAAACCTGAGACGCATTCAGCTTGCCATGGTGTATTGGGTAAATCTGCAGGGGCATAATCAGAATCACCCAACCAAACCTGTGTTGAACTCTTGCTGGGAACATGGAAGAAAACAATTTAACAGTTTTGGATGGGTGGGAAATAGCCAAGCAGAGGAATTGGGACTGTCAAACTTAGATATCAGCTGTACAGTAGCATTACCTACTATTCCACCTTGGGTATTTCCTTTACCAGTTGTGGATTTTGAAATTAAGAACATGTCCAAACACTGCAGGGAATATGGTGGGATGAATGATCTGGTGCAACAGTACTTAGGTCTCAAATATAGCAATAATAGCCAGATATTCACTGACGGATCAAAAGATCCAGACACAGGAAAAACGGGAGCAGCAATGTACATACCACATTTTCAGAAGTCAGTAGGTAAAAGAACATCAGATCATTTAGTGGTGTACACTGTTGAACTTTTAGCAATTTTAATGGCACTCACATGGATAGAAGAGGTTGGGTCTAATCAATATATTATCTGTTCAGATTCTATGGCATCATTAAGTATTGACAACTGCAAATCTGTCTGTAGACCAGACTTAATTTTTGAGATCTTTCACAGTTTGTATAGACTACATAATCGCAATATAATTCAGGGTTGCCAACTTCGGGTGATTGGCTGGAGTGAGATTTTGAAGGGGGGGGGGGGGGTTGCATTTGGCGTATTTGAGGGCCACGCAAAAAAAATAAAATGGGTGCCGAAGATATCAGCACAATCTTTAAGTGCAGGCCCCTTGCCAGACACACGGGGCCCATAGCCTGTGGGTCACTATTTACAAGACTGCTGCTAGATTCCTTCAAATTATTTCCATCGTGCAATAGGCTGCACGTCATCATCAACAGGAACTCACATGATGGCCTACTCATATCAAAGTCATTTTTTCGCATTTCTGCAGCATTGTTTCATGTGTGATATCCCTAACAGATATAGAGCTGTTCTGTCACGTAGAATAATTAGACTAATAATTTATAAGAAATGAAATAACAAAAAATCATAAGCTACAGCTGTTGCCTATTTTGCCCCTTCCTGTTTCGTGTTGGAGCGAGGTCACTCACTATTGGTTTTTAATGTTCACGTCACTATTGGCATGAGCCACGACTGAAAAGACTTCCGATAATATCAATATTGTCGTAACGGCAAAACTAGAAAAAGACTGCCTCCGACAGATTTAAAACCGCTCAAATTGGTACCTTACACTAAACGATTTAAGGCTGGCTTACATTGCACAATTTTGGTCTGTTTTAACAGTCGGCGACTACATTTCCAAAATCGGAAACCTACTAGAATCTCGGCGCGCTCCCGTCATCTAAATCGTTTAGTGTAAGGTGCCAATCTTAGCGGTTTTAAGTCCGTCGGAGTCAGTCATTTTCTAGTTTTGCCGTTACGACAATATCAAACATGTTTGATATTATCGGCAGTCTTTTCAGTCGTGGCTCATGCAAATAGTGACGTGAACATTAAAAACCAATAGTGACCTTGGTCGAACACAAAACAGGAAGGGGCAAAATAGGCGACAGCTGTAGCCTATATTATACTTTGATATGAGTAGGCTATCATGTGAGTTACGGTTGATGACGTGTAGCCTATTGCAAGATGGAAATAATTTGAAGGAATCGAGCAGCAGTCTTGTAAATAGTGACCCACAGTCTTTGCAAAATCCTAATCTGAGACTGGCCTGTGACTAAAAACTCAATGAATTGTCTTTAGATGTGAGAGGGTCTGAGACTGTAGTCATTCAAAAATCTTTTCCAAATCTTTGCAAAGTCTGTCAATGTAAGGTAGGCTTTAGTTGACGGGAGCGCGCAGCGATTCCAGTAGGCTACAACTCCCATGATTTTCTCCCGATTTTGGAAATGTAGTCGCCGACTGTTAAAACAGATCAAAATCGTACAATGTAAGCCAGCCTTAACTTGAAATATGCCATTAACGTATTATGTAGGCTAGCCTATTAATGTTTGGGATTTATCAAAGTATACCCATCAGCTAACTATATCCACTAGGCCTACAGCTAACTAGCACACATTGCATTTCCTGTATGATGAAACTAATCAGTCGCAGTCTTCAGGTGTGATTTTGGCATGAGGTCGATACCCCCTGTGCATCGGAAACTCCAGCTCTGCAGCTCCAGCTGTCACCTCGGGAAGGCTTCAAATTGTGCTCAATGCATCTGCGACCCACTGTTTGTTTATTTTTGAGAAGCTGTTATAAATGTGTAACCACATTTATTTCACGACTGAATTTCAAAAACCAGGCGCAATGCAATATATCCAAAACATGTAGTGCAAGCCTTCCTGCAATGTTCAAATAGACCAGATTAACCTATTTCACTTCTTCTTTTTTTCAGTAGGCCTATATTTTGGGGGGCTTTTTATGCCTTTAATGGCAGAGTGACAGGAAGTGAATAGGAGAGAGAGCAGGACCACAGGATGGGAATCAAACTCGGGTTGCTGGCATATGGTGCAGGTGCTAGAGAAAATAAAAGTAAAAAAGAAGGATTTCAAGTGTGCGAACTTTTTTTCCATTTTTATGATTTACCCTTGTTCTGCACCTTGACCTGGGATGTGCACATACTTTTCCACAATAACAATATATGGTGCAGGTGTCCCAGCCAGTTGCATGTCTGTATGCCCGTTTCCCAAACCACATTTGCTGATACAGAATTCTGCTGACAGAAAATTAGGTTACATTTTGCATAGTGTCCTGTCCCTGTCCAGCATCATGCGCAGCCTCAAGCCGAATGCTCATTTGTCCTCCTTTTTGGAGTTGCACTGGGTCTAAAGAGCCCCACTCTCTTTGTTGGAACGCAGCATAGCATTTTTCAAACGATGGACCCCCACACACTGAGGACGGCTTGACGCCAAAACACGTTTGTTTTTTAGGCATGGTGCTACAATAAAGAATAGTATGATAATGAACGAGTGAGTGTGGTTCTTTTGCATATTGCTGTCGGTGCATTCCCTCTATATTGTATCAGAGTTATGTTTACACTTTGTCCCAAAAGACAAATATTTAGATAATTTATTGTTGCACTTAGGGAGATCCCGAGAGCAATTCTTCTTTAGTGTTGCTTAGGCAGAAAATTACAGTAGCCAATATGTCGACTAACAATTATGATGCAACTCTGAACATATACCAAATAGACTTTATTCCCCAATAGGCCATTTGAACTGTCATCAACAAATGAAAAAGGAAAGAAATGAAAAGAAAATATTGTTTTGGAAGTCCACAATCAAAACTAGAAAAGCACTCAGAGAGCGCAAACCTCCGCCAAGCAAAAACATAACTGCCCCCTGGATCCAGACGGTGATACAGATCACTCCCAAAATTTAATCGTGTCTTCCTCGGGTCATTTCAGACCTTCCCTGAATTTTTTTTTGAAATCATCCTTAACTTTGAGTTATCTTGCAAACAAACAAACAAAAAGACAGACAAACAAACCCTGATGAAAACATAACCTGGCGATGGTAATAATTGTTTATAGACAGTATCAATCCTCAAACAAGTTATTTATAGTCATCATAATAATAATAATTACTGTAAATCCTCGAAAAAGTCATTCATATAGGCCTAGTATTATTATTGTAGACTAAATACCTGTATTCCACATTTTCAATGGATTGTCACCTGTTTCGTAATGCCTTTTGCTTTAGTGGACCTGTTTTACACCAGGTTTAAGACGCTGAAGGATTTGTGCATGTGTCAAAGTTGAATAAATAAAAAGAAAAAATAACTTATTTGATTCCCTTGGATATCAACGAGATATTCAGTGTCTAGCTGAAATATAACAGAACACGCTGTTACACTGATGCTCCACCGTGGTATTCAAATGAGAAATGTACCATATACCCCAAAACTCTTCCTGTTCAGAGACCTTGGTAGCCTGGATGCCAGACCGAAGTTTAGCCCCGCCTACATTCTTTTTCTGCAGGGAACTTCGGTCTGGCACTGCTCCGTTCAGCTGCTACTATTCGAGATACAGAGCTGTTCGGACCAATCACATTGTCAGGGCGGGCTTTACGTGATGATTGACAGATGAACAGCAGTGAGGTTCACGGCTGCATGCGTCCTCGTTCGACGAGTTGAGTGTGAGACCGTGTTGGCTTAGGTTGATTTTGATTGCAACAGAAACGCTATGGCTATGATTGCATAATTTGTTCATGCAGTTTGGCCTTTCGTTTATCTTAGCTATTGAAACGGAGGTTTTATCACGGATTCACACAACTATTTCTGAACACTTAGACCAACGTGGATATGTGGGAAAACTTCAGTTTCACTTTCACCAAGTTAAAACAGCATGTTTGGGTGATGTTGTTCCCGTTTGTTTAAAAATGTCTGTTTGCTCGTTGGGTTAACGACACACTTCCCCAGCTGTTAGTTGCATACAGTTTGAAGGAATTATTTTTAAAAACAAGGGAGGATGTTTTCCATATAGCCTACCCTGCTACATATTTCATTGTCTTAGATTTCGCAGATACTGACAGCCAATAACTTGTTCTGTTTGGTTTGAGCTATCCAATGAGTGCAGAGCTATCCCCCCTGCCCTGTATCAGTTGAATCACGCCCCATAATCGCAGCTGAATGGAGCAGTTTCAGACTCATATTCTGACAAGAATTGAGTATGACGTCGTCAGGCTAAGACCTTGGTGCCTAAACTGCAAAAATTAGGATTTGATCAAATAGGCCAAATATTCCAGCATAGGGTACCAAACCATGGCCAGCCAAAAGCCTAGCATTTAGGCAATAACCTTTAAATAAAGTTAGTGTCTTATGCAATCACATGAAATTAACACAAAGGTTCATATTTCCTATAACAACATTTCTCTACACCGCAGACCATAACATTATCATAGCCTAATAGCCTGTTAAACATACATCTTTTAATATTTCAGTCCAAAGTGTAGGCTAATCACATACCCTAGTAAATGTGTAGATGGGACTTTCCTACCCTAGGCTTTAGTGAGATGAAAGTAGATACGCATGAAAACATAATTGATCTATTTATTTATTCAACAATATTTTCTCATTTTCTATCCAACATATAAAGCATAAAATGTAAATATTCAGCCTAGAGAGGAAAAAACATTGAACATAATTGGGAAATTCAATTTTAAAACTTTTCAATAGGGGTGTTGCAACCACTCCGGTTCTTCTTGAGCTAGGGTGTGGCGAAGGTCTTCCTTTTCTCTGAGAGCGGTGAGCAGAAGCTCCAAGGAACTCAGCACCGGACGTAGTCCACCAACATTCCCACTGTCCGTTACACGTTTACCAAAACGTCCGATCGGTCTTACCCCACGTCCCACATACCAAAAAGGGTCAATTTCTGGACCTGCGAACAAAAATATCATGCTCAGCCCTGAAATAGAAATGTGTTGTATGTGTTACATGGCTGTAGCCTAATATTGAATAGAAATCCAATACACTTTTTTAATGGAAATTCAGTGAATAACTTCTGAGGTTTCTCATAGCTGTTGGTGTGTAAGGAAACGACATTGTGTGTGTACGTCAGTGTCTGCCTGCAGCAATATTGGCCAGAGGGTTCAAATAAGCATGGTGTGCTAGGTGCCAGTGATAATCATGATGATAGTGTCTGTAATTGACATGGTACAGACAGCAGGGCTAGTAAAAAGGGTTCTGGAGAACTACAAAGTCACCCGCAATAGGAACTGATTTGACCAGGCTACTTTATTGTATAGTAACATAGGGATTGTGGTAATACTAATAGTTCACTATTGTTGGTTTACATGTGACTGTGGTCCTGTTTGTTTGTTATGTAGGAGAAATTACAAAAAACAAAGTAAAACTGCTCAAATGTGTTCAACAATCAGTATTTACTAAAAGGTGCATAATTTGACGTTATTGCCATCCTGTGACGTCATAATATGCAAATTAGATGAGTAAATTGACCCCCTTCATAAACTTTAGTTCATACTCAATGATTTTCACATTTACAGTAGGACTTTATCTCTGACCACTTTCAAGCCATGGCCTTTTTAAATTTTTATGCAAAAATCCAAAAAAACCTGGGCGGTTAGAGGGTTAAAGGACAGACTCCCCTGTTGGGCTCATTCTTGCTACTCCAAACCCTGCAAGTAAGCACCGATAATTGGTACTGTGGCTAAGGTGGGTACCAGGCTTGTGCAAAATTCAGAATTGATTGAGAATGACTCCTAAATTCCAATTCAATTCTTGAGTTTGAATTGAATTTGAATTGAAGTCAAATACAGGATTCAGAATTACAATTCATATACATAATTTAAGGGTAGTGTTTAACAATGAAGTTTCACAAAATATGTCAGATATGATCGCGACAAACACACAACTTATAATTGAAAACAGTAATCAAAGTGACCTTCCCAAAATTGAATGTATGTGAGATTCAACACATTCCTCCTGTTATGTGACTGGAATTGTTTTGAATTGCCATGAATTGAATTTCCACTTCCTGTCATTCCAATTCAAATTCAAATTCAACTTCCTGTGGGGTGGGGCCAATTCAATTCAAATTCCAATTCATGAATTGAATGGAGGCCAATTCTAAAATGTGCACAAGCCTAGTGGGTACATGGTAGGTTCTAATCCCGTATGCAGTAAGCATGCTTTTGTTTATGACTACATGCAGTGAAACGTGGAAAAACCCTACTAAATAAGGCCGTGGAACAATTATTTAAACTGATGTCGTGTTCCTAACACTGTGTCCTAACTGCAAGCGACGCGACCGAATGCGTGCGACAAAATCAGTTCCATCGCTGTATTTTCAATTGGAATGTCCTGACTGAATGCGATGCGACCGAACGCGACAAGTTGCTTTGCTACGCGACTTCTTCAACCCTGTTTTGTCGCACTGTCCGTTTCTATTTTAGTCGCGCCGCGTCGCCTTGACATTAACTTTTTCACAACGTAACAAAGGTTCATTAAAGAATGTTAACGGATACAATGTGGACACAAACTATCCGGCGCAACGCGACAGTCACGCAGTCGCTTACAATTAGGACATGGTGTAATGGTCTCTCGATGTAAAGTAAATATAAATATTTAGGGTCAAACGTATTGTTGTGTGTCATAGGCCTTCTCTTACGCAAAAGTGACATGGAGAGATAGCGCTGGTGATCAACTAGCATGACATGACATACACGTGGGGTCACGCTGTCTCCTAGCCTGGCACGCCCTCCCAGTGACGTAACGCCTTCCGGCTTTTGCTGTCGCTGGTCTGGTCAACTGCTAATCGGGAAGGATTCGAGTTCCCGAAATCTGCGGAACTGCCCCCTTTGGTCGAGAACCAATCAACTTTGAGCAGCTCCAACGGCTCTGGGTAGAGGCGCGTTCAAGGCAGAGGAAAGAGTGTTGTTATTGGTTTAAACTCGGCAAACCGCTTTCTGACATCTACCAGTAGCAAATCGAGGCACTTAAAGGAGGCGGGTCAACCAGCGCTTGGAGAAACCGTGTTAGCGCAGGCTGTTGGTCAGACTTAAGTCTCGCAGAGCCTTTGAAAGTCGATGGTAATCAGGCTAGCTGTCTCCCCTCGTTCACTCGTAAGTGGGCGTTTCGCTTGAAATGTCAGTTTGCAGCACATAGTCAGTTCATTTGAACTTGTCTCAAGTGTTTCTCACAAATGCACCACCATTTTAGGCATGTAAATTTAACAGCATACAAACATTTTGAAATCTTGTTTTATTTAAACTATTCAATACAATCTCAAATCCTCACCAGAAACACCAACAGTCAATGTATTTCACCAAATCCAAGTTTCGTTTGAACGTTCAGGCATTGTGACATCACAAAGCTTGCAGCTGGGCTGGGCTGAGCTCCAAGGGGCCAGTTGTTCAAAGGTAATCTGATCGGATTTTGGTTATCGGATTGGATCAAATCTGGAAAATGGGTTGTTCAAAAGGGAAAGAAGGATTCTGAATTCGGATCAGATCATGTAATCCAATCCTAGTTTGAAAATGGATCAAACCTTCAGTTTGTGTTGTTCAAAACTTTTCAGCAGGATTTGGATAACTTTGATCCAAAAAAACAGGATTACCCTGATCCCAGCAAGGGGTAGGATTTCAAGGTGGATTTCAGGAAGAAAATGTACTAAAACTTTAAAATGTATCAAATATTACATTTGTATCATTTACTGAATACTTTTATTTATATTTTGCACTTGAATTAGTCAAGTTTAACCGTTACAGTGATAAAGTACACACAGGCTACCAATTCAGTACAATACAATAAAAATAAAAATTATCTTATCCACATGAAATAAACCCCCAAACTAATTTTTCATAACAAACAAAAATAATATATTTTCAATATCTGTCACTGTCATTCATGACAGTAGGCCTATATTAATGTCAACAAAACAATCATCAGATATGAACCTCGATGCAATTTCGAACAATTGCATCCCTTACTACACTAAAAGCAGGGCTTGAAAATGTGGGTCTCTTCTTCTCAGATGAAGAACCATGAACATTATTTTGTTAACTATTGGAAATGTTTTATTTAACATGTTTTCAATATATCCGCAATGCATTTGTTAATGTATATTTCTTTTTTCTTTATTGTGGCTCAGGTGAGGGGCCTTAAAACAAATTATTAATGGAGGTGGATGTTTATGTTTTGTCTCAAAATAAACACTTAAGATGACCCCATGTTGGCTATTCTACCTGTTCTTTAGCTGGCAATCCGGATTTGGTAATCCTGAAAACTGTGTATCTGGATAAGGGTAATCCAATCCAATGTTGCTTTGAAAAACTGACTGAAAAGTAAGACGGATTACCTGATCCTGGATAGCAAAAAACGGGATTTCCAAATCTGGATAATTTTGATCCGGATTACATTTTTTGAACAACTGGCCCCTTGGGTAGATTCTATAAATCTTAACCGATTTTTTTATCTGTGAGAGAGACCCCACACATGAAGATAAAAAATCTTTGATTGAACAGTTTTGATCGTGTTGTGTGTGGTGTGCTCCAACACAAAGATTTGTCTTCCAACGGCGCACTAGAATCTTGTCCCTCAAGCCAGAAATCTCGCGTGATCAAGCGTGATCTAACTACGAGAATAAACTCTGCAATGTAAACTAAAGGTCTATTCGGACGGGATTAGTTTTATGGGGTGACATGACATCAGGTAAAGTAATAACTAGAATGCATTTCCCGGTGGGAAAGTGCGAAGTGTGCTTGCTCCGACGCGCCGCGAGAGCGCCCCGGCAGGATACGCGACAGCTCGCCCTCAGGTCAAAGCGCCAAAGTTTGGCCAAGACGCGAAGCTGCTTCGAGTTTGGCGACGTTGCCCTCGATTGCCGAATTCTTACACTGACCTGACGAGTTGCCTAGGTTTATCAGTGGTATGTCCCAGAGCACCTCCAATGTAAAAATGTAGATGTCATCCCAAAGACGTAAAGAGATATGAGCCAAAATGCATTTTTGCTAATTGCGGCGCCCCCTAGTGGCCAAATTACAACACATTTACGGAGGCTACTTTGGATGGTGTCCAAAATCATCCCGCCAAATATGGTCTCGATACCTCACAGCGTTTCCGAGATTTGACCTCACTTCCTGTTTGGACGCTTCACCATCGAATTTGATTGGCTGTCACGGGCGAACGCTTTGATGTATGAAAATGAAATGTACACCTCTAAGGTCTGTAGACCTTGTGTTGAATTAAGTATGAGTTGTTCACGTGTAGCTAGCATGAAACACGTAACCACTGAAGGAAGGAGGGAGCCTAAGGAACTAGGCTAGCCTGACGACGTCATACTCAATTCTTATCAGAATATGAGTCTGAAACTGCTCCATTCAGCTGCGATTATGGGGCGTGATTCAACCGATACAGTGCGGGGGGGATAGCTCTGCACTCATTGGATAGACCAAACCAAACAGAACAAGTTATTGGCTGTCAGTATCTGCGAAATCTAAGACAGAAATATGTAGCAGGGTAGGCTATGGAAAACATCCTCCTTCGTTTTTAAAAATAATTCCTTCAAACTGTATGCAATGAACAGCTGGGGAAGTGTGTCGTTAACCCAACGAGCAAACAGACATTTTTAAACAAACGGGAACAACATCACCCAAACATGCTGTTTTAACTGGGTGAAAGTGAAACTGAAGTTTTCCCACACATCCTCGTTGGTCTAAGTGTTCAGAAATAGTTGTGCGAATCCGTGATAAAACCTCCGTTTCAATAGCTAAGATAAACGAAAGGCCAAACTGCATGAACAAATTATGCATTCATAGCCATAGCGTTTCTGTTGCAATCAAAATCAACCTAAGCGAACATGGTCTCACTACCAACTCGTTGAACAAGGACGCATGCAGCCGTGAACGTCACTGCTGTTCATATGTCAATCATCACGTAAAGCCCGCCCTGTGAAATGTGATTGGTCCGAGCCGAAGTGTATCTCGAATAGTAGCAGCTGAACGGAGCAGTGCCAGACCGAAGTTCCCTGCCGAAAAAGAATGGAGGCGGGGCTAAACTTCGGTCTGGCATCCAGGCTAGAACTAGGCATGTTTCTAGAACAAATACGAGTAATGTTAGGAGTATAGCTATCCTGTTATGCGTGAACATCCGCAGTTTACTCACTGTTAAATAAGTTGCAATGTGTTATAGCCTCAAATGGATGGTAAAATAAACAGGACGACTCACCTGTTCAAATGATGTAATAGGATAAAATTTGGTTTTGATAAGTCAAAGCAACCAGGCTGTTACTGGTTAACGTTTCTGAATATGAAATCGATTTTGGATTGGTTGCATGTGATAAAAACTATGCCATTTCCTGTCCAGACAGCATTCATATTCAGAAATACTGTACACCGGCAACAAAGACACACACACACACACACACACACACACACACACACACACACAAACAACTCTTTCAAACAGAAACGTCAGTCCGTTACATCTGCCTCTTGTCCACAAACTGCATGTCGCTGAGTTGACTAGCAACGAAGACTTTCACATAAACACACACACACACACACACACACACACACACACACACACACACTTACACACACACAGACACACCACCCCTTCAAACACAAATATCTGTCTGTTACGTCTGCCTCTTGTCCACAAACTGCATGTTGCACAGTTCACCCACATCTACCCACAATTCTTGGATTTATAAATAACCCCAGCATTAAAAAACTGCAATGTGTCAAATCTTATTATACAACAATTGGGTTCTATGAAGCTGTTTCTTTGTTTCTGATTGGCCGAGAGACGTTCCATGAGTTGAAATATCCCACGATAATCCACTCTGACTTTTCACAGCTAATAATAAATCACTCCGCGATACAATGTCAAATTGTCAAGTGTAAAACGAACTGTCACATTGCATCCAAGCTGAAATACAGATACTCAGAACATAGAATATGACGGAGGTGGATATTAGCTAGTTGGATGGCATGTAGGCTAAGTAAAATAGTGATGTTTCAAAGCTAAAAGCATGTCCTAACCAGACGCAATGCGAGCTAACGTTTATTAGGCTATATTCTGCATTGCTTGACAACGGGAGAGATAGAACTAACGACTGGCTTTTGGCCATAGCAACGTGCTTTTAGAACTAACGACTGGCCTTTGGCCATAGCAACCATCCATTTAGAACTAGTAACGGCAGTTTGTCCTGCAAGTAATAGAACTTTGTGGCGGAGAGAAGTTAGTTCTACAAACAAGACAGTTTTAGCGATTTACATTATAATGGGAAATTAGCGCAAAAAACAAGTGGTAGAATTGTTGTATAAAAGCAATATAGCACTTGTGATCGTGGGTTGTTGCTGGATATTCCCACGGATGTAGTTGCCTGCGCCACTCGGCCTCGGGCCTCGAGGCTACTGCCGAACAACACCCGTGGGAATATCTAGCAACAACCCACTCCCACTCGTGCTATATTGCTTAGATATGTATACTGTATGTATATACTGTATGGGCAATTCCATGCAAAACTGTCAAGTCCATAACCCCACACAGCATCATACTATGATGTGGATGATGATTTCTTAAAAAAAAAAAATCGTTCCTACATCGTTTTTTTCATCGTTCCTACAAACATTTATCAGAACCAACATTTCTAGATGATGTTGGGAATGGGGTAGGCCTACTATTACTAAAATAAATGCATAAGGTAGCCTATGCCTGTTTTTTACATCCCGACTATTTAATGTAGGTTTTAGGCTAAGCCTACACAGTAAGAGCAACAAGTTGGCCAGAATTATATGAAATAAGGGCATAAAGGGCATGAATAAGACAATTCCTTAGGAGGGGTTGGGAATGCCTGGGTTGAGTTTGAGATGCATTAGGCCTATAGCCTACACATGGATCATCACTATTTGTTTTGTGTTTTTATCCAACTTTGATAACATGCATATAAATATGGAGATTACTTTCTTTTCGCCTTTTCATTGTTATTAGCCTATGCCAATCAACTGAGTTGAATGCTGTGCATGTTGTCTCTACATAGGCTACACATATTGCTGTGCATGTTGTCTACACAGCCTATAGTAGCCTACACTGTTGGCTAATCTAATTAGGCTACACACTTTGCGATAAGGTGACATTTCTGATTCTGACACAACCATCATACAAAATAAAACGAACTCAGTCAAAAGCCTGTTGCAAAAGCCAAGTTCAGCGGCCACAACGTTTTGAAACTTTTCCTCCGGTTCCCATTCGGCTTATGTGACATTTGCAACGTTTAATCATCTTTAACATCGTTCATAGACCTTTACTGACCTCAATCACGCAGACCACCGCAGCATCAGTCTCTCTCTCTCCTGCTCCTCACTAACTTCTTGAAACATCTTTGTATCATCTAGCCAATGAATTGAAAGACAGTCTAAATGTTCCCATGCCAAAAATGTTGGCATTTTCCATAACGTTCCATTTAGCTGCCAAAAGCAAATGAAATAGACAAATAGCTTACAATATCGCCAGGCTGCAATATCACCTTTCCTTCCCCATAGCTAAATGTAGGCAACGTTAAGCAATTAACAATTAGCCTACTAATATCAACTTACAATCTCACTATGTCGTTCACTGCGAATTGTGTCCTCTCTTCCGCCCACAGCACGGGAACGTTACGCTCGCCTGCCTACCGCGCTAGCCAGAGCGCTAAGGCTCTGAGGCATGGGAATCATAACGATACTTTCATTCAATAAACAGACTTGTATTTATAGTCTGACTCGCTTTGTTGTCATGTTAAGTTAATATCTGCACTATTTTTTATTTGTTTAATTATTTAAATCCGACCCAAAATTATAGGGGGGGCTTGGAAATATTTTGGGTGGGCTGAAGCCATTATGATTATGGTGATGCCTAGCCCTATAGAGCTCCCCAGTCCCGCCCCTCCTCCGAGAGAGGTGCTTGTCCGGAAGTAAAATTCTCATTCATTTCTCCCATTGACTTCTGGAAAAATTCGGATATAAAGAGTTTTAGACCATGCCTTAGGCTAACCAGCTACGATGTGACTCATAAGCATATAACTTATAATTTCGAGTGAAAAAATGAACAGAAAATGTAAAAAAAGCGAAAGGTACAAGACTGTACATATCTTAAATTCCGAGATAGAGAACTCAAATCCCAGGATGCTTTGCAAACGTACACACATTTCCAA
Organism: Sardina pilchardus; assembly: GCF_963854185.1. Taxonomy (NCBI): domain Eukaryota; kingdom Metazoa; phylum Chordata; class Actinopteri; order Clupeiformes; family Clupeidae; genus Sardina; species Sardina pilchardus. The sequence goes on from NC_085012.1 coordinate 30,938,830, forward strand.
CATTTGCAGCCTAAAGATAGTTTAACATGGTTCCATATTAATCTGAGAAAAGAAGATGATTACTTCCTACCGTTTCCATTGAGTAAATTCAACCTTCAAGATGAGAAAACCGTTATTTTTCGGAAGACCACACATCGGTCCTGATCAGCCCTGCAGCCATTTTAAGTTTTGAAGTTCCAGCGAGACGAAGCTGGAAGATAGGCGCGGGAAAAGCTGAGTACAGTTTGTTTGGCATTGCCATGGCAACGGCGATCTCTACCAATCAAAGGCTCTGCTTTCACCAGTTTTACACGTTAGGGTGTCGGGTAGTGTAGTACTCTATCGTTAAATCGTGAATAAAGCATTGTTTTCTCAAAACAAGGTTGATGCCCCCATTAACTTTTGACATCTATATGAGCAGGTATAATCGCTTAGTCACATCGTAGCTGGTTTTAAGTCTACCATGAGCGGGTAAAAGTTAGCAGCGGGTTTGATATTCGCTGGATATTCGTTTTTGAAAGACATTTTCTCATTCTGATTGCTGACATTTTCTCATTCTGATTGCTGTAGTAGTTGCCAATGGTAGTCTGCTACTTACTACAGGTCAAAATTTGCTGATATCTGACATTATGGTGAAACAGTATGCATTTAAATGTTTAAAATGATCATCATAAATCAACAAAAAGCTATTTTCCCATTCTGATTGCTGTAGTAGTTGCCAGTGGTAGTCTGCTACGTACTACAGGTCAAGTTTTGCTGATATCTGACATTATGGTGAAACAGTACGCATTTAAATGTTTAAAATATGCACCAAAAATCAATAAATATATATTTTCTCATTCTGATTGCTGTAGTAGTTGGCAATGGTTGTCTGCTACTTACTACAGGTAAAGTTTTGCTGATATCTGACATTATGGTGAAACAGTACACATTTAAAGTTTTATAATAGGTACCAAAAATTTGCAAAAATATATTTTCTCATTCTGATTGCTGTAGTAGTTGCCATTGGTAGTCTGTTACTTACTACAGGTCAAGTTTTGCTGATATCTGACATTATGGTGAAAGAGTATGCATTTAAATGTTTAAAATTATCATCATAAATCAACAAAAAGCTATTTTCCCATTCTGATTGCTGTAGTAGTTGCCATTGGTAGTCTGCTACTTACTACAGGTCAAGGTTTGCTGATATCTGACATTATGGTGAAACAGTATGCATTTAAATGTTTAAAATTATCCTCATAAATCAACAAAAAGCTATTTTCCCATTCTGATTGCTGTAGTAGTTGCCAGTGGTAGTCTGCTACTTACTACAGGTCAAGTTTTGCTGATATCTGACATTATGGTGAAACAGTACGCATTTGAATGTTTAAAATATGCACCAAAAATAAATACATATATATTTTCTCATTCTGATTGCTGTAGTAGTTGCCAGTGGTAGTCTGCTACTTACTACAGGTAACGTTTTGCTGATATCTGACATTATGGTGAAACAGTACACATTTTAAGTTTTATAATAGGTACCAAAAATTTGCAAAAATATATTTTCTCATTCTGATTGCTGTAGTAGTTGCCATTGGTAGTCTGCTACTTACTACAGGTAAAGTTTTGCTGATATCTGACATTATGGTGAAACAGTATGCATTTAAATGTTTAAAATTATCATCATAAATCAACAAAAAGCTATTTTCCCATTCTGATTGGTGTAGTAGTTGCCATTGGTAGTCTGCTACTTACTACAGGTCAAGTTTTGCTGATATCTGACATTATGGTGAAACAGTACGCATTTAAATGTTTAAAATATGCACCAAAAATCAATAAATATATATTTTCTCATTCTGATTGCTGTAGTAGTTGGCAATGGTTGTCTGCTACTTACTACAGGTAAAGTTTTGCTGATATCTGACATTATGGTGAAACAGTACACATTTAAAGTTTTATAATAGGTACCAAAAATTTGCAAAAATATATTTTCTCATTCTGATTGCTGTAGTAGTTGCCTTTGGTAGTCTGCTACTTACTACAGGTCAAGTTTTGCTGATATCTGACATTATGGTGAAACAGTATGCATTTAAATGTTTAAAATTATCCTCATAAATCAACAAAAAGCTATTTTCCCATTCTGATTGCTGTAGTAGTTGCCAGTGGTAGTCTGCTACTTACTACAGGTCAAGTTTAGCTGATATCTGACATTATGGTGAAACAGTATGCATTTAAATGTTTAAAATTATCCTCATAAATCAACAAAAAGCTATTTTCCCATTCTGATTGCTGTAGTAGTTGCCAGTGGTAGTCTGCTACTTACTACAGGTCAAGTTTTGCTGATATCTGACATTATGGTGAAACAGTACGCATTTAAATGTTTAAAATATGCACCGAAAATAAATACATATATATTTTCTCATTCTGATTGCTGTAGTAGTTGCCAGTGGTAGTCTGCTACTTACTACAGGTCAAGTTTTGCTGATATCTGACATTATGGTGAAACAGTACACATTTAAAGTTTTATAATAGGCACCAAAAATTTGCAAAAATATATTTTCTCATTCTGATTGCTGTAGTAGTTGCCATTGGTAGTCTGCTACTTACTATAGGTAAAGTTTTGCTGATATCTGACATTATGGTGAAACAGTACGCATTTAAATGTTTAAAATATGCACCAAAAATCAATGAATATATATTTTCTCACTCTGATTGCTGTAGTAGTTGCCATTGGTAGTCTGCTACCTTCTACAGGTCAAGTTACAAAGGTGTAGGAGTGCAGCTGTTACATGCAACTGGGTTGGTACACACGTATTACTCTTTGATAGTAGTAGTAAGTAGCAGCCTACCATTGTCAAGTCCTACAGCAATCAGAATGAGAAAATAGCTTTCTGTTGATTTTTGGTGCATATTTTAAACATTTAAATGCGTACTGTTTCACCATAATGTCAGATATCAGCAAAACGTTACCTGTAGTAAGTAGCAGGCTGCCATTGGCAACTACTACAGCAATCAGAATGAGAAAATAGCTTTTTGTTGATTTAAGGTGAATATTTTAAACATTTAAATGCATACTGTGTCACTGTCACCACAATGGCAGGTATCAGCAAAACCTCACCTGTAGTAAGTAGCAGACTACCAATGGCAACTACTACAGCAATCAGAATGAGAACATATATATTTATTGATTTTTGGTGCATATTTTAAACATTTAAATGCGTAATGTGTCACCACAATGGCAGGTATCAGTAAAACCTCACCTGTAAGTAGCAGACTACCATTGGTAAAGACTACAGCAATCAGAATGAGAAAATATATATGTATTGATTTTTGGAGCTTTTTTTTAAACATTTAAATGCGTATTGTGTCACCATAATGTCAGATATCAGCAAAACCTCACCTGTAGTAAGTAGCAGACTACCATTGGCAACTACTTCAGCAATCAGAATGAGAAAATATTTTTTTGCTAATTTGTGGTGCCTATTATAAAACTTTAAATGTGTACTGTTTCACCATAATGTCAGATATCAGCAAAACTTTACCTGTAGTAAGTAGCAGACTACCATTGGCAACTACTACAGCAATCAGAATGAGAAAATGTCAGCAATCAGAATGAGAAAATGTCTTTCAAAAACGAATATCCAGCGAATATCAAACCCGCTGCTAACTTTTACCCGCTGTCTACCATGGACGGTTACGATGTTATGGCTTATTCTCCAATTGTCAATGGAGAAATTGTATTGGATTTTTACTTCCGGACAAGGCTCTGGGCGGGACTGGGGAGCTCTATAGGCTACTCTTTGGGGTGGCCTGACCGGCCTGACCAGCGATCACGCAGTCCACCTATGAGTCCACCACTGCAGTTTACATGAAATAGCACTGCCTACCACACAAGCACCTGCCATACACAGCTTACTTTCTCCCTATAGTCATACCCTGACGGTGTCGTTGACAATCAATCAGGAGGAGTAGTTATTGAAAATAATCACGCTGACGGTGTCAATGACAATCAATCAGGAGGAGTAGTTATTGAAAATAATCACGCTTTAGACATGACCAGCCTACTTCAACTTGGTGGCATAGACCATAGCTAGCAATAATTGCAAATATTTTTAGATCTTCTGACTAAGTTTACTGTACTTATTCAAACGACAGCACCACTGTCACTGGATATAAAGCAAACGTTGACTTTCACTCGGTGCTTCACTGACTGTAAAAAAGTGTCATAATATTATCTATCTATGCACTGCCTGATGCTTGACAGCAATTGCTAGCTCGATGAGTTGCGAAACGACATCAGCAACACGTAATACTCGGTCCATATTAAATTTACAGTTAACAACATAGTTTGCTACCATGCATTTAATTACCTTTCACTGCCTTCACGTCTGCCAGGCTCCAAACTGTCTTCATAACAGCAGTTGCAATTCAGTATTAAAACAGCCTTGGTAAAGTTAAAACCAACTATTTGAACTGCAGTTAGTTTAGCCTACCCTCATAACTAGACCTCTCAAATTCCGAAATTTGAAGTCTAAATATACACACTTTATGTTGAAAGTGTAACTGCGATTACATTCTAATTAAAATCCTCGTTGCCTCAAGCACACCGCAGACAGTGCGACCGCTCTACTTCCGGTATTTCGCCGATGTTGGGAGTGAAGTTTACCCAGAATGCTCAGGTCAATACAAATCATCCAAAGCACACCGTCAGTATGAAACATCGTGTAATTGTCGAGTATATATACCAAATGAACACTAGTATTATTTAACAGCGTGTAAGTCCGTACTTGTCCTTCGGGGCCATGGCATTGCTCAGATCTAGTAAGTCTCAGGATGAGACACTCCGTTGCGGACCATCCTAGAGCTACCCTCATTGTGCTGTTGCGGACCATCTCCGACATCCAATTGAAAGGTGAGAGTCTACCAACATACGCTAGTAAATGTGTGACAGGAAATGGCAGAATTCCATATAGTGCTGTGAGAATTGCCACAGTATGTTTTACAAGAATGGCCTTGATTTGATTTTTTTTTTAAAATATCAACCTTGTATCTTAAATCACTCTGAAATGTCATTTCTGCATGACCTAAGCAATTTAAGATGAGCTATTCCGAATAATAGTATACATTCACAAACACACACGTTTTTGCTAATTATAGAGCCATCGACAGACCAAATAACACCAAATTTATTGAGGGTGCTTTGGATGGGGTCTCAAGTCATCCCACCAAATATGGCTTTCATACGTCACAGCATTTCCAAGATAGGCACACTTCCTGTTTGGCTGCTTCGCTCGCTGAATTTAATTGGTCGTCACAGGCGAACGCTTGGACGTATGAAGGCGAAATCAAGGCATTTGATCCGCCTTGGTCTGTAGATCACGCGTGCCAAGTTTCATGACGATCGGATAAACTATGCGGCCAGAGTCGCTTTACTTTGACTTTGGACAAAATTCAAAATGGCGGAAAATCCATCATGGCGGAAAATGACGTCATATAGTGCGTTGGAATCAGCTGAGTCAAAGGATTCAAATGGTATAAGTTTTATCAAAATCGGCCATACGGATCAAACGTTACGGGCATTAACGCATTTTCCAACTTTGACCAGTTGGTGGCGCTAGGGCGTGAGAGTGGCGAGCATGAAACCTGGTGGTGTCAATCAGGGCAGTCTCCTCTATCAGCGTACCAAATTTCATGACCTTATGTCTTACCGTTTGGGCTACAGGTGGAAAAATGTGTGGGCATCAGCGCTCAAAAATCACTTTTCCATTCATTCCTATGGGAAAAAATCGACCGGAAAAACTGGAATAACGGGAGAACGACAAGGCGTATCAAAAAGCTGTATACAAGCCACCATCCTCGCATCAGGACGCACGCGTGAGAGGTGGAACGGCGTCTCTAGCTCCAAATCCCTAGGACAAGATAGGGAGACAAGAGTTGGACTTAAGATAAACTAGAACGCATTTCCCGGTGGGAAGTGCGAAGTGTGCTTGCTCAGACGCGCCGCGACAGCGCCCGGCAGGAGACGCGACCGCTCGTCCTCAGGTCAAAGCGCCAAAGTTTGGCCAAGACGCGAAGCTGCTTCGAGTTTGGCGGCGTTGCCCTCGATTGCCAAATTCTTACACTGACGTGAAGGGTTGCCTAGGTTCATCAGTGGTATGTCCAAGAGCACCTCCAATGTAAAAATGTGGATGTCATCCCAAAGACATAAAGAGATACCGTATGAGACCAAATGCATTTTTGCTAATTGCGACGCCCCCTAGTGGCCAAATTGCACCAAATTTACTGAGGTTACTTTGGATGGTGTCCAAAATCATCCCACCAAATATGGTCTTGACACCTCAAAGCGTTTCCGAGATTTGACCTCACTTCCTGTTTGGAGGCTTCGCCATCGAATTTCATTGGCTGCCATGGGCGAACGCTTTGATGTATGGAAATGAAATGTACACCTCTAAGGTCTGTAGACCTTGTGTTATGTATGAGTTGTTCACGAGTAGCCAGCATGAAACACGTAACCACTGAAAGAAGGAAGGAGCCTAAGGAACTAGGCATGTTTCTGGAACAAATACGAGTAATGTTAGGAGTATTGCGGGAACATCTGCTGTTTACTCACTGTTGAGTAAGTTGCAATGTGTTATAGCCTCAAATTGATGGTAGAATAAACAGGACGAATCACCTGTTCAAATGGTGTAATAGGATGAAATTTGGTGTTGATATGTCAAAGCAACCAGGCTGTTACTGGTTAACGTTTCTGAATATGAAATCGATTTTGGATTGGTTGCATGTGATAAAAGCTATGCCATTTCCTGTCCAGACAGCATTCATATTCAGAAATACTGTACACCGGCAACAAGGCACACACACACAGACACACACACATACATACACCTCTTTCAAACAGAAGCATCAGTCCGTTACATCTGCCTCTTGTCCACAAACTGCATGTTGCTTAAGGCTGGCTTACATTGCACGATTTTGGCCTGTTTTAACAGTCGGCGACTAAATTTCCAAAATCGGGTGGAAATCTTGAGAGTTGTGCTAGAATCGCAGCGCGCTCCCGTCATCTAAATCGTTTAGTGTAAGGTGCCAATCTTAGCGGTTTTAAGTCCGTCGGAGGCAGTCTTTCTCTAGTTTTGGCGTTACGACAATATCAAACATGTTTGATATTATCGGAAGTCTTTTCAGTCGTGGCTCATGCAAATAGTGACGTGAACATTAAAAACCAATAGTAACCTCTCGCGAACACGAAAACAGGAAGGGGCAAAATAGGCAACAGCTGTAGCCTATATGATTATTTGTTATTTCATTTCTTATAATTTATTAGTCGGCTATTCTACGAGACAGAACAACTCTATATCTGTTAGTGATGTCACACATCAAACAATGCTGCAGAAACGCGAAAAAAATACTTTGATATGAGTAGGCTATCATGTGATTTCCTGTTAATGATGACGTGTAGCCTATTGCACGATGGAAATAATTTGAAGGAATCTAGCAGCAGTCTTGTAAATAGTGACCCACAGTCTTTGCAAAATCCTAATCTGAGACTGGCCTGTGACTAGACTGTGACTAAAAACTCAATGAATTGTCTTTAGATGTGAGAGGGTCTGAGACAGTAGTCTTTCAAAAATCTTTTCCAAATCTTTGCAAAGTCTGTCAATGTAAGGTAGGCTTTAGTTGACCCACAACGGCAACAGCAACGAAGACTTTCACACAAACACACACACACAACACCCCCTCAAACCCAAATATCTGTGTGTTACGTCTGCCTCTTGTCCACAAACTTTATGTTGCACAGTTCACCTACATCTACCCACAATTCTTTGATTTATAAATAATCCCTGCATTAAAAAACTGCAATATGTCAAATCTTAATATATTTATATATATATATATATACAGTTAAGCCCAAAATTATTAGCCCCCCTTATGAATTCAGACATAATCCTTTGTTTATACATGAAAATGACCATTTCCAAGAATGTGCCTAGTTTATATGATTACAGAAGCGCAAAGACAGTATGCCCACAAAGTTTGATGATCATTGTTTACTCATGCTCTGATTTGTGACAAGAAAAGCAAGAATTGACATGTTCAAAATTATTAGCCCCCAGACCATTAATAGTCAATAGTGTAGCCTTTCTTTGCTTCAACTGACAACAACTTCTTTGAATAGTCTTTTACTAGGTTGGCACATATCTCTTAAGCACTCTTTAGCTCCAGCTCGTTCAAACTGCATGGTTTTCTTGTATGGACTCTTGCTTTAAGCACGTGCCACAGATTCTCAATGGGGTTGAGGTCTGGTCTCTGTGTAGGCTATTCCAGCACCTTGATTTTGGTATCCTTTAGGGCGTTTTAGACCACTCTTCACTATGCTTTGGGTTATTATCATGCTGAAGGACCTGGTGGTGACCTAAGCCTAGACTAAGAGCAGGTGTCTTGATGTTATCCCTCAAAAGGTCAACATAATCTTTCTTTTTCATGGTCCCATGCACCCAAACAAGGCTCCCTGTGCCTGAGACAGCAACACAGCCCCATAACATGATGCTCCTACCACCATGCTTCACTGTGGGAACTGTATTTTTATGGTTGTAGGCCTTCCTTTTTTTCGCCAAACATAGGCAACATCCATGTGCCCAAACAGCTCCAGTTTATTGTCATCAGACCAAAGGACAGTTTTCCAAAAGTCATTTTTAGCTTTTAAATGTGCATGTGCAAAGTTCAGTCTGACTTTGAAGCACCCCTTTTGGACTAATAGGTTTTTTCTCAGCCGATGACCTTGGAGGCCTCCACAATAAAAATCCCTCGCTACTGTCTTCCTCAAGACTTTAACCCCAGAGGTCTCAAGGTCAGCAACTATCATTTTGGCGGATGTGCAGGGTTCCTTGCTAACATCCCTGATGATTTTTTCTCTCTAGATTGAGATATTTAGCATTTTCATCCATACTTAGGTTGGTTATGCACAAACTTGGAACTCTTTGTACTTTGTAATGATGCCTTGCACGGCTGTTCTACAGACTGTGAAGCATCTGGAGATTACAGTATAGCCTTTCTCCATATTATAGGCCTCAATGATGTTCTTTCTGAGGTCCAGACAGATTTCCTTTATCTTCAGTATGCCTGTAAAGGCAGTCCCCCCTCAGACAGGTGTTCAAGTGCCAGTAGGCCTGTTCCTTGAAGTCTTTAGGTAAACAATCAATGCTGGTTGGGTGTTCAGGTGTTGTCTGGACATTAACTAACTGCAAAGGTGTGGCTTGAAAGGTGACAGGTTGGTCGTGTGTGTTTAAAAGCAAAAAAATCACATGGGGGCTATTAATTTTGACCACTTCACTTTTCACACAATTTGAGATTAAGCATTCCTAATAATATATTATCACTCCAAAATGTACCAGATTCTACATAATAACACTGGCGAATGTTTGATTTTTAAAAATTGATCAGGGATGAAAAATTTAGGGAGAATTTTAGAGTAATGTTCCAAAATTTCAGGGGGGCTAATAATTTTGGGCTTAACTGTATATATGTATACTGTATGGGCAATTCCATGCAAAACTGTCAAGTCCATAACCACACACAGCGTCAAACTATGATGTGGATGATGATTTCTTAAAAGTTTACCATTTCGCTCTTCTTGTTTGTACAACATATTCAATGATATTGTTAACTTAATCATTTGCATTATATAAATGTAACCTATTTTTCCACCCGTATGTCTCAACATATACTGGAGTCACATTCATAAACATAAACAGGATCCTAGGTTCTCAATTTGCTGGACTCGCTGTCTACCATAAAGTTAAAGAATAGTAATAACAGAAGAAAAGGTAAGAAGATGTTGATAGCGTGATTAACTGTGGTGCCTCCACTGAAGAATGTCTTTACCACTGCCCTGGTGGAAATATGTAAATCCTCAGAATTGTCAAGTGACTACAGTTACTTCTACCTGCTTTGATATAGCTTATCCTAAATGAAATACTATGCATAATGCAACAATCACAAAACATTTATTGTATCCTTTGTTTTTAACTCTTAGAATTCAGTTCAGTATGACATAATAAAATGAAAGTACAAAAATAGTTTTTAAACCCCTTTTTAAAAGTTCAACCTATCACTTTCAATGAAATCTCAATTAAGGATTCCATAGTTCTAAATAGTAACTGTGTGGTAATAATTCACCTATACCACCCATAGCCTAAATTAATTAAATGTTTACCATGAACAATAGTTAAATGAAACACACAGTAATACTTTCTATAACACTTTGTGTTGGATGTAATTAATTGGACCTAGAATTGTTAACTGCTATAAGTGGGCCAAACTTCCCAGTTTAAGTCTCCACACATAAGCTTGAGTCGAAAAACGTAGCTCCCACTTTCCTTAGCTGTAGTGGAATTCTGGGATTTCTCCCTAAAGCGGAAACTATTATTTTTACCTAATTATAATTACTATTATTATTGGGGAGGTTATAGGTTTGCACTGATTCGGGTAGGTAGTGGCAATATACTGGATGGTATATCGGTTAGAATATAGGACGGAGAAGAGATGGGGTTTAACTTTGTATTGTTCCAGCAGAGACATTCAGGATTTCCATACAGAGAAATATGGGTATGGCTATTTATATACTTTAATATAAACTTTTTGTTCGTGACTACAGTTATTATGTGGTCAATTACGCCATCTAGCGGCGTAAAATGGTACGGTGTAATAGCGTTAAAAACTTCCTCTATTTGGAAATGCAACATCCTTACAACAGTATAACGCTAAACGGTAGATTCCTAAGCGAAACACATGAAGTATTATCATTTCAAAGAACACTTACACTATATTACTTCATGGAAATGATGTCAAGAGCAAGTTTAACTATATTAGCAAACCTCTTGCATACCAGTGTGACTTAAATACAAACTTACTTTTCATCAATGACTCGCAACTCTGAATGTCAAAGACTGGATTACTCAGGATAACTGCAGGAATTGTCAAAAGGTAAATTAATTATCTCTGTTTAAGTGCACAACGAACTTGCACGTCTCTGCAGGTAGCCTACTAACAAAAATAAGAAACTTAACAGGAAGGCACGCGAGTTTACCACATGAAATATCGCAACAAATGCTAAATCACAGCGAACACACAAATGTCCCGGCCTTTTCTACATAATCACTCAAACTAATGAATTCTACATGCTAATACAGATGTAAACTTGTGCACATTCAAAGGATACACAACGAATACAAAAGCAGTAGCCTAGCCTACATATAAAAATGCAAAGCGAAAGTAAACAATAGGCCTAATCTCCATTACATCTTCTAAAGACGTTACAACATGTTTCATGCACGTTACAACATGCTGAACAGTAAATATTGTAGGCTACTGGCCTCACTAATTCTGAGCTAGCTCAGCTATCCAGCAAGTTTACAATCACTAGGCAAGGACGAACAAAGAATGCAGGAAATCTTCACTTTTTTCTCCTTTCCTTCATTTATGCTGTAAAACTGTCAATACAAAAATAAACTATTTTCATTTGTCTTGTCTAGCCACGCATATAGCAAATTACCGCCATATCAAAAAACAAAGAAATCTTTCTCACATATCTTATTTTCTGTACTTATGTCTAAACACATATTTCACTAGAACAATGTATACTTACAGGCATTGCCTTCGTATGGGTAAGAAATAACTATAGCAGGTGAAAAACATAAATTGTCCGGAGACAGCAACCAGTGTGAATCATCTCAGTGACTTTCTCTCGTTTTAACGCTAAGCAGGAAGTATTTACTAGCCTACTTTCACTCCAAAGTAGATTCTGATAAGGCCAGTAGATGGCGCTCTAACATAACAAATGACTGGTAAATACTGAGTGCAATAACATAAACGAAATCTTGGTCGGCTCAGACCGTGACAATATTATTGACTAAACAATAAACATGTAGGAATGAGGTGTCAAACTCACTTTATGGTCAATTATCATCACACGCACGCCAAAGATAGCACAATGTCTCTCTTGCTCAGAAAGTGCACGAACATAATGACTGGTGCATACGTGCAGGAGCGGTCTTTCTAACAGAGTGATTTACCCAGAATGCTCCGGTCAATTATGGTAAATAACAAGAAATAAAATCGAATTCCTCTCAAAACATCACAAATATATAAAACAATGTCCTGTAATCATTACAATCTCCTAAATACTAATTCATTACGAAGAGAAACCATTACAAATTGTCAAAAATGAAACACCGTCACAGTGAGAACTCGTGGGATTGCAACTATAAATTGCACGTGGACATCAATGTGGATTAACAACGAATAAGTCCGTACTTGCCTCTCGAGGCCATGGCGTCGTTAAGATCTACTCAATCTTGGAGTGAGACAATGTTGCGGACAATCCAAGTCAATCATGTGCATTGTACCGTTGCGGAATATCTCAGTTAATTAATTCAGACAATAACATTGGTATGATGTTGCGGTATGTAACTATCCAGGCTGGGCTTCACAGTGTCATAACAACTACTACATGATGGGACTCGTGCCAGTTCCTTTTGCAAGAATTGGTATACTTTGATTTTTTAAAAAAAAAATATCAACATTGTATCTTAAATCACTCTGGAATGTCCTTTTGGCATTACTTAAGCAATTTAAGATGAGCTATTCTGCTTAATAGTTTACATTCGCCAACACACACGTTTTTGCTAATTATAGAGCCATCGACAGACCAAATAACACCAAATTTATTGAGGGTGCTTTGGATGGGGTTTCAAGTCATCCCACCAAATATGGCTTTCATACGTCACAGTATTTCCAAGATAGGCACACTTCCTGTTTGGCGGGTTCGGTCGCTGAATTTAATTGGTTGTCACAGACGAACGCTTGGACGTATGAAGGCGAAATCAAGGCGGTTGATCCGCCTTGGTCTGTAGATCACGCGTGCCAAGTTTCATGACGATCGGATAAACTATGCGGCCAGGGTAGCTTTCCTTTGACTTTGGACAAAATTCAAAATGGCGGAAAATCCATCATGGCGGAAAATGACGTCATATGGTGCGTTGGAATCGGCTGAGTCAGAGGATTCCAATGGTATAAGTTTTATCAAAATAGGCCATACGGATCAAACGTTACGGGCATGAACGCGTTTTCCAACTTTGACCAGTTGGTAGCGCTAGAGCGTGAGAGTGGCGAGCATGAAACCTGGTGGTGTCAATCAGGGTAGTCTCCTCTATCAGCGTACCAAATTTCATGACTTTATGTCTTACGGTTTGGGCTACAGGTGAAAAAATGTGTGGGCATCAGCGCTCAAAAATCACTTTTCCATTCATTCCTATGGGAAAAAATCGACCGGAAAAACTGGAATAACGGGAGAACGACAAGGCGTATCAAAAAGCTGTATACAAGCCACCATCCTCGCATCAGGACCAACGCGTGAGAGGTGGAACGGCGTCTCTAGCTCTAAATCCCTAGGACAAGATAGGGAGACAAAAGTTTGACTTAAAGCGTAAGTTTGGCGGAAAATGAAAATAAAGCTATTTTCTGAATGAAAATACATCAACTAAGCCGTGGAGGAAGTAATTTTCGCTCATCACGCAGTACAGAGCTAGCACTGGCAGGACCTACAGCCCAAAATCGCAAATAGTGGGTCAGCATTGGGCTTTCAGCCATGCGCTTTCAAAATCGCATTTTTAAACCACTAACATTGCTCAAAACAGCGGCAAACCTCGTCAGCAGCTTGCTCTAGGTGTCTACACATAAAACGAGGCACCAATCAGTCTGTAAACTTTGGAATAGTCTGTATACACGTGGAATCAATTCGAGACCGCAACACCGTCTGAATCACAGAAATGTCTCGCGAGATCTCACACGAGAGCTCGTGGACTTTCCTTCGTGAGGAACTGGAAGAGGCTAGTGTTCATAACAGTCTTCTTTTATAAACGTCGGGTTCGTGAGCCAAGTTGTTGGTGGTTCGTTTTATGTGTAAATACCTAGGGCAAGCTTCTGACGAGGTTTGCCGCTGTTTTGAGCAATGTTAGCGGTTTAAAAATGCGATTTTGACTACCCGTAGGAATAGATCCCGTGCTTCTGTGTGAGATCTCGCGAGACATTTCTGTGATTCAGACGGTGTTGCGGTCTCGAATTGATTCCACGTGTATACAGACTATTCCAAAGTTTACAGACTGATTGGTGCTTCGTTTTATGTGTAGACACCTAGAGCAAGCTGCTGACGAGGTTTGCCGCTGTTTTGAGCAATGTTAGTGGTTTAAAAATGCGATTTTGAAAGCGCATGGCTGAAAGCCCAATGCTGACCCACTGTTTGCGATTTTGGGCTGTAGGTCCTGCCAGTGCTAGCTCTGTACTGCGTGATGAGCGAAAATTACTTCCTCCACGGCTTAGTTGATGCATTTTCATTCAGAAAATAGCTTTATTTTCATTTTCCGCCAAACTTACGCTTTAAGATAAATAAGTAGTATATGAAACGCACGGAGAACAATAGTGTGCTTTTGCAAGCACACTAATAAGTTTGATAATATGAAACGCACGGATAACAATAGTGTGCTTTTGCAAGCACACTAATTACCAGGGGCCTCATTTATAAAACTTTGCACAGGATGTACGCCAGAAGATGGCGTGCGCACAAAACTCAGAAAGTGCGTGCGCACAGAAATATGCGCACGCACGCTCCACGCCAATTTCCCTTTATAAATCAAGCTCTACTCTACATTTGCGGCACATGTGCGTACTGTACCTCAAGACACACCCTTAATTAGTGTGCTTGCAAAAGCACACTATTGTTATCCGTGCGTTTCATATTATTATCAAACTTATTTATCTTAAGTCCAACTCTTGTCTCCCTATCTTGTCCTAGGGATTTGGAGCTAGAGACGCCGTTCCACTGCTCACGCGTGCGTCCTGATGGGAGGATGGTGGCTTGTATAAAGCTTTTCGATACGCCTTGTCGTTCTCCCGTTATTCCAGTTTTTCCGGTCGATTTTTTCCCATAGGAATGAATGGAAAAGCGACTTTTGAGTGCTGATGCCCACACATTTTTCCACCTGTAGCCCAAACCGTAAGACATAAAGTCATGAAATTTGGTATGCTGATAGAGGAGACTACCCTGATTGACACCACCAGGTTTCATGCTCGCCACTCTCACGCCCTAGCGCCACCAACTGGTCAAAGTTGGAAAACGCGTTAATGCCTGTAACTTTTGATCCGTATGGCCGATTTTGATAAAACTTATATCATTGGAATCCTCTGACCTAGCCGATTCCAACGCACCATGTGACGTCATTTTCCGCCATGATGGATTTTCCACCATTTTGAATTTTGTCCAAAGTCAAAGTAAAGCGACTCTGGCCGCATAGTTCCTCCGATCGTCATGAAACTTGGCACGCGTGATCTACAGACCAAGGCAAATCAACCGCTTTGATTTCGCCTTCATACGTCCAAGCGTTCGCCTGTGATAACCAATTAAATTCAGCGAGCGAAGCCGCCAAACAGGAAGTGTGCCTATCTTGGAAATACTGTGACGTATGAAAGCCATATTTGGTGGGATGACTTGAGACCCCATCCAAAGCACCCTCAATAAATTTGGTGTTATTTGGTCTGTCGATGGCTCTATAATTAGCAAAAACGTGTGTGTTGGCGAATGTAAACTATTAAGCAGAATAGCTCATCTTAAATTGCTTAAGTAATGCCAAAAGGACATTCCAGAGTGATTTAAGATACAATTTAAGATGACAAAAAAAAAATCAAAGTATGCCAATTCTTGCAAAAGGAACTGGCACGAGTCCCATCATCTAGTAGTTGTTATGACGCAGTTAAGGCCAGCTTCGTTACATACCGCAACATCGTACCAATGTCATTGTCTGAATTAATTAGCTGAGATATTCCGCAACGGTGCAATGCACATGATTGACTTTGATTGTCCGCAACGTTGTCTCATCCCGAGACTGAGTATATGTTAACGACGCCATGGCCCCGAGAGGCAAGTACGGACTTAATCGTTGTTAACCCACACTGATGTCCAGGTGCAATTTATACAGTGGGTACGGGTTGAGAATGCACCTTCTCCCGCGGGACTCCCGAAGAGATCCCGCAGTGCGTCAAGCCGATTTTTTTCGAGGCTAAGGCAATGTACCCAAACAACCACCAGGTGGCAGAAAGTTTCAACTGCATTTAATGATGAAGACCGCATATCCGTCAATAGTCGACTCCTTAATCTCATTGAATCATTAAAATGAAGGTGATGACTGGCGAAATCATTCAAACGACACTTCAATGAACCATTGTTGAAATGAATGAAAATGGTTATAGAAATCGCCTACAGCCAGCGTTATAAGAAATATATAAGTAATAGTTAGTCTTCTTCCGTATTAAACAGATAGTCTACGGGACGCTCGTTCCGTAGGCTATTTTAAGGAACTACTCAATGCAGCGTTTCGTTATAAGAAATATATAAGTAATAGTTAAAGTCTTCTTCTGTATTGAACAGATAGCCTACGGGACGCTCTTTGATCCATATTTTAAGGAACTACTCAATGCACACACACTGGGTAAACTAGCGCGCTACAAACATTAAAATGTCAAATCATACTTATTTCTCTTTGTCGCCATGGTATTGGGGGAAATGCGGAGAGGCGAGATGGTCAGTCCTCGTATTTTTTCTTCGCGTTTCGTTATAAGAAATATATAAGTAATAGTTAAAGTCTTTTTCTTTATTGAACAGATAGCCTATGGGACGCTCTTTGTTCCGTATTTTAAGGAACTACTCAATGCACACACACTGGGTAAACTGGCGCGCTACAAACATTAAAATGTCCAATCATATTTATTTCTCTTTGTCGCCATGATATTGGGGGAAACGCGGAGAGGCGAGATGGTCAGTCCTCGTATTTTTTCTTCGCGTTTCGTTATAAGAAATATATAAGTAAAAGTCTTCTTCTGTATTGAACAGATAGCCTACGGGACGCTCTTTGTTCCGTATTTTAAGGAACTACTCAATGCAAACACACTACAAATCAATGCAAAACACACAAAGAAAACACTAAACATATAGCCTACAACTTAATGACACTTTAATGCAGCGTTTCTCAAACTATGGGCCGCGAAACGTGGAGACTGCTGCTGGTCCGCGAGACATGGAGTGAAATTAGGTCCGCTTCATCTGATAATTTGCTGCGCAATTGACCAAGCAACCGCGGACCGACAGAAAAAAAAAGCAAACGTTGCTGCTATCGGGAGGAAATGCTTGCTAATTTGATGTGTTCAAACATAGAGCCATACAATTAGGTGTGTCTGTTATTATGATAATTTTCGAGCATAACTGCTTGTCCATAGCTCAGTGACAGGTGTTAATAGCCTTGCCATAAGCACTGCTGCAGGTGCTTCTTTTATTATGCGGTTAGAGCATAAGCGCTTACTCATATAGACTATAACTCAGGGACAGGTGCAAAACCACCAACTGGGATGGATCGAAGGGCAAGCAAGCACTGCCACACAACGTGAAGGCCTTTGTGTTGTCAACACTAAACAGAAAGTTTCCTACGATGGGGAGAAGTGGCCGCAAGGACTGCATCGATAAGATCAACGAATACAGTAATGTTTTACAACCCAGCTGGTATCCGCTGTTCATTCCGACATATCCCCACTCGGCGGTAGGCCTAGGCCTATTTAACTTTTTTTTTTTTTTTCAAACAACGTGCCATTCCGACATGAGGTCATTAATAGGCTATTAATGTCATAACTATTAGGCTATCATTAGGCTTACTATGCATGGCTGTAGGCAGCTTTGAGTCCACTGAGATCTGGACCTCATCGGTTTTGAGAGCTGGAAATGCATGTGTTTGCTAAATATCGGTTGTTGTGCATGTTGCGTTCGCGACTCGGGGAAGTGAAAGCAGTTCTGTAAAGACATTGCAAGTTTTCATGCGCAGCTGTAGCTGATTGTGAAAGCCGATTGGAAATACATAAGTTTAGAGCGAACGTTTCAACTATGTTTGCCATGGTAGACAAAAATACTCAAATAAAACAATAGCCTAAAAAATAACTGCATGCGTAATGGACACGGCTCTATATCCTAAATAATTTTCGAGGTTCGCCATTTGGTAATATGACCTATTCTTACAGACAATAATTTAGATTGAGCACAACTAAAGTTGCACGAAGGCAAAATACAGTCCTAAAAGCCTATTCTATATAGCCTGGCCAATATTGTAGATGTGCAATAAAAGCAGCATTTGCGTGCGTGCTTGCCGGTGAGGTGTAGCCTACAAAAATGAGCATAACATCTGATTATTAAAGTATGGCTATAGGATGGTTGGTTTAAAATTCAAGTGTAGTAAAAAAGTTTGTGCACATCCCCGGTCAAGGTGCAGAACAAGAGTAGGCTAAATCATAAACAAATGGAAAAAGGTTCGCACACTTGAAATCCTTCTTTTTTGATTTTATTTTATTTTCTTTATCACAAAGGAATGACGTTTCGACCGTGTGGTCTTCTTCAGATTAAAATTCAAGTACGTGCGTTATTTAACCCCTCGAGACCGACTGCAGTCTGCTGACACAGCCAGACGACTCTCCCAACCCATTCATTCGTTTTGGCCGATATAACCCATTCATTCGTTTTGTGCGTATATAGATTCCTGCATGCTGCATTACCGTGACCCTCAGCCTACCTTGTGGATGATTTTTTCTCATTGGAATACAGCAGGACAGAATGCCTTTTATCTAACAAACGCAAAAGCTGAGATTGTTGGAAGGACTAGGCTACTCAACAAACTTGTTTTTCGTTTCTGGGAGATCTCGTTATCGTTTTGGATTGTCGAATTTTTATACTTATTGTTTGGACTTATGGACAATGAACTTTGAGGGGTGGTTGTTAGTGCTTTACAAAGCTTTGTGTTAATAAGTGTCGGTCCTCCTATCCTTCAGCTCACTGCGCGATGCAGTTGCGCATAGTGGCCACGAAGTCATTAACTGTTTACGACACAATACATGATATTTGTGTTTTTCGTGTTACTCTTGATTATAATAAGAGGCAAATTGTTACAGGACAACTTAAACTGACTTCCCCAATGCTTCCCCGCAGCACATTACATTATAATATAGGATGAACAAAGTATATGGACTTGCTATATTAAATCCAGTAGCCTAATAATTCTATGTGCCACGTCCGATTTCGCAAGTGATGTAGTAGGCTACGTTTAAACATCGACAAACGTCTGTGAGACTACCCATTTCATGAAGAGCAATTGTCTTGTGCGATCATTCCCCCTCCCCCACACTTGTCTAACCAGTTCACTAGACATTATAGCCTACCTATATGCGGCATTGAGGACGATTGCCTCCCTCCCCCCTCTCTCTCGACAGACACTTCCTGACACTAGGGCTCGGGATCATGACATCAAAACTTTGCGGGCACAGCCACATTGGCAGCTTCACTCCTTAGTTTACTATGGATTACTATGGATTTACTCCCGCCTTTTAGTGTGTTCCTGTTACTTAGTTTTTGCCTTCTTTGTCGTATGTTGCTGTGTAGTGGGGTGTAAGTTAACAGTGCAACCCACGATAGCAAGAGGAAAATAATAAATCGCTACTATATTTCTGCTTCTTGTCTTGTGCATCTGAATGAATGGATATTACGTTCAGTGCGCTACCAAATGGCGGCGATATTCCTAGAGTTCAAGGCGTGTGCCCGAGCCCTATTATGTAAATGTAAAAATGTGTGTGTGTGTGTGTGTGTGTGTGTGTGTGTGTGTGTGTGTGCGCGCGCGCTGAACCACAAATTCACATATTAACTTTTCTTTTCAGCAAACATCGCAATCATAAAAAAAATCGCAAAACTTTTTAATAAAATAATGCCTCTTGTCTTAATGGGTTCCGGAGGTTCGTAGAGTAAGTTTTGAACCCCGGTCGCTGACGTGTGATTAAGATGCCTTATCCAGTTACGCCACCGTTCGAGTATCAATATCTTCGCACTTAGCCAATAAATATAAAGGATTCAGTCAGTCGAGTTCATTTATTCGCAGCATGCACTTGAAACGCCGATCAAAAGTTCTGACATGTTAAACTGACGTTAGTCATTAATTCACCACATGATAAAATGCTGTTATATTGACGCACAGTAGCCCACGGTAGTCTATGTCTATCTCTGAATCAACATGAACATGCATAACGAGATCCATATATTCTAAGTTGCTAGAAACTTCTTTTGCGGAACTAGGCCTACTAGTCGATGGTTACAATGAATCACCCTCACTGCCCTATCGCATATCTGACCATCCATACAATGTTACAAAATGCGCGATCTTCTCCATGCATGTAGCCTACGGTTATAAGTAAAGTGACATGATAGGCATGTTTGCCTATTAAAGATATTTCTGTTAAATACATTTTATTTTCAGTTGTCAAAAGTGGTGGGGACAAAATCTGTGATAAAGTGCTGGGTAAGCTACCCAGCGTCGCCGGTTAAAATGAACATGCCTCCGTTTTAAAATAGCCTATAGGCCTACACATTTCTAAGTATTCCTAGCATAAATGTAGCCTAAATGTCCATCTTGTCCATCTCTTTCGTCTTCGCCTTGACAATAATAGCCTATTCACGGAAATGCGGTTTGTAACCGTAATGAATTAATCTAAGGTTGCCTATCGAGTCTTTCAGGTTGAATTGAAGGCTTCTAAAACCATTTTCATTAATTTCAACAATGGTTTATTGAAACGTTGTTTGATTATAATTTCGCCAGTCATCACCTTCATTTTAATGATTAAATGAGACGGATTAAATGAGACGGATATGCGGAGCATTTCTCTCCCTCTCCATTGACCAAAACGTTGCTCTGGCATCTCTGCTGGACTGACTGAGTTATAGGCTACGTCGAGTGAGAGAGCCAGCTGTGAGGTAGGCTGTAAAACATTCGAAAACTCTGAAACTGCAATCTGACATGCCGAGCGTGATGTCTCTTTTCTCCGCTCGTCACCAGCGCGGTGTCCTCGGGTTTTTCCATGAGCCGAACCTTCATATTATTAGGGCGGTCTATGTTGCCCCCTTGCGGTTGCAGTTTTCCCGATGCTTCGGGAGTCCCGATGTGCGGGAAAGAAAGGAGCATTCTCAACCCGTACCATCTGTAGTTGCAATCCCACAAGTTCTCACTGTGACGGTGTTTCATTTTTGACAATTTGTAATGGTTTCTCTTCGTAATGAATTACTATTTAGGAGATTGTAATGATTACAGGACATTGTTTTATATATTTGTGATGTTTTGAGAGGAATTCTATTTTATTTCTTGTTATTTACCATAATTGACCGGAGCATTCTGGGTAAATCACTCTGTTAGAAAGACCGCTCCTGCACGTATGCACCAGTCATTATGTTCGTGCACTTTCTGAGCGAGAGAGACATTGTGCTATCTTTGACGTGCGTGTGATGATAATTGACCATGAAGTGAGTTTGACACCTCATTCCTACATGTTTATTGTTTAGTCAATAATATTGTCACGGTCTGAGCCGACCAAGATTTCGTTTATGTTATTGCACTCAGTATTTACCAGTCATTTGTTATGTTAGAGCGCCATCTACTGGCCTTATCAGAATCTACATTGGAGTGAAAGTAGGCTAGTAAATACTTCCTGCTTAGCGTTAAAACGAGAGAAGTCACTGAGATGATTCACACTGGTTGCTGTCTCCGGACAATTTATGTTTTTCACCTGCTATAGTTATTTCTTACCCATACGAAGGCTATGCCTGTAAGTATACATTGTTCTAGTGAAATATGTGTTTAGACATAAGTACAGAAAATAAGATATGTGAGAAAGATTTCTTTGTTTTTTGATATGGCGGTAATTCGCTGTATGCGTGGCTAGACAAGACAAATGAAAATAGTTTATTTTTGTATTGACAGTTTGACAGCATAAATGAAGGAAAGGAGAAAAAAGTGAAGATTTCCTGCATTCTTTGTTCGTCCTTGCCTAGTGATTGTAAACTTGCTGGATAGCTGAGCTAGCTCAGAATTAGTGAGGCCAGTAGCCTACAATATTTACTGTTCAGCATGTTGTAACGTGCCTGAAACATGTTGTTTAACGTCTTTAGAAGATGTAATGGAGATTAGGCCTATTGTTACTTTCGCTTTGCATTTTTATATGTAGGCTAGGCTACTGCTTTTGTATTCGTTGTGTATCCTTTGAATGTGCACAAGTTTACATCTGTATTAGCATGTAGAATTCATTATAGTTTGAGTGATTATGTAGAAAAGGCCGGGACATTTGTGTGTTCGCTGTGATTTAGCATTTGTTGCGATATTTCATGTGGTAAACTCGCGTGCCTTCCTGTTAAGTTTCTTATTTTTGTTAGTACCTGCAGAGACGTGCAAGTTCGTTGTGCACTTAAACAGAGATAATTAATTTACCTTTTGACAATTCCTGCAGTTATCCTGAGTAATCCAGTCTTTGACATTCAGAGTTGCGAGTCATTGATGAAAAGTAAGTTTGTATTTAATTCACACTGGTATGCAAGAGGTTTGCTAATATAGTTAAACTTGCTCTTGACATCATTTCCATGAAGTAATATAGTGTAAGTGTTCTTTGAAATTATAATACTTCATGTGTTTCGCTTAGGAATCTACCGTTTAGCGTTATGCTGTTGTAAGGATGTTGCATTTCCAAATAGAGGAAGTTTTTAACGCTATTACACCGTACCATTTTACGCCGCTAGATGGCGTAATTGACCACATAATAACTGTAGTCACAAACAAAAAGTTTATATTAAAGTATATAAATAGCCATACCCATATTTCTCTGTATGGAAATCCTGAATGTCTCTGCTGGAACAATACAAAGTTAAACCCCATCTCTTCTCCGTCCTATATTCTAACCGATATACCATCCAGTATATTGCCACTACCTACCCGAATCAGTGCAAACCTATAACCTACCAATAATAATAGTAATTATAATTAGGTAAAAATAATAGTTTCCGCTTTAGGGAGAAATCCCAGAATTCCACTACAGCTAAGGAAAGTGGGAGCTACGTTTTTCGACTCAAGCTTATGTGTGGAGACTTAAACTGGGAAGTTTGGCCCACTTATAGCAGTTAACAATTCTAGGTCCAATTAATTACATCCAACACAAAGTGTTATAGAAAGTATTACTGTGTGTTTCATTTAACTATTGTTCATGGTAAACATTTAATTAATTTAGGCTATGGGTGGTATAGGTGAATTATTACCACACAGTTACTATTTAGAACTACGTAATCCTTAATTGAGATTTCATTGAAAGTGATAGGTTGAACTTTTAAAAAGGGGTTTAAAACTGTTTTTGTACTTTCATTTTATTATGTCATACTGAACTGAATTCTAAGAGTTAAAAACAAAGGATACAATAAATGTTTTGTGATGGTTGCATTGCATAGTATTTCATTTAGGATAAGCTATATCAAAGCAGGTAGAAGTAACTGTAGCACTTGACATTTCTGAGGATTTACATATTTCCACCAGGGCAGTGGTAAAGACATTCTTCAGTGGAGGCACCACAGTTAATCACGCTATCAACATCTTCTTACCTTTTCTTCTGTTATTACTATTCTTTAACTTTATGGTAGACAGCGAGTCCAGCAAATTGAGAACCTAGGATCCTGTTTATGTTTATGAATGTGACTCCAGTATATGTTGAGACATACGGGTGGAAAAATAGGTTACATTTATATAATGCAAATGATTAAGTTAACAATATCATTGAATATGTTGTACAAACAAGAAGAGCGAAATGGTAAACTTTTAAGAAATCATCATCCACATCATAGTTTGACGCTGTGTGGGGTTATGGACTTGACAGTTTTGCATGGAATTGCCCATACAGTATACATATATATATATATATATATATATATATATATATATAAATGTATTAAGA
The DNA here is from genome assembly GCF_963854185.1 of Sardina pilchardus. NCBI lineage: Eukaryota > Metazoa > Chordata > Actinopteri > Clupeiformes > Clupeidae > Sardina > Sardina pilchardus. The sequence continues at coordinate 30,962,671 of NC_085012.1, forward strand.
TTTGACACATTGCAGTTTTTTAATGCAGGGATTATTTATAAATCAAAGAATTGTGGGTAGATGTAGGTGAACTGTGCAACATGCAGTTTGTGGACAAGAGGCAGACGTAACACACAGATATTTGGGTTTGAGGGGGTGTTGTGTGTGTGTGTTTGTGTGAAAGTCTTCGTTGCTGTTGCCGTTGTGGGTCAACTCAGCAACATGCAGTTTGTGGACAAGAGGCAGATGTAACGGACTGATGCTTCTGTTTGAAAGAGGTGTATGTATGTGTGTGTGTCTGTGTGTGTCTGTGTGTGTGTGCCTTGTTGCCGGTGTACAGTATTTCTGAATATGAATGCTGTCTGGACAGGAAATGGCATAGCTTTTATCACATGCAACCAATCCAAAATCGATTTCATATTCAGAAACGTTAACCAGTAACAGCCTGGTTGCTTTGACATATCAACACCAAATTTCATCCTATTACACCATTTGAACAGGTGATTCGTCCTGTTTATTCTACCATCAATTTGAGGCTATAACACATTGCAACTTACTCAACAGTGAGTAAACAGCAGATGTTCCCGCAATACTCCTAACATTACTCGTATTTGTTCCAGAAACATGCCTAGTTCCTTAGGCTCCTTCCTTCTTTCAGTGGTTACGTGTTTCATGCTGGCTACTCGTGAACAACTCATACATAACACAAGGTCTACAGACCTTAGAGGTGTACATTTCATTTCCATACATCAAAGCGTTCGCCCATGGCAGCCAATGAAATTCGATGGCGAAGCCTCCAAACAGGAAGTGAGGTCAAATCTCGGAAACGCTTTGAGGTGTCAAGACCATATTTGCTGGGATGATTTTGGACACCATCCAAAGTAACCTCAGTAAATTTGGTGCAATTTGGCCACTAGGGGGCGTCGCAATTAGCAAAAATGCATTTTGTCTCATACGGTATCTCTTTATGTCTTTGGGATGACATCCACATTTTTACATTGGAGGTGCTCTTGGACATACCACTGATGAACCTAGGCAACCCTTCACGTCAGTGTAAGAATTCGGCAATCGAGGGCAACGCCGCCAAACTCGAAGCAGCTTCGCGTCTTGGCCAAACTTTGGCGCTTTGACCTGAGGACGAGCGGTCGCGTCTCCTGCCGGGCGCTGTCGCGGCGCGTCTGAGCAAGCACACTTCGCACTTCCCACCGGGAAATGCATTCTAGTTGCCTATAAATATTCAGCGAATGAATATTGATGTCTGTGGACAACCAGGGGCCCGTTGCACAAAAGCAGAATTAAGACATCCGGGATAAGTTACTGAGCCGCGATCACTGAATCCTAAACAAGAGCATACCGGCTGAATTGGTTGCACAAAGACCAATCCAGGATTAGCAGACACGGATTCATCAAGCCAGGTGTAAGTTATTCGGTGTATGTGCGCGTTCGCGTTCTCCCCCAAATAACTCGCGGTTGGAATAAAAAAGACGCGAAAAATAGCGTCTTGCACACAAAGTAAACAACCGCTTTTGATATAGACTAACAACGAGGTAAAGTTTTACTTTTTTGGATGGGGGATCATGATTATTTCTGTTACATAGCGGGAGTAGGTGTGGCAGATCAACTGAATGCAAAGTTACGTATGCACCCACGTGTGTGAGAGCTTCCTTGTCTCGGCACGCAACGTCATTAGGAAGCGCTTTGCCACCGCAAAGATGCACAAAGTATCTTAATTTGTCTTAAAAGCCGAATTAGTTCAAAACACCTTCGAAAAATGTCCCCTCCACTTCCAATCAACTACTACAGCAGCCTATTCATCAAACATCTGTCAAAAAAGAAGCAAACAACGAGTAGGCTATGTTATTAATTAAGGCCACCATAATTTAAATGACATCCATATAGTATTAGGCAGACATTCTGCTGTGTTTTGCGAGTAAATGCGTGTTGCAAATAATATATAAATGGAATCTACAGCTCTTTAAAAAAAATCACGTGGAGGTCTCATTTGAATGACAGCTAGCTGAACCAATCAGATGATGTAATTACCATTAGAATCAACTTATCTTGGCTGTGAGCCTGGTCAGGAGCAGGCTAGCTCCACAGAATAAATCGCCATGGTAACTTATACCATAACATATCCTGCTGCCCCCTATCCCGCTTTTGTGCAACTGGATCACGGATAAATTGAGCCAGGATAACCAAGATATCCCGGGTTAATCCCTTATCCTAGTTTTGTGCAATAGGCCCCAGGGCCGGCCCTAGCCAATTTGGCGCCCTAGGCAAGATTTTAGGTAGCGCCCCCTTGCATCACAGTAAATTACACTGCTAGTGTACACTCACAAGACACTGAGCTTTGTCTTGAACATTCTCATATGAAAATAAAGCAAAGCACATTCAAAGAAACATATAGAAACAAATACAACAAACAGTGAACTGAACATATGAAAAACAATATAAATAGCTTAGAGGGGTTACCAGGTTGTCATCTTTGGGGAGCAACACAAAATGGGTGCAAAAGGTATCAGCACAATCTTTTAGTGTAGGCCCCTTGACAGACACAAGGGGCCAATAGCCAATACTACATAGGCTATAACATGTGACAGTTGTTGAACCAGGTGAATAGATATAACAGTATGCCTATAGGTTTCCCAGTGCCATTTGTAGTGGTGTTGTAGACTGATAACTCACATTCAATACAATAATAGTTACCTACATAATCATAGATAATGGGTAGGCTATCTATCTATGAAAATGAAAATAGATAAATACATGATAATAATTGTAATGTGTCACAATTAAAAAATTGTATCAAGTCAAGAATTGTAAATACTTTCTTGATTTGATTTTGGAGCCCCCAACCACACCAGTGGAGATCAAAGACATTATAAGGCATATAATGTATCTCAAACATTTTGAAATTCATATTGCCATATTTATACATACACATTTATACAGTATAAGTTAACTTTATCATATTGTTTTTTATTTTGACTTGAATTTGACACGATTGTCATATCGACTTATATTTATCTTTATGTCATTACACTGTAGGTCGAATTCAGTGCCTGTCACTGAACGTGAGAGTAGGCTACTGTAATTAGGCTTTAGACATGGTTTTCTACTAGTCTAAAATAGGCATAATGCAACCGAGGCATAATGCATGTGAATATCTGGAAGCAATGGTTATGTTTTCGATGTAATTCTACAATATATCGTTTAAATAAATGTTCAAAAGCAAGTAGAAATGTGCTGCAATTTAAAAACTGGATTACTCGGGAATGGCTTATTGTACAAATGAGTGCTTCATATCCTCGTATTTGGTAAGGTCTGTCGTTTATTTTGATGGATGGCTTGTCATGTAGGCTATTGAGAGATTCCACTGAGAGTAATAGATGGAATGCAAATGATTACATTTCATGTAGTCTAAATTCACATTGGTTTTCTCGCGAACCGTTTATTATATCAACTAGTATTTAATACCATCGGAAAGCTTAGACCGTGCTCTGTCAGGTGATATGTATATGCTATCATTGTGATTAGAACTTCGTGAGCAATTCAACACAGAAGAATGGGTGTGCATTTCGCATTTATTTTGGCCGTTGCACGCAGTAATGTGCAGAATGTTTTACATTTCATGTAGCATTCACGTTGTTTTTTCTTGCTAAACGTTTATCACAGCAACTAGTAGCCTAGCCTAGCCTAGGCCTACATAATACCATAGGAAAGCTAAAATCGTGCTCTGTCACGCCTGTGACTAGAACTTTCTGAGCAATCCGACAGAGAAGTTTTTCGCCCGTCAAAGGTAATTTCTCAGGGAAGGGGGCGGAGAAGCCTTAGGAAAGAAGGCTATTATTACTAGTAGTCTACTTAGTAGGCTTTGCTATGCAGTGAAATTAATGTGGGCTTATTAAGACATTGTAATATCAGTTTTAAGAATAGTGGAAGTTACACTTTTTTTCCCCTCCATTTCTGGCGCCCCCTGGATGTGCGGCGCCCTTAGCATTTGCCTATACTGCCTAAGCGGCGGGCCGGCCCTGTGGACAACATGCCAAAAACAGCGGGAAAGACAAAAAACGCAACTTCATTGACTGTTTGTGGGTTCATAAATGGCGTGAGCAGCCACCGTTTCAGCGGATATCCACTGTCACCTACAACATAACTTGAATGAGTAAGGGGTTGAATGTTTAGAAATGGTCGAACAATTGTTACAAATTATTTTAGGATTTACACATAGGATTTAAACAGGATTCGCCCCCGCACCTACAGTAGAAGCCACCATTGCGCACAGCTCCAGAATTCAGTCTGCGCCCAACGCTACAGTATGTCTCAATATGAATCAGGCCACCGGGCGACAACATTTGTGAGCAACATGTCCATGTCACATATAGAACTTGGACAATAAGGGAATGAAAATGCTTCCTGTTAACAGAGGCACATTTATTTTCACTCGGTGCCTTTATAGCAATATTATTGCAGTCAATAGCACGGATCACTTTTGTGAAATTAGACTTTGCTGCGTTTTCATTTGCCTGTTCACCGTGTAAGGAAAGTTGATGTAGTTTGGTGATAAAGCAGTTACACCTCCTAACACGTCTGGCAAAATTCGGCTGAAGGTTGGCTATCCCAGTCTGGTCAGCCAGTGTGGGTCGGTGTGGGTCACTATTTACAAGACTGCTGCTAGATTCCTTCAAATTATTTCCATCGTGCACTAGGCTACACGTCATCATCAACAGGAACTCACATGATAACCTACTCATATCAAAGTAATTTTTTCGCGTTTCTGCAGCATTGTTTGATATGTGACATCACTAACAGATATAGAGTTGTTCTGTCACGTAGAATAGCCGACTAATAAAATATAAGAAATGAAATAACAAATAATCATATAGGCTACAGCTGTCGCCTATTTTGCCCCTTCCTGTTTCGTGTTCGACCGAGGTCACTATTGGTTTTTAATGTTCACATCACTATTTGCATGAGCCACGACTGAAAAGACTTCCGATAATATCAAACATGTTTGATATTGTCGTAACGGCAAAACTAGAAAAAGACTGCCTCCGACGGACTTAAAACCGCTAAGATTGGCACCTTACACTAAACGATTACCGATTTTGGAAATGTAGTCGCCGACTGTTAAAACAGACCAAAATCGTGCAATGTAAGCCAGCCTTCAGCACTTGCAGCCTACGTCTCGGCAAATCCCTCTTACTGTATATAGCCTACCATTTGCAAGCTAACTGTAGTAGTGCTTTATGTTACCAGTGGGCACCCGTACTTACCAGATTGCGGTTTGCAAGTAAACGTGAAGTACTAACAGGGCTGCCAAGTCTCGCGCTTTGAGCGTGACAGTCCCGCAATTTGACCCATTCTCACACCACACGCCATACTTGACATTTCTCACGCAAAATATTTCCCCATTCAGTGCACTATATATATTTTTTTCATGATGATAAACTTTGGTCATTGCCTTGCCGTAGTTCGAGCTCTGATTGACTGACCGCAATAACCAATCCATCAGTCCTTTGTGCCTAAATCTCACCAACCATGGAAGGCATCACGCAATATAAACAAATCAGAAGCAACGTAAGGCAGGTCTTGGCGTCTCTTACTTATCTTTGAAACACAACAGCGCCGACTCTGACAATTAGATTTAAAACGTTCTCCTGCTTGCTAGATTTTGTTCACTGTTGATTCGCTGTTTCTCCTTGATTTTCCAAGGTAACGTTAAGGCTGCTAACAGGGGAGCTACACCAGACGCGTAACTGAAGCGTTCCGTTCGCGATGTGTATGTTGCAGCCGGTCGCAGCAGTTAATTATCACTGTAGTCAATGGAAGTAGCTACACCAGACGGCACAGTGGCGCGTACATTCGAAAAAAATAGACCCATCTTCTAAAATGGATTTTACACGTCGCGAACGGAACGCTTCAGTTACGCGTCTGGTGTAGCTCCCTTGTAAGTCTATCATTGTCCTATACTTGTTGCAGAGCTATGTAACATTTCTTTGCCTCTTTCTTGGTAAGTTCACACTTGAAAAATCGACTCAAATCGGAGCTGCCAAATGTCACGCTTTGAGTGTGACAGTCAAAAAAATTTTTGCGACGAACATGTCTCACGCTTGCCATTTTCTGAAACTTGGCAGCCCTGTACTAACCTGTTGTCCGGCTCCGTTATTAATATTACTACATGGTGTCAGAAGTGGTCTACAACTTCTAAAACAGTATCAGACCCTGCCTTTAGACGATACAGTGCAAGCAAAGTTGCCTTTCTGAGCTACGGGATCGCTATACAAAATAGAGGACAATGTCTAGAGATGAAGCACCGGTTCGCGCGCAGAAGGAAAGTTTCCAAATAAGCGCTCCTGAGAAGTTTGACTGCACAGGCAGTAAAGGTTGGCCGAAATGGAGTAGACGTTTTGAGAGATATCGTGTTGCATCGGGATTATACAAAAAAGGCAAAGAATTCCAGGTTAACAGTCTAATCTACTTAATGGGGGATGAAGCGGAGGACATCCTTAATGCATCTAACTTGAGGGAGGACGAGAAGGTCAAATATGACAAGATAAAGAAATGCTTTGAGGACTATTTCGTCGGCAGACACAACGTAATTTTTGAGAGAGCCAAGTTTAATTCTTGCAAGCAAGAGTCAGGGGAGACAGCAAATAGCTTCATAACGGCTGTTCATAAGCTAGCGGAGCACTGCGAGTTTGGAACATTGAGAGAAGAGCTAATACGGGACCGTATTGTGGTAGGCATACAGGATATAGCCTTATCGGAAAAACTGCAGCTTGACTCACATCTAACATTGACAACAGCTGTTCAACAAGTAAAACAGAAAGAAACAATAAAACGGCAACAGTCGCTTATACGTGGCAGTGCTTCACAGATGGACAAAAGCGAGATAGATGCATTATCAAACCAAACTGAAAGAAACGTTCCTCAAACATTCAAAAAGACAGGGAAAACTGCAAATAAAGAGACAGAGCCGGCATCAAATGCAAAAACGTGCTATAAATGTGGAAGAGCATCGCCTCACAGCTGGAGAGAATGTCCTGCAAAAGATGCAGAGTGCCGGCAATGCCATAAAAGAGGACATTATGCAGCAGTGTGTCGTCTCAGGAGGCCAGTGCATGAACTTGTAGGAGAAGAGGATCTTGCTCAACCCTGCTGAAAAAAACAGCCTGACCAGCTAAAGGTGGTTTGCTGGTTGACCAGCTTGTTAACCAGCTTATTTGACCACCCTATGATGGTTAACCAGCAAGACCAGCAAAACTCTCGCGAAAACACACCTTCAGCTGGTTTACCCAGCTTATGATGGTAATTCAGCTGGTTTTGATTGTCGTACCACCTCAAGCTGGTCACTTTAGTTGGTGTTGCTGGTCTACATTGCTGGTTTTTACTGGCCATGCCAGCTTATGTTGGCCATTCTAGAAAACCAGCTTGACCATCTTTGTCAAGCTTGACAGGCTGGTCACCAGCATGACCATCTTAAACCAGCTGTATCCCACACCACAGGCTGGTCACACCAGCACAACCAGCTTCCTCAGATGGTCACGCCAGCATGTCTAGCTGGTGGCCTAACCAGCTACACCAGCAAAGGCCAGCAATAGCTGGAAGAAAACCAGCAAAGACCAGCTAAACCAGCTAAAACCAGCTACCAGCATAAGCTGGTTTCTTGCTGTTTTTTTCAGCAGGGAAGACACACTTTATCTGGGAGAGGTGAAAGGGTACATATCTGAATGGAGCACAGACATAGTGCTGAATGGGGACTCAATGTCCTTCAAAATAGACACAGGTGCCGCAGTCACTGCAATCCCAACTAAGATATATAATTTCAGTAGGGATGGGCCTTTGACAACAACAAAGAGAAAACTTTATGGCCCTAACACATTGCTTTAAGTGGCAGGACAGATCAATTGTAGGCTGGATAGTGATCATGGCTCTGTCACACAACCTGTTTATGTGGTAGACTCACTCGTTAGACCTCTATTAGGTCTACCAGCAATAGAAGCATTACAGCTAGTAGAGTGTATTAATGCTGTGGAGGAATCACACATGGCCTTCAAGGAAAAATTCCCAACTGTGTTCATGGGGCTAGGAAGGCTAGAAGGGGATTACATGATTTGCATCAGAGAAGATGCTACTCCATATGCCCTCACAACACCACGCAGAGTGCCGATTCCATTGGTGGACAAAGTAAAAGAGGAATTGCAGCGGATGGAAGCAATAGGAGTTATTTCACGGATTGAGCAGCCCACAGAGTGGTGTGCAGGTATGGTACCTGTTATCAAACCAAATGGAAAGATCAGGATTTGTGTCGACCTCACAAAGCTCAATGAGGCAGTACACAGAGAGCGACATATACTTCCATCTGTAGAGCAGTCACTTGCACAATTAAATGGAGCCACAGCCTTCACAAAATTAGATGCACGTTCAGGATTCTGGCAGATACCATTGGCATCAGAATGCAAAGAATTCACCACCTTTATCACACCACTGGGCCGGTTCTGTTTTAATGTTTTACCTTTCGGTATAAATTCCGGACCAGAGCATTTTCAGAGGCAAATGTCTCAGCTTCTGGATGGGCTTGAAGGTGTGATTTGTCATGCTGATGACGTGCTAGTGTGTGGCACTGACGAAACCCAACATGACGAGCGGCTTACAACAGTCCTGTCCCGTTTTCAGAAAGCCGGTCTGACTCTGAATGAGAAGTGCTCGTTTGCACAGTCAGAATTGATCTTTGTGGGTCATAAGGTGAGCGTTGAAGGAATTGCACCAGATCCAGAAAAAGTCAGGGCCATGAGATGCCAAGAGATGCCAAGACCACAAAATGTTGGAGATGTAAGGCGTTTCTTGGGCATGGCCACGTACATGGGTAGATTTCTACCACATTTCACTGATACAACGAAGCCACTGCGAGACTTGTTGGCCAAAGAGTCAGAATGGCTGTGGGGAAATATATAGCAGGCAGCATTTGAAAAGATAAAGACAGACCTGGCATCAGACAGAGTATTAGCACAATACAAGCCAAATGCCAAGACTAAGGAATAGGTGGCGTGCTCAGTCAAATGCAAGAAGACAAGGATTGGCGTCCAGTGGCCTTTATCTCACGCTCTTTATCTGTCACAGAACGAAGATATGCGCAGATAGAAAAAGAGGCTCTGGCACCTATGGGCCTGCGAACGACTCAGCTCATACCTGATAGGTTTTCATTTTACTCTAGAGACAGACCACAAGCCGCTGTTGGTTTTGCTAGGTAAAGCGCTGGAGGATCTGCCACCTAGGATCCAGCGGTTCCGGCTCAGAATGTTAAGATTCGACTATCACATCATTCATGTCCCCGGGAAAGCATTAATTACAGCTGACACATTATCAAGAGCTCCGATTGTGCGCAACCTCTCTAAAGAAGAGAAGGAGTTTGAAATGGAAGCACAGGTATTTGCAGATTCAGTGTATGAGATGTTACCAGCATCTAAATCGAAACTCGAACAGATTGCTGAAGAACAGCAAAGAGACACCACCTGTAAGCAGCTGATAGAGAGATGTCAAACAGGATGGCCCAGACAGGAGGAGCTGCCACAAAAGATCAAGCCTTACTGGCTTCATCAAGAGGATTTATACATGGCAAAGGGTCTTTTAATGAAGGGACAGAGAATTGTGATACCAGAGAAAATGCTTGCCCGTATACATGAAGGACACATGGGCATGAGCCCAGCAGGCAGTGTGGTGGCTGGGTTTAAGGAGCCAGATTGCAGAAGTAATCGCAAAATGTGAAATCTGCCTGAAAAAGAGATAGAGAAAATTCCAGTTACCACATCCAAAGTGGTAATATCAGCACTGAAAGCCATATTTTCCAGGAATGGGGTGCCAGAAGTGTTGATGAGTGACAATGGCCCACAATTTTCACAATTTGCTGCAGACTATGATTTTTCCCATGTGACTAGCAGCCCATACTTCAGCCAAAGCAACGGGGAGGCAGAGAGGGCAGTTAAAACAGCCAAGGCCTGATTGCAGAAAAATGATGACCCCTAACAGAGCACTTTTGGCGTACCGGGTCACCCCTCTCCTCCATGGTCCTTCTCCGGCTGAAATGTTAATGGGGCGAAAGCTACGCTCCCCACTACCTCAAGCGCCAACTCAGCTGCTGCCACGTTGGCCCAACAGAAAAGCTTTCAAGCAAAAGGATGACAATCTGAAGTTTACTCAGACAAAGAACTATAACAGGAGGCATAGAGCCGCTGTCAGGCCAGGACTCAGTCCAGGACAACCGATGTGGGTTTCAAATGCAGATCGAACAGCCACGGTACTCAGAAGAGCAGATACACCACAATCCTATATCGTGGAAACTGATTCAGAGCAGGAAATGAGGAGGAACAGAGCTCACCTTCAACCTCTCCCTGAGCCACCTGCACCTGCATTAGAGACTCCAACTTCCTCGGAGGCAAGTACCTCCGATGCAGCAGTGCCAGGAAGTACCATATCTCAGGGGGACATCAACAAGGTGCCTCAACAGCGAGACGTCCCAAAACGGCAGATCAAGAAACCCCTATGGCTGAAAGGCTTTGTTAAGTGATTTAAAATGAAATTAACACAGGACTTTTTTTTTATGCTCTGTATGATAGTCTGTTATGCTATTTATGGTTGACTGTCAGTGATGTTTACTTTTTTTTTTCATTTAAAGTTGTAAGTAAAACCTTACTGTAGATACTGCCTAGGTTCTTGGGGTAAGAGAGGAAATTGATTATGCAGTTGCATAATGGGAAAATGTATGCTAAATGTTTAAGCTTGTTCTTTAAAGAAAGGAAGATGTGGTACGGCTGTATGTTACCAGAAAATTGAGCTAAATGCAACTGGATAGTGGGAAAATGCATACAGAATGTCTAAGCTTGTTCTTTACAGAAAGGGAGATGTAGTAGTACTTTATGTTACCAGTGGGCACCCGTACTTACCAGATTGTGGTTTGCAAGTAAACGTGAAGTACTAACCTGTTGTCCGGCTCTGTTATTAATATTACTACACTAACAAGCAAAATGTTTGAGCCTTGATGTATTATTGACAAATAACACAACATGCATGAAAGCCATAAGTGGATAATTAACAAAAATTAGCCTATCAATGTCTTTCGCATCAAATAAGATGGAATTTTTGACGGGCGCACGAAACAACAATCAACCACGTTTTAGATTTTAAACAGGATTAAGTTATGTCTTTGATGCGCGTCATTGCGCGATGTTATGTTTGTGTTAAACTTAGATTATTGAACCAATTTCGGGTCGTTGTACCTGTTTCCTCCTGAGGTCGCACTTTCTGCTTTTCCCTTTTTTTGTGCGTACGCATGGGTCAGAGCTTGCGTGGAGGTGCGCACATTTCACCGTCAAGTTCACTAGGTGCGTTTGACTTCTCGAAAATCTGCGCAGATCTGACTTGATGTGATGCATGCTGGGTAAACACAATGCAAACTGGTTAGAAATCATGTCCGTCTTCTTGCAGACGCGGTGGGAGTTACCACTGTCACTGTCATGTCACATGTCCTTAAAATTATTACTTCCCCTGATGTCACCCCATAAAACTAATCCCGTCCGAATAGGCCTAAAGACGCACAGTTCGCGGGAAGAGACGTCTTTTTGCCATATCGTGTGTCCAAAATATGCCTGTCAGCCTCTTGAGGTTTGTTACAGGACATCGCTTCACGATTGCGACACTAATTAGATACTAACTAAAACGGCATAGCAGCTGCGGCAATATCCCCACACTGATACACCTTTGCTAAAGTCTCTATTATCTTTTACTTACGTGCAGAGACAGTAACTTATACATTCTTACTCCCTAAATTAGTCTATCCTCCTCAAAAACATTTTTTTTTTACCTATTTTACGCATTGCCCATGCCAAAAAAACAAATGAATTGTGGCCACAATATAACGTGCGTACGAAATACTAATTCGTGGCCACGAAATAGCTATAATGTGTGTACGAAATCCTAATTCGTGGAAAATTACAGAGATCTACTTCTGTTGTCTTGTAAATCAGCATATACTGTCAATAGCCTTGAAAATAATAGGTAGCCTTAAGAGAGGAGAGGGGTTTTAAAAAAGTGATTAAATACAGGAATTGTCAGCCTTTTTTTAGGACACGTCTATCCACATTTGAAGAGCTATATCTCAGAAACTAAAGAAGATACCAAGCTAAAATGTTGGTTTTCTTCTAATAAGACATAGAGGAACATTTGGACCAAGGAATTGCCCTATAGTAATGAACACTTTCAAAAATCCTCCCCAAGTGTTAATCCAAAATTTGTCAATTTCTTTTCACGTAAAAATGAATTTTCATCATATTTCTCTATAAGAAAAATAGAGTGCATGAAATTTTCAGCAAGTTGTGGAATATGCTGAACCTTTCAAAAGTTATGATAAATGTAGTGATCAGTGTAAAAACAGGAAACAGGATTGAGAATGTTGCCAGAATTCACATTCTCTTTCTCACAAACAACACAAAAGTATGCATAAAAACTAATTACAAAATCAGAAACAATGGTTTAGATTTGTGTTGGTCTATATAGGAATAAACCATTTATTTGTATGTAAGAAAATGATACAGTCAATGATACAGTAGCTTGATCTACTACATGCAGAGCCTTAAGAAGATTACGTGACATAAACAATTTGGCCCACAATCCCTGCAGAGACTTGGTTTCCCAGTAGCAATGGATATCAGGGAGGGGAGTGAACCCCATGTAAATGATCAATCCCAGAAACCTGTAAAACTCTTCTGGGGTCCCATTCCCCTGCACTGTCTGGATACAACGACCTACTCAGCACAAGCTCCCATCCTTTCCAGTTGGTAAAACTACATATGTCTGAGACAATAGTGTGAGCAAAAAAACAACATAAAATTTCACAATTTCATGCAGTCTTTTAGAAGCAGTCTACGTCGCCCTATGCACATCACCTAGATACTGTATACCTTCTTCCTCCATCCACTCAGTTCACTGCCTCTTCCCCTTCAGGCTTCAGGAATATCTGAATAGGTCTTGTCATCCTCCATCTGAAACGAGAGCAAAACCATCCAAATGTAAAAGATATATTTTAAATAAAAAATAAATTCTACAGTATTACAGAATTTCTATTCATTCTATTACAGAAAGGCTTAGCTACCCTAAATCTGATCAAAAATACAGCCCAGATAGCAAAATGTGTTATATCAACATTGAGTTTTGGTCAAAATGGTTGATTTATTGTATAGTTGGAAATTGATGGTGGATCAACCACTGAGATAATTAAAAGAAAAAATGACATTGAATCAACATTGTATTATGGTTGGATGCAATGGTTGAATGGCAAACATTGGATCATGTTGACTCTATATTGTCATACCTTTTTAGCAGGGTGCATGTACAGTACAGTAGGTGGGGGCATTGCTCTAGGTGAGACCATTTGATGGTTGAATGCAAACATTACATCAATGTTGACTCTATAATGTCATACCCTTTTAGCGGGATGCATGCAGGTGGGGGCATTGCTCTAGGTGAGACCTTTTGATGGGAGGGAGTTTCATATATTTTTAATTAAACACAATGCTCTGTGAACAATTGATTGTGATATTTTGATCATGTGTAAAACATGTGTTATGTGTGTGTACTGCTAAGAAAAATTAACAAACTAAGTAAAAAAAGATATCTCAGTCGTTTATGGATTTATTTGAACAGTCCAAAATTAGGCTACCTTAAGCTTACCTTACAATGACAGACTTTGACAAGATTTGGGAAAGAGTCTTTTAACTAATGCCCCGTATTCAAGCTTTACTCATAAGACTACAATCTTTCAAGAATCTTTCCCAAATCTTGTCAAAGTTTGTCAGTATAAGGTAGGCTTTACAGAACTTTCAGTCTGCAAACAAATTCACCGTAGAGTCAACCGCCAATTAAAAGAAGAAGAAGAAGAATTCACAGTAGAAGAACTTTCAGTCAGCCAGTGCGTTCAATTTGACTGCTTCCAACCTAAACCTAATCAGCTTTCCTTTTGCTTGTGGTAAATTTGAACTGAATCATAATATACTTGCTGTTGATTGGGCACTTGGTTTCTACTAGAACTGTAAAATGGTAGGCCTGTCCATGTGACATACAGTAGGACCATTATCTAGGCTACATCATTCTTGTAATTTGCATTAGGTGAAGTCTAACGTTAGAACTAGCATCTAATGTGTGGTCCAGTCCAGAAAGCCACATATTTGCGAATAAAGAACTTTAATGTGAACTCGTTCATACCCAGATACAAAAATTCAATCTAATCTACGTTGATGCCAGACGTTTAAATGATACCAAAAAAGTTCCCTCTGTTTTGCGTTGAATCAATATTGGATTTTCAACAACACTGACATGTAAATCAATGGTGATTCAACATCACCTACTGTAAATGGGAATCTACATAGCAAAATTCAGCTGAATTCAACATTTAAATATGGTTTAGCAGAAATATTGAAACCAAGTTGATGCCCGACCTTGAAATGATATTGAAAGTGTCCCATCTGTTTCATGTTGAATCAATATTGGATTTTAAACAATATTGACATTTAATCAATGGTGATTCAACCATCACCTAAATGGGAATCTACAAAGCAACATTCAGTTGAATCACCATTGATAAAGGTTGCTTTCACACTGGGTCCGTTTAACTGGACTGGACCCAAGTGCGGTTACTCCCCCTGGCCCCTACCGTAGTTCACTGTTCACATTACATGTTTGTCTGCACACCCTGGTCCGTTTGCATCATAAGCACCATGCTTCTAGACACAAACTTCCAGAAAATGGGGGTTCTGCTTGCAAATATCACTTGGCAACACAGCAGAAGGCAGTATAATGAAGAAGACAAAGGCAAAGATTCTTTAGATTGATCAGAACTTTACTTAGCAACCTGCTCCTGTGTTCTAGTGAACCGGACCCCAGACCACTTGTTTCAGGCGGACCCGGGTCCAGTCCTGGGTCAACACCCGAGTTCAAAAACAACCGAACCATCGGACTAAACGAACCCAAGTCGAGTCCAGGGGACCTAGTGTGAATGTGCCGCTTTTTCATATTAAACTACAGTACGTTATTCCGTTAATTAAGACATACCTCTCGCGTTTCAATGTGTACGTACTCTCAACAGCTCTGGCGCTGCGCTACTTTGATAACATTTAGCTAGCCCACTTAATTCATTCGGATCCAAACAGCGATGAAGTTAGAAGCAACGAAACACCTCCACATTTTGCCTATTAAAATACAGTTACACAAGTAGTTACAGGACCAAGTATGGTAAGACAAAATAAAACTTGGCGCTTTTCTAAGTGAGTAAGACGGATAACTACTGTATGGCGTAATAACACTTGGGAGCACTTTGACTCAGCGCAATAATATCATCACTCTTGGATTTTCAGTTTCATTTTATAGTCGAAGACACACACCCTTTCAGTTTCACAACCTGTGGTCTTTCAGTCAGGTAATCAATGATCCATGAAGTTGTGGAGGTGTCTACCTGCATCCTTTGCAGCTTAGCTTAGCAGCCTGGGCTGTATGGTGTTAAAAGCACTTGAGGAATCCTCACATGATCCTCACAGTGCTGCCAGCACTGTCCAGGTGAGAGTGTGTTCTATGGAGCAGGTAGATTAAGGCATCCTCAACACCCACCTCTGGACAGTATGCAAATTGTTATGGGTCATAATTGTAGATGGTCACCTGTGGTCTCAGATGGGCCAAGACCATTTCTCCAGTGCTGTCATTTTGTGCGATGTTAAAGGTACATTATGTAGGATTTTAAGTGTTTTAGTACCTCAAGTCAACGTCTTCATTCATAAATAGATCCTCTTTTGTGTAAAATAACATATGCCAATGATCTGACTTGTCCTACTGGCCGAAGAATCACTTCCCGGCATTTACATTGAAAGGGACGTTCACAGGAAGGCTTCCATGTCTTTCCGGTGTATAGAAAAATATGAACTGCCGAGAGGGACATAAAACACTACCGCTACCGCTAAACAATACCGCTAGGGAAAAACGCGTTTTTGCATTTCGCGTTACAGAGAAGCAGCGTGAAGACGGTCATATTACTTAACCTACAGACAAGCACTGTACTTAGTGACATAGTTCATGCCTTTAGAGCAATACAAGCATTAGCCTATACTGTCATGTCAAGTTGTTAGCGGCTGCTATGCTAATATTACGATAGTAAGCTAATGTAAAAACAATATAAGCATGACAACGTAATTCACTATGTTGCTCGAGGAGTAATTACTCATACATGATCATACAAATTATTCAAAGAACTTTGGAATAACTTACATCATCACTGGAAAGAAAACTCGATGAAGTGGTAGAAGACATCTTGAATGAATCTCGACCCATTCAACTTCCCGTAGCTCTAGCCATTGTTGCAACGCACATTTGAAAATGCGTGGCGCTAGAGCGTGCATGCAAAATCAAATCTAACCACTAGATGGGAGCAAAAACTACATAGTGTACGTTTAAGGCAACCAGTCTGTAGTCGTTGAGGGCAGATGGAGGTCTTTTTGGGACTGGAACAAGGCAGGATGTCCTCCACAACATAGGCACTCTCCCCTGGCTAAGGCTGAGGTTAAAAAGGTGCTGCAGAATTTCAGGATTCTTGTTATCCGGACCTGGTGCCTTGTTCTGGTTTAGTCTCCTCAGCAGCATTTTCACCTGACTGCTGTATACAGACAAACAAGTGGGAGGGATGGAGGGGGAGGGGTATGATGTAAGTTCAGCATTTCCTGATCAGGAGGTGTCCATGCTAGGAGTTGAAGGGGGACAGTGATCCTTAGCCATAATCACTGAGGAGGCTTGCACAGGATGTCCTAGGGAGGAGGATGAGAGTTCTGAATGGCTGGGTGAGGTAGCAGAGTAGTACCTGTGCTGAACCTGTTGAAAAATGCGTTCAGCTCATTGGCTCTATTTAGGCTCCCCTCTGATTCCCCTTCACCTTATGGTTTTCATACCCATCCACACATCTCTCACAATGTTATTCTGAAGTTTGTTCTCCAGCTTCTTCCTGTAATCCTCTTTGTTCTCTCTCAGCCTCACTTTCAGCTCCCTCTGAATGCTCCTCTGCATCTCTCTGTCACCATCCCTGAAGGCTTTCTTTTTCTTATTCAGTAAGGGAGGAATTCTCCCATGCGCGTAAAGCCTACCTTACATTGACAGACTTTGCAAAGATTTGGAAAAGATTTTTGAAAGACTACTGTCTCAGACCCTCTCACATCTAAAGACAATTCATTGAGTTTCTAGTCACAGTCTAGCCACAGGCCAGTCTCAGAGTAGGATTTTGCAAAGACTGTGGGTCACTATTTACAAGACTGCTGCTAGATTCCTTCAAATTATTTCCATCGTGCAATAGGCTACACGTCATCATTAACAGGAACTCACATGACAGCCTACTCATATCGAAGTAATTTTTTCGCGTTTCTGCAGCATTGTTTGATGTGTGACATCACTAACAGATATAGAGTTGTTCTGTCACGTAGAACAGCCGACTAATAAATCATAAGAAATGAAATAACAAATAATCATATAGGCTACAGCTGTCGGCCTATTTCGCCCCTTCCTGTTTCGTTTTTGCGCAAGGTTACTATTGGTTTTTAATGTTCACGTCACTATTTGCATGAGCCATGACTAAAAAGACTTCCGATAATATCAAACATGTTTGATATTGTCGTAACGGCAAAACTAGAAAAAGACTGCCTCCGACGGACTTAAAACCGATAAGATTGGCACCTTACACTAAACGATTTAGATGACGATTTTGATTTTGGAAATTTTGGAAATGTAGTCGCCGACTGTTAAAACAGGCCAAAATCGTGCAATGTAAGCCAGCCTTAAGGGTGCGTAAGTCCAAAAAACCGTGCAACGCGCATTTCCCTGCTAGCTTACGTAGGCTAATTTAGTTTAACGTCAGGCTTTTGCTAACGTCATACCGTAGTGTTAACCAAAGATTCTAGAGTGCTACGCTCATTTTTAAACAACGCGTTTAATCTAAAGTCATCTCTAGTTAGAGAGCTCTCTATTTAGGGAGGGAGGCAGTAGGCAGCTGCCTTCCGATTCGAACGGAGCCACTGACTCAATTACTAACTTTAAAAGTAGACTGAAAACATATTTATTCAAGAAAGCTTATGGACTGACTGACTGGCTAACTGACTTTAACATTTTTCTTTTCTTTTTTACTTCTATGTGATGATTTTGCAACCCTGTAAAGTGACCTTGGGTGTCATGAAAGGCGCTTTAAATAAAATGTATTATTATTATTATTAAATATTTCATTTTATCGATTATGCTAACCGTTAGCATTTCTATGGGATTTTTCATAGACATTAGCCATAAGCTAACGCATTAGTTTCTATTCTGTAACTTGGAACGATAGCCTACGTGACTGCACTCTAACAAAACATTGAAGGAAATAACTGAAATGTACTTGTTCTGCTTAGTTTTACAGTAAAAGTTTGAAAAGAATTTCAGCATCAGAGTTTCCCTTGGGAAATTGGTTAGCCCTATATCCATCTATTCTAATCTGGTTAGACTTCATCATTACCACACACACAAGTGGGGGCAGAATTACAAATGTGTCATAGAGTGACAATGCATTGGTTGATTTGGTTAAAAAGTCACAGGTTGGTAATTGATTATAATAGTAATGTTGCTACTCAGAAATAATGAGCTGTAAAGTAACTCAGACTTTTAAAAAGGATATCGACTAATTATCGTTATTGTCAAAATCACAAAAAATATTGAGATATTATTTTTTGCCCATATCACCCACCCCTATAGGCCTAAATATTTTTTTTTTTTTTATTATTATTATTACAACAAGTATTATGGAAATATCTGACTACACGCACTGTTAAAGGTTTTACCAAAAAAGTGTGTACAATAAGCTTTAAATTTGTATTTGTTTTGATTACATTGTGTAAGTTTAGATTTACACTAAATCATTTATTTAACTGCTACTGTATAAACAAAATGCTTATGTTAAATGTTTGCAGAAAAAAATGCTATGGCACTTGCATTCATATGGCAGCACATTTAAAATAAAAATGTGCTATATATTACTTTTGAATTCATTATTGAGTTTTGTGTATAATAATGCGATTAATCATAATTAATCGGGGAAATCATGCGATTAATCGTGATTAAATTTTTTAATCGTTTCCCAGCCCTACTAAGCTGATACAGCTTCATGTTTTCCGCATTACAGTGTCACACCATGGCATATTTCGCGCCATTACCTTCACTGGCTTCATAGGCTACATTGTTAAATTGTGAAAATCCCGTTATAATCACCCACTTTCAGTATTGGATCTTACCGATTATGTATCTTCAGTTTTAACTTGACGAGAAGTCATAATCCCATAGCATACTTCGTTCGACTCTGTCCGTTTCTTTCCAACTTCACTGAAGACATTCATACATTTGCACAGACGTCTGCACTATAGCTAGTGGAGCAGCATAGTTTATTCTCTCGTCTTTTAATTAGTTTGTAATGGAGATTGAACTCGTTATGTCAGTCTCTCTACTGTGTTCGAAGCTGCAGATGTCAGTCTACATATGTCTTAGCATAGATAAATTTATATTATGTGAGGCAGCTGCCAGCGAAACCTTTTTGTCAACCATGAGTTTTTGAATTATAAATCTACACACCTCAAGCACGCCTTGACTCTTTACAAACAAACGTCAAAGCAAAAGTGAAATTTTGTTAAGTAATTTCTTTGTTAAGCTATGTGATGACACACCATTTTACTGTAGGCAGTTCTTTATTCAGTTCACCTTGCATACGTTTTCAAAATCAAAGACTGGTTGGTGTTCTTTCTGGATTTACAGTTTTTCTCAGTCGCTTTGGTACATTTCTCAGATCAGAGTTGAATTTCTCAAAACTACCTGTTCCGCTGGTGACTGCCAAGAGGCGTGGAGTGAAATTGGGCCCGGTGCTTCACCTGATAATTTGCTGCGCAACTGATCAAGCAACCGCGGACCGACAGAAAAAAAAAAAAGTTTCAGCAATCAGGAGGAATTACTTGCTAATTCGATGTGATTAAACATGGAGCCACACAATTAAGTGGTGGTATGAGAGTTCATTGAATGCATGCATGTGCATGTTTGCGCGACTGAAACCGAAACTAATCGATAACTTTGGTGGCAAGCTCCGCTTAAACCTGTTGGAAGGCTATTTAATTATTTAACAACATTTAATAGACAACGTGGATTCTTGAAACAGTTAATCAAAGTAGTAACTACTGTAATTATATCTTACATTACTAAAGCAACAATCAACAATGTTAGCACTTTAAACATTACAATACAGCATAATAATAATAATTGTAAATATAGCCGCAAGCGGCGATGGCGGGCCCGAGCACCTGCGGTGCGGACCCTAGACATTTGTGGAATCTAACAAAGCAACACATACTTGTTGGTGGGCATGTGCATGAGCAACACACATGCCCACCAAATTTGGTGAATTTTCATCAATGTATGTGTCAACCACATCAGACAACAAGCTAGGTTGCGCTATAGAGTCCCAAAGCCACACCCAAGGCCAGAGCTCTGTCTATGACTAGTGGCAGCAATAACACACAAGTGTACCTAATTGTCGTGAATGTATGTGTCAACAATAATAGACAATGTGCTAGGTGGCGCTATAGAGTCTCTAAGCCACACCCTAGGCCAGAGCTTTATCCCTGACTAGCTGTAGCAATAACACACATGCCCACCAAATGAGGTTCATTTTCGTGAATGTGTCAACCATAATAGACAATGTGCTAGGTGGCGCTATAGAGTTCCTAAGCCACACCCTAGGCTAGAGCTCTATCCCTGACTAGCAGTAGCAATAACACACATGCCCACCAAATTTGGTTCATTTTCATGGATGTATCAACCACAACAGACAATGCGATAGGTGGCGCTATAGAGTCCCTAAGCCACACCCTAGGCCAGAGCTCTGTTTCTGACTTGCGGCAGCAATAACACACAAGCCCACCAAATTTGGTTCATTTTTGTGAATGTTTGTCTCAACCACAACAAACAACGCTCTAGGTGGCGCTATAGAGTTCCTAAGCCACACCCTAGGCCAGAGCGCTGTCTCTGACTAGCAATAGGAATAACACACAAGCCCATCAAATTTGGTTAATTTTCGTGAATGTATGTGTCAACCACAACAGACAATGCGCTAGGTGGCGCTATAGAGTCCCTAAGCCACACCCTAGGCCAGAGCTCTGTCTTTGACTAGCGGTAGCAATAACACACAAGCCCACCACATTTGATTAATTTTCATGAATGTATATGTCAACCACAACTAGGGTTGGGCATCGATAACCGGTTCCGTCTTGGAACCGGGTTTAACTTATCAATTCCATCGACATCGTACGTCTTTTTTGTTATCGATTCCCTTAACGATTCCCTCAGCCTGCATGACGTCGGACCTTTTCCGGTTTTCCTGAAATTTTGTGTTACTACACGCCCTCTGCGACGACTCATACTACAAGTCAAATCGTGTAAGGGTAGTAGGCTAATACCAGCAATATGTTAAAACATTTGTCCGTGAAGCATGGGATTAAGCTCCAAGAGTGTCATGTGTTTGACAGACTACGGAGGGGTGCTAACGTTGCCCGGTCCAGGGCTCCAGAGTGCATATGCGCCCAAAATGTTTAAGAGTGTGCCTGAAAATAATTCTAGGTGCACCTGACGCTGCTCGGGTGAAAGCATACGTTTCCTTCACGAGTTTTAATTGTAGACTATGCGTGCAACTTTGCCAAACTGTATATAAGTAACCCCCTTGGCCCGCTCTCTCTCCCTCTCCCTCTCTCGTGCGCGACACCCGCCCCTCGACATGCACATTCACAATCGTGAAAGCAATGACGCATAGAAGACAACTAGTGACATTATAATTAATTTCGGTTAGCATCATAGCGTAGGCTACTGCACAAATTTGATTCAAACTCTTGCATTCAAGTTGACTGATCATCTCAATGTTTTCCAACTCTAAGACTCAAAAGGGCCTGTCCCAAGGAGACAAAGTATTAGCCTACCTTGCAACTTAAACACACGTGGGGAAACTGAACAGTCCAACCAGTAGACTAGCCAACTATACTTTGTTTACAATTTGAGGCTTCAAGCCGACAGCTGAATTAAAGAGGCAGAGTTGTAATATGAATAGTCATGAATGTCATGAATATCAGAAATGTCAGCAGTAGGCTATAGATTAGAATATATAAAGAATTATATTATATTATATATACACTGTAGGCTATACATCTTTATAATTCTTTATAAAGAATATGTATATTCCTAAGACAAGCTTTTTCTACGCCTTATTGTTAAAAAATCATTCACATTATATGAAAGGAGAGCGATAAAAGGTGACCTTTTGGCGTTAAAGGCGATGCAATGAAAAATGTGGGTGCACCTACTTTTTTTGGGAATCGATAAGAGAATTGATAAGGAATTGGATTGATAGGCAGAATCGATAATGCCATCGATATTGATAAAAACTTATCAATACCCATCCCTAACCACAACAGACAACACGCTAGGTGGCGCTACAGAGTCCCTAAGCCACACCCTAGGTTTGAGCTCTGTCTCTTACTAGCGATAGCAATAACACACAAGCCCATCAAATTTGTTTAATTTTCCTGAATGTATGTGTCAACAACAACAGACAATGCGCTAGGTGGCGCTATGGAGTCCCTAAGCCACACCCTATGCCAGAGCTCTGTCTTTGACTAGTGGTAGCAATAACACACAAGCCCACGACATTTGATTAATTTTCGTGAATGTACGTGTCAACCACAACAGACAATGCGCTAGGTGGCGCTATAGAGTCCCTAAGCCACACCCGAGGCCAGAGCTCTGTCTTTGACTAGCGGCAGCAATAACACACAAGCTCACCAAATTTGGTTCATTTTCATAAATGTTTGTGTCAACCACAACACCCTAGGCCAGAGGTATGTCTCTCAGTAGAGGCATCAATTCCACAGGTGGCTGCAAAATTTCAAGAGTTTTAGAGTATGCCAAGTTGGTGAAAAAGGGCAAAACATGTCCGGTAAGAGGAAAATACTATAATAAGAATAAGAATAAGAATAATAATAATCTGAGCAAAAACAATAGGGCCTTGCACCTACGGTGCAGCCACTTTCAGTGGCCGCACCTCGGTGCTCGGGCCCTAATAATCTGAGCAAAAACAATAGGGCCTTGCACCTACGGTGCAGCCACTTCAGTGGCCGCACCTCGGTGCTCGGGCCCTAATAATGATAATCATAATGATGATTTGATGAGGGGTGATGGGGGTATGTGTAGGTGGGCCCTATTACCCCAAAGTCCCAAAGACCTCAAAGAAGCCTACTTAATTTTATTAATGACAGTTGGGATTTTGTCTCCTTCAATTTGACAACACTCCTAGTGTTTTCAAGGCTTCAAGGTTTTATTGAATACTACCTGACTTAGAATCCATTACTTTGCACTTTTTCAGTCTTTAATTTTGGAATTTTAATAGCAATATATTGCAATGTGAAGAAATTAATGTTTTTTTCATTTAGTTTTGTCAATCAACATGTAGCTATTAGTCAATTAGAGGAGAGATAATCAATAATCGAATCGAAATCGAATCCGACTGAAAAAATTAATCGTTAGATTAATCAATGAATCAAAAAAATAATTGCTACATTAATCATTTAAAGAATAACCGTTTGTCCAGTGCTTAATGAAGTGGCAAAAAATAAGTGCAGGAACTCTAATTTTCCGACATTTGACATTTGTGCGGTGAAAAAAAAAATCAGTTTTTAGGATGTGTTGGTTCAAAAACTATTTTAATTTAATCATTCTTTCAAGCAATAACCTATAGGCCTAGGCTACTTTTTTCTAATTCACAAATGGAATACTGAAAACCATTAAAACAACATGAACCAGACCAGTGTGATATATAGCCTACTTAGGCCTAACAGACTGGGCTAAAGGCCCTAGAACCTTAAAGAAACCTTTGGGCTGAAGGCCCAGTTGAAGAAAACTGTGAAATAGGCTGTAGCCTACTTGTTACATTGATTTAATTAACATTATCTCCCTCAACAATGGAATTCTCTTCTCTGATTGGCTAATGGGGTGGCCATTAACTTCGTATAACCTGCTACCTTCGAAGTAGTTCCCGTATCACACTTGAATATTAATTCGCCAAACTCGTTGCGAAGTTTAAATGAACTGTCACGTTGCATCCAAGCTGAAATACAGACGTGCAGAACCATAGTAACATTGTAGCATATGACGGAGGTGGATTGTAGCTAGTTGGATGCCATGTAGGCTATAAAAGTAGTGATCTTTCAAAGTTAAAGTTAATCAGAATCCTGGGAAATGCCCGCTTGACAACGGGAGAGATAGAACTAACGACTGGCTTTTGGCCGTAGCAACCAGCCATTTAGAACTAACGACTGGCTTTTGGCCATAGCAACCATCCATTTAGAACTAGTAACGGCAGTTTTGTCCTGCAAGTGGAAAGTTGATATGTGGCGGAAAGTAGTCCCACAGTCAAGACAGTTTTAGCGATGTTTACGGACGCAACGGTGGAATAAAACTATGTTCTAAATATACAGGTTATGAATACAAACGGGAGATAAGCGGGATAACGGCCTTCGAGGTCGACCGGTTCGATGGAAATAATGGCACGGCGGAGGTAACTCCGTCTCCGTGCTTCGCACGTCGCCGGAGTTCTAGACCTCCACCTGGCCATTATTTCCATCGAACCGGTCACCTCGTCGGCCGTTATCCCTTACATATTAACAACTGGCCAAGAACAGAGATTCAAGATCAAAAGTCAGAACAAGAGAGTAAAGTGACTGTAAGTGTTCTTTCTATTGCTATTTTGGGTCCTGAAATGGCATAGCATCTGCCATGGCTATACAGTATGACAAACACGGGGTCTGAATACAACTTCTGATATGAAAAATAAATTACTTTGAAGTGGGGGAAATGTGGAGGTATGAAAAAATGCAGAAATTTGATGTGATTTAAAAAAAAGAATTTCTCGTGATTACTTTATACAGAGACATTCTATACGCCATTGGAATCAGTAGGATCTCCTGTTTATTTTGATATGTAGTTTGCCATAGGGCAGTTATGAAATCGTGAAATATTTCACAGAGAAGAATGGGTATGACGCAGAACTGAATGTGACATTCATTTTTGTATGTAACTGTAACGCCATCGGAAAGGTCAGGTTCTGCAGTTTCATATGATTATGCCTGTTATTTCTGTGCGAGAAATTCTTCACGCAGCAATATGACCGAGAAGAATGGGTGCGGCCGCGGCCGAATGGTGCGTCTCTCGAAGAAGGCAGAGAGGGTCGGCCGGCGGTCCGATGGTAATCTTCTCACAGGTAGGCTACCGGGCCGCGACCCATAGATTGAGAAACACTGATAGGGATAGGGCACTGTCGTAGCTTGTGGGTAATGTAGTCTTTCATCGGTCTTGTGATATTGTCTATTCTCGGGCCACTGTCGCTGCGTCGGATCAGTTTCAGTAAGTACCGGAACGCAGAAAAAGTGTCGGAACCCAAAAGACGAAAATACAGAAGTTCCGGAACTGCGTTTCGCTGCGTTCCGGCCCACTTCAAGCACTGTGTTTATCCCATTCCTACCATGAAGGCATCTGGATGTTGTGTGACTAACTAAGCGGTGACTGTATTGATGACGTCACACGCAGTATCAGCATCAGCTGATGGCGGGGATGTATATAGCAACAGCACAGGTAAATTCTCTTGCCATACAATACCAGCGCAAGCTCATGGGCCAACAGTTCGATATTAGGGTTGCAGATGCGCTCCTTCACAGTAACATGCCCTGGATTGCACCATCTGTTATTCACAAGCACAGCAAGTCTCCCTCCTTTCTTCTCGCCGTGGAGCCTGCAATCTAGCCGGCACAGTCAGAAATCCATGGACAGTGATGTTACTGTACGTTCACACTGCCGCCGACTTGAGCTTCCAAAGATTCAGGAAGTCATTCATTTTCAATGGAAGCCGGCTTCTCTCAGCTGCACGAAGCGTCAAATCCGTCGGCATTGCGTTTTGGGCGTCTTGAGCGTCAAGCAGAAAGTTGAAATTGGCTCAACTTTATGGTAATGAGCTATGATGCGGTTCAGCAGCAAACGACCAGCAACGAACATGATCGAACATAGAATGCTACCACGTCAGAGAGGCCAAAGCGTCCAAAGCTTCCCATGGTGTCCTTGGCAAGGCGTCCAGAGCTTCTTTGAAGCTCAAGTCAGCGGCGGTGTGTACGTACAGTTAGATTCCGGGATATGCTTCTGCATCCATGTCTCAGTGAAACATATTATACTGCGTTCACGGTATTGCCGTTGTGATCTTATAAGTGCTTCAAGCTCAACCATCTTGTTTTGCTGACAGTAGGCCTAGGATTAGTGGTGGTTTGGAGAGCGCTATCAGCTGGTCATGAAGGTAAACAATGCAGCTAACTGCGTTGTCATGGCGAGCCAGCATAATAGATCAAAATGTATAAAAACGATATGCAAAAAATACGCAATTTAAGCACTTGGTGTCCAATCCAATTTAAAAAAAGGATGAACAAAAAGGTCAGTATGCCATTGGCAGGCAGACAGACAGAAAAAAACAACAATAATGACTTAAACACAAACCAACGGGAGCTGCTGCAACAGGTAGCGGTAACATCAGGCTTCAACGTAGTTTGAACGTAGCCATATTTAAAGGGACACTTCAAAGATTAGCATTAAGCTTTATATCTTCAGAAACGGAGTGATTATTTGCACCCGGGTGTAAATAGTGGAATGGAGGCATTTTCTTATTTGCACCCAAACCTGAAATGCGTGCTATCCAACATAGCGGGTCCATCTTGGCAGGAGATGGCCTACCTAAGTCCTAAATCTAACAAGTTAGGATTATTAAAACAATATTTTAGATGGGAAAGTGGTGCTAAATTTCCATAAACTTTATTCAGTGAGCGGGGTAAAGCCGTCCGTTTGTAAGCAAAATCAAGAAATACGATCTTTTAGTTTGCTTACCATTACCTAGCAACCCCAACAAGTGACTCAATTATTATTAGTATCCCATATTTACACAACGGAACGTAGTACAGTGGATAAGTGATTGGGTTCAAATCTCAGCTGAAGCATTGTTTTTTTTTGCATGCCAAAGTACGAACAACTTCTTCTTTTTTCTAAGATGACGTTACCTCGCAGCAAATAAGAGTTTGTGCTTTTTGAACCTGTCAAAGATTGACTGGTTTTATTTCAGTTATGAGTAGCCTACAGTTAAGTAGAAGTAGGCTTCAGTAGTTGTGAGTAGAAAGGTTTCTTGGTGTTTTGAGCCCCCAACGCTGCCTGGAAGGCGCTGGGGTTAGGCATGGGTTAAGGTTAGGGTTAAGGTTAGGAGTAGGATTAAGTGCCTTTAAGTCAACAGTGGCAGCACTGCCTGTAAGACTCAGAAAACATCTCTTTGAACTAGCTTGCCTTTGATCAAGCTACCACATTATGCTGACCACTCATTAGCCTAATATTTGTTTAATCACTTCCAAGTAACCCAGACATGGCAAAACAGCTAAAAAACTTTTAAAAACTAAATTAGGCCTAGCCTACTGTAGAGCTGATAAATACACAGGCCTATTGACAGGGTGCATGGATGTTTGACATCGGGTGTAAATAGTATTGTTGATTATTACACTATTTACACCCGGGTGTAAATAGTAATGTTGATGATTTGCACCCGGGTGTAAATTGTAATGTTGATTATTTGCACCCGGGTGTAAATAGTAATGTTCATTATTTCCACCCGGGTGCAAATAGTCTCTGCCCTTTAGAAAACCAGTCGTGTTTTTGAATGGTCGTGCATCATTCCCTCAGTTTGCCTTGAGATGGGAGACACACGGATTTCAATGTTGGACTTCTTGCTTTCAATGATGTAAAAATCATAATTTTACATCATTGAAAGCAGGAATTCCTATTTATGGGTTTCACTGAAATCCATATTTCTCCCATCTCAAGGATTCATTTTGCTATGAAGATTCCCATTAAGGTGCTGTTGAATCACCATTGATTGAAGTCAGTATGGTTGAAAATCCAATATTGATTCAACGTAAAACAGAGGGGACACTTTTAATATCAATATTTATGCCAAACAATATTTAAATGTTGATTCAACTGAATTTTGCGATCTGGGAGATTACATTTCCCCTAGTAACTAATTGCTGAAAGGCAATTAGTTCTTACAGAATATGTGATTTCCCATCATGTTTATCATATAACTACATATTGAGATGATTAATAGTGTTTGTGTAATTTTCACAGAGATTACCAAGCTAAATCAGTTCACTACAAACTGCCTAGAGAGGTAACAACCTGACAAAAACCAATAAGCTAATGACATTTCTGGCAGAATCTGTGATTTCACATCATGTTTTGAAAAACTACATACTGAGAGGAGTAAAAATATCAATCAACTTTTTTTCATGTAATGCTCTCCTAACAAGCAAATTGTTACTAGAAAATGAACCTACTTACCGTTTTATACTAACAGGCTTTTAAATTAAATTGTCAAATGAAAACAGCTGACATCAAAGCAATTGCAGATAGGTGATGATGTGCTAGCGCCCGCTATGCCATAATGTTGACGCTAATGACAATTTAACTATCAAATAACATGATGTTAGGACTACAAATTAAGACAATCCATAACTAGAAACGATGTAGAAACATATATTACCTCACTTTATCCAGCTGTGTGGTTTCCAGTCGAGGTAAACTCCAACGAAGTGCAAGTACCGTCCGGCGGTCCACAACAAATGTACCGACTGAAGTGACACTATTTCTTCATGACTCATTTTCAAGTATCCAAAACATTCCGTTATAAACAGATAAACCCCTTAACCAATGACATCAAATTGAAGCTTAAAGGAATTTTGGACATAGGACCTCATTTCCAACTTTGCCGAGGTGATATACGTCGGTGGAGACCGTTTTTATCGCGTTTAACCCCTTCCTTAAGTTGCAGCGTTGCCCTTTGCTAATGCTGGTTCTGAGCTAACGCATTTCAACGGTAACATCCAAAACAGTCCTACTCACTCCACAGCACACCCGAGACAAGTAAATTAAAAGGTCAGACTGTCGATGTACATGTCCGTGTTGATAGAATAATTTTAGAAATAAAACTAACCTTGCAACTCAATGATTTATTACATTTTGAGGGACTAGTTTCTCAATATTAATCCGCTACTGCCAAACAGGGAATAAATTAGGCTATTGCAATGCGATGCAAGGTTCTAACATTGTTCTATCAACACAGATACAGTGCCTATAGAAAGTCATCATACCCTTTTGAAATAGTTACTTTTTTTGTCTTACAGCCTGAAATCAAAACCAATTTTAAAAACAATCTTTTTCAGTTTTATTCACAAATATAGCTGTACAACATAAAAATAATGAAAAAAAAGTCAACAGTTCTGAAAATTAATAAAAAAATAAAAACTACAATAACAGGGTTGGAAAAGTCATCATACCCCTGACTTAATACTTTGCATAGCTTCCTTTTGCTTTCATTACAGCCCTCAATCTGTTTGGATATGTCTCTATTATAGCTTTGCACACCTAGATTGAGGAATATTTGCCCAAACTTCCGTGCAAAATTGTTAAAATTCAGTCAAATTCTGTAGGGAATGGCGATGGACTGCTCTCTTCAAGTCAATCCACAGATTTTCTATAGGATTTAAGTCAGGGCTCTGACTTTGCCACTCAATGATATTCACCATCCTATCCTTAAGCCACTACTTTGCTCTTTTGGCAGTATGTTTAGGACCATTGCCGTGTTGGAAGGCGAATCACCTGCCCATATTCAGCTGTCTAGCATGGGGGCTGCAGGTTTTCCTCAATCATTTGGGTGTACTTGGCAGTATCCACTTTCCCTCCTATCCTGACCAATTGCCCAGTCCCCACTGAAGAGAAACATCCCCACAACATAATGTTGCCCCCACCATGCTTCACACTAGGTATGGTGTGTTTTGGGTGTGTTTGGGTGTGTAAACTGTGCCTGGAGCTCAGTCCAAAAAGTTCAATCTTAGTGTCCAAAAAGTTCAATCTTAGTCTCTTCTGACCATAAAAGCTTTTTCCACATGGTAGCAGAATATTCCAGATGTGTTTTTGCACTGAACTCCAAGCGCAATGTTTGGTGAAAACCAAACACAGTACACCACCCGAAACACACCATACCTAGTGTGAAGCATGGTTGGGGCAACATTATGCTGTGGGGATGTTTCTCTTCAGCAGGGACTGGGCAATTGGTCAGGATAGAAGTGAAAATGGATGCTGCCAATTACACCCCAAATTCTTGAGGAAAACCTGTGTCCCTCTGCTAGACAGCTGAAGATGGGCAGGTCATTCGCCTTCCAACGCGACAATGATCCTAAACATATTGCCAAAAGAACAAAGCAGTGGCTTAAGTATAGGATGGTGAATATCCTTGAGTGGCAAAGTCAGAGCCCTGACTTAAATCCTATAGAAAATCTGTGGATTGACTTGAAGGGAGCAGTCCGTCGCCGTTCCTTACAGAATTTGACTGGATTTTAACAATTCTGCACGGAGGATTGGGCAAATATTCCCCAATCTAGGTGTGCAACGCTATAATAGACATATCCAAACAGATTGATGGCTGTAATGAAAGTAAAAGGAAGCTCTACAAAGTATTAAGTCAGGGGTATGATGACTTTTCCAACCCTGTTATTCTAGTTTTTAATTTTTTATTAATTTTCAGAACGGTTGACTTTTTAAAAATTATTTTGATGTTGTACAGCTACATTTGTAAATAAAACTGGAAAAGATTGTTTTTAAAATGGGTTTTGATTTCAGGCTGTAAGACAAAAGAAGTAACTATTTCAAAAGGTTATGATGACTTTCTATAGGCACTGTATGTGCATCGATAGTCTGACATTATAATTTATTTGTTTCGGGTGTTCTGTGGAGTGGATTAAGACTGTTCAGTGGCAGGCTGGATGTTACCGTTGACTTGCGTTATCTCGGCACCAGATTAGCAACAAATGAACGCTGCAACTAAAGGAAGGGCAGAAATTTACTCAAAATGGTCTCAACCGACTTATATCACCCAGACTAAGTTGGAAATGAGGTCCTATGTCCAAAATTCCGAACTATTCCTTTAATGACATAATGTCGGGATTACAGGGAAGATTTCAGAAATAAAATCAGTCATTGGACAGCTGAGATATTAGATGATTGACCATTGTTGAAATTTTAACAAAATTAGAACGGTCGGGCACATAAGGGTTAAACGTGAGCACTACCACACTGATTGTTTGCTCCTTATTCTGATTGTTTGCTCCTTCAGTCCCAATGGATTATGAAATGTATTTCCAAAAACCTAGGGGAGAAGCCTCTTGGTTAGCCGACATTTAAGGTTGCAAACTTAGAAAACAACTTTACAGACACAAAACAAGTCTCCCTATGCGGTGCAGAAAAAGGATTGTTGAGGCTGTCTTTTTGCCATTACTGAACTATGGAGATGTTCAAGGGTGAGCTGGGATGATTGAAACAGTTGAATTAAACATAATGTACAGAGATTGTACCACACTAAAAGCTAATATTTTGTCACAAGCAACTTACATCTGTCTTCTATCAATTAGGTTACCATTGCATTTTCAGCGATCAGCAAAACCGTTCAGGAATTATATCAACAAAAGTAGAATGTGCCTATATGTTCGTTCGTACCTTCTAATCCAGATGAATGAAACCGTAATGCGGGACAAAATAGCAGAGGTGGAAAAAGTACTAAAATATTGTACTCAAGTAAAAGTACCAATACTTTGCTAAAATATTACTCAAGTACAAGTTACAATACCCATCTGAAAATATACTCAAGTAAAAGTAAAAAGTAGTTCATTAAAAATGTACTTTAAGTAAAAGTTACTTAGTTATTTTGTTTTGTTTAGGAAGGCAGCGAAGGCAGCTAAATTGCCAGGTAATACCGATTGTCTAA
Organism: Sardina pilchardus; assembly: GCF_963854185.1. Taxonomy (NCBI): domain Eukaryota; kingdom Metazoa; phylum Chordata; class Actinopteri; order Clupeiformes; family Clupeidae; genus Sardina; species Sardina pilchardus. The sequence continues at coordinate 30,994,670 of NC_085012.1, forward strand.
GGGGTTTTTTTTCAGACTGACAGTAGGCTACTCCATGACCTTGAGAAATGGAGATCTATATGAAAAATCACACTAAAGTTCTCCTTTTTAAAACTAGAACGGTCAGGCACATGAGTGTTACAGTAATACTAATTTGTAGTGAGAAAGTAGGTGCTATTTCTTATGTATGCTTTCCACTGTATATTTTATATTTACCTGAATATTTCAATGTCCAAATTAAATGTCAAAATGAATGTCAGACAAAATGTAAAGTTTGCCTTTTTGTATCTAAATAGGCTAATAAAGACTATCTAAGGTCACTCTCACTCTCCCTTGCTAAGTCAAGTCAAGTCAAGTTTATTTATAGCGCATTTCATACACAGAGGTCATTCAATGTGCTTTACATAAACAAAAACCAAACAGTAGCAGATAAAAGCATAGATGAGCAAAGAGTAACAATAATAATAATAGTAATAATAATAAAATAAAAATAAAAAAGAAAGCAATAAAGAATAATTAACATAAAAGACAAGGTGGAATAACTAGAAGACAGGTCTGTTTTTAACAGATAGACTTTGCCAGTCTAATTTAGCAAACCAGTGATAGTGATCCTTCTCAAACACCCAGAGCTAAAGCGCAAAATAGTAGGCCTATAGACCACCTGAATAACAATTCATAAAGTAGGCTATCTTTTGTTTATTTAGTTGAGCACCGCTAGTGGACAGCTTTATGCCCTATTGAAGGACATGCTGATCATTGTCACCTTAGTAGTTCCGACGACTCACTTTTTTCCTCTTTTCTTTTTTTTACTCAAGTAACTGATTGGATTTGTGATGTAACAAAGTACAATACTTCACTCAAAATGTAATCAAGTAAAATTTAAAATACCGATTTTTAAAACTACTCAAAAAATCCAAAATACACAAAAAAGCTACTCAATACTAGCCTAGAAATCTAGACGCCCCTAGCGGCAGCAAATGTAATTTGGCTGGCGGGGCAGTCTAGGCACGATCCATTGAGCCAGGGAGCTGAGAACCCCCAGCACCAGCGGGCCAATCACAGGGCTTAACATAATGGTGACTGACATGCGACCAGAAGTTGCGACGGTAACGCATCCTGTTATTTGAAAACAAGAAGATGATTCGTTTAGCGTTATCCTATTGCGGGGAGGGAATTTGAAAGACAACTGTTTATCCCACCCCTCCGATTGAGCCCTGTCTACGGTGAGTGTCCAGACCCTACATCTTGATGTGGGTCTGGCTCGTCAGGCTAACTCAATACAGTATTTTGAGTAAATGTATTTAGTTACTTTCCACCTCTGCAAAATAGACATGCAGTTTGCTAATTAAAGGTCCCACAACTATTATTTTACTATTTAACTTTAGTTCGCACATGGTATGCCTACAATTTGCCGGGTATCAGCCATGGAAATATGTACAATGTGTGATTTCCGTGCAAATAATGATGCGCTGTTAACGTTTGCAAAATAGCAATTTTGGAAAATTGATTCATAAAGATCAGGACTTTCAATATATGTGTAATAGATGCCAGCTAGCTTAGCTGTGCGTATAGAACATTAGTAAACTTCACTCCCCAACACCTCAAGAGTGCTGGTGGCATGAAAGCTAAGAGTCTGGGCTTTTACAGTAGCTGGATTTAGCACGCTGTCCGGGACCAGCTGCGTCTAACTTTTGCCCCTCCCAGTAAGGCTCTCGAGCTCATGTTGACGAATGAAGCCAGCCTAAGTCGACCGCAGCTCATCCCGAATGCGCCTATTAGTAAACCTCACTCCCTGACGCCTCAAGAGTGCTGCTGGCATGAACGCTAGGGGCCTGGGCTTTTAGCTGGATTGTTAGCACACTTGACTCCTGATCCAAGGTGCTGCTGTGTCGCAGGTTCGAGTCCGGGTGTGTGCGAGGATGAACCGCGGGGGTTCAACACAATGCAGGTTGCATATGGTCACAATTGAATGCAATATGAAACAATTATTAGAATCTTTATTAATGCCAACAATTTACATGAATTAATCCCTCAGTGTACTTGTTTTCCAGTGTTTCATGTAAGTTCGCAAAAATGCTTGGTTTTAAGGGATATCAACCCCTTCCCCCTTAGACCTACCCCTCGATCAAAATGAGAATTGTGATAGCCCTACTTGCTCTCACGTGAACGCGCAAAACTAAGGAGAAGGGGGAAGGGGGAAGGGGGAAGATAGAAGACTGGGATTCAGCCTAAGTTATTCAAGTTATTTAACTTCACCTTTCACATCCACTTTTGTGGAATATAAGCCAAGTCAAGAGCTGTCCTTCCAGTCTGCATAAGGAACTAAATAAATCACGGTTAAGATTGTCCTATTTTGCCACCCGACTAAGTGGCTAGACTATATCCTGATCTGATAATGTTTGCTGGCCTATAGTAGACTTTTTTTTCTGTGTTACCATGGTCAATCTGGATCGGGAACATCAGAGCCAGTCAGCTCTCCCTACTGCTCTGGGCTACGTGCAAGCCAGTTGCTTTGTTTTTTTGTTTTGTTTGTTTGTTTATTAAACCAATCACCCAAATACATGTAGGCTACACAATGAAAATATGTCTATAAAATAGGGCTGTCAAAATAACATTATTTCGATGAATTATTTACAGAAAGAATAACGCATTAAAAAAATTAACACATACCATAGTGACATTTGATCCAGTGCAGTCTGGCTAGTGACTTAAGGAGGCAGGCGAGGAAGCACTGCTTTGAATGAAACATTTAGCCTACGTTTTAAAAAACGCCCAGACCACTCCTGTTGACAGGAGCATCAGTCTACTCTTTCTGCAGTAAGGAATTTCTGTTGACTACAGAAGAGCTGTGAAGAGCACAGTTCATTTTTTGTTCATGTAAACCAGACAGCAGATTTGTAGAGTACCATTTGATATGCTACCACTTCACAAGTGTGTAAAGGCCTGAACACACCAACCCGATTTTGGCCAGTTTTGGCCGACTTGACATGTGGAGTCGGCCAGTGGCCGTCGGCCTCAATTACCAATCTGATTGGTTGAGTCCTAACCCTTCGAAACATCTAGGTAGCAGAGGACTTCGTTTAAACTGCCATACATTCAGCGATGTAAGTTTCGAACCCATTTTGATAAACCTTCCTAACATATTTTTGCTAGAACTAAGTTTCTGAATGTGTGTGTTATTTCAGGTTATTTCCCATTCACTTTTCATTTACTGTGCTAATATTACCTAGCAAGCTAGCTAGCTAGGTTAACGGACGAGAAGTTATTTATTTTGTGCCCAAGAGAGTGTTTCGTTGGCATCACACACAAGCAATGGCAATAAAATAATACCCACTATATAACACTTTATTTGAAGGCGTCTACATGAGGGTGACATGTAACCGTCATAAGAATGACATGACACATGTCATGCACATTAATGACACATTATTGATGTTTATGACTGTTGTCATAATGTGTCATTCGGTTTTTAGAATGTCAAGTTGACATTGTTTGAGTGTCATCAAGAAAAGAAAGATAGTTACTGAAATGTTGTCAAGATATTATGTTTTGATTCTAAAAGTGAAAAGAATGGAAATGTGTAGTTTGTTACATTTGTATTATTTGAGCCAATGGGAATTGAGCTAGAGGTCAAGGGTGATCAGGAAATAAGCAGGAGAAAGAAACGGCGAAGGGAGAAGAAGGTAGAACGACTGCTAAGACGGAGAAGTTTACAGCAGCCTAAAACAAGTATACAGTAGCCTTTGTATTTAGTGGGTAGAACGACTGCTAAGACGGAGAAGTTTACAGCAGCCTAACACAAGTATACAGTAGCCTTTGTATTTAGTGGGTAAAACACTAATTTAAACATTACTGCTAGACGGTGAAGTTGTGTTGTAAGTGAAAACTTCGAGAACACCGACCGAGAGTTTCCCTCGAGTATAAAGCCTTCAGCTAGTCAGCAAGAGCTAGCTGCTAGCTGCTAGAACTCTGCGGCATGTCAATGACTTTGCGTGAGATAGCCTGCACGGCCACGTATCCTCTCCGAATCTCCACGAGACTCGCTGCAGACGTCGGTCCATCCATTACAACTAGCCTACACGCTGAGTTTTCTTTGTTGCGCTGAAAGAGCCGTTTTGGTTTTAGGCTTCAACTCACACTAGCAACGTTGCAGGCCTGCAACACAAACTCTTGACAACTGGTTGGGTAGCCTACTCGTTTTGTATTTATTTACTTAATAACTGCCGGCTATAGTATAGGGTTTGGTATTTTATTTTAATGCAAAATAAAACCATTGTTTATGTATGGTTTATTTACTGCTTGGATGTTGGTTGTATTACATTTGATACCTGAAACCAGAGAGGGTTAAAGCGGAGCGAGAGGCGCAAACGTTCAATCTTTTCCACGTTCTGTCTTCACAAGGGGGAGGGGGGCCAAATCCCCCTTTAAGCAGACCTGCTAACATTCGAACTGAACTGCTTGCCGATCTGACAGAGATTGATATCCCACTATGACGTCTTTGCAACACGCCTCTTTAAGCAGACAGGAACTGTTCGAATTTTGCTTCCATAGAGATGCATTACGTTGCTCTATCTTGTCAGTAATGAAGGATCTTTGCTGAAACTAAAAGTTAGCCTATTGAAAACTATTGAAGTTTGAGTGTAATGCATGTGTAAATAAGAGTAAATAGGGAATTTGCATATACAGTGCCTATAGAAAGTCATCATACCCTTTTGAAATAGTTACTTTTTTTGTCTTACAGCATGAAAACAAAACCCATTTTTAAAAAATCTTGTTCCAGTTGTATTTACAAATTTAGCTGTACAACATCAACATAATGAAAAAGAAGTCAACAGTTCTGAAAATTAATAAAAAATGATAAACTAGAATAACAGGGTTGGAAAAGTCATCATACCCCTGACTTAATACTTTGTAAAGCTTCCTTTTGCTTTCATTACAACCATCAATCTGTTTGGATATGTCTCTATTATAGCTTTGCACACCTAGATAGGGGAATATTTGCCCAATTTTCCGTGCAGAAATGTTAAAATTTAGTGAAATTCTATAGGGAATGGCGATGGACTGCTCTCTTCAAGTCAATCCACAGATTTTCCATAGGATTTAAGTCAGGGCTCTGACTTTGCCACTCAAGGATATTCACCATCCTATCCTTAAGCCACTGCTTTGTTCTTTTGGCAGTATGTTTAGGATCATTGTCGTTTTGGAAGGCGAATGACCTGCCCATCTTCAGTTGTCTAGGAGAGGGACGCAGGTTTTCCTTAAGAATGTGGGTGTACTTGGCAGCATCCATTTTCCCTTCTATCCTGACCAATTGCCCAGTCCCCGCTGAAGAGAAACATCCCCACAACATAATGTTGCCCCCACCATGCTTCACACTAGGTATGGTGTGTTTTGGGTGGTGTACTGTGTTGGTTTTCGCCAAACATTGCACCTGGAGTTCAGTGCAAAAACACATCTGGAATATTCTGCTACCATGTGGAAAAAGCTTTTATGGTCAGATGAGACTAAGATCGAACTTTTTGGAGACTAAGATTGAAGTTTTTGGACTGAGCTCCAGGCGCTAACCAAACACAGTATACACACCCAAACACACCCAAAACACACCATACCTACTGTGAAGCATGGTGGGGGCAACATTATGTTTTGGGGATGTTTCTCTTCAGCAGGGACTGGGCAATTGGTCAGGATAGGAGGGAAAATGGATGCTGCCAAGTACACCCAAATTTTTGAGGAAAACCTGCGTCCCTCTCCTAGACAGCTGAGGATGGGGAGGTCATTCGCCTTCCAATAAGACAATGATCCTAAACATACTGCCAAAAGAACAAAGCAGTGGCTTAAGGATAGAATGGTGAATATCCTTGAGTGGCAAAGTCAGAGCCCTGACATAAATCCTATAGAAAATCTGTGGATTGACTTGAAGAGAGCAGTCCATCGCCATTCCCTACAGAATTTGACTAAATTTTAACATTCCTGCACGGAAAATTGGGCAAATATTCCCCTATCTAGGTGTGCAAAGCTATAATAGAGACATATCCAAACAGATTGATGGTTGTAATGAAAGCAAAAGGAAGCTTTACAAAGTATTAAGTCAGGGGTATGATGACTTTTCCAACCCTGTTATTCTAGTTTATCATTTTTTATTAATTTTCAGAACTGTCGACTTTTTTTTCATAATTTTGATGTTGTACAGCTAAATTTGTAAATAAACCTGGAAAAGATTTTTTTAAAAATGGGTTTTGATTTCAGGCTGTAAGACAAAAAAAGTAACTATTTCAAAAGGGTATGATGACTTTCTATAGGCACTGTAAGTGTGGGATCACTAAGCTAAGTGGTTATATTAGAGGTGATGAATGAACGCTTGCATTAATTAGTTTATTTAATACTTTAAACTTAAAGAACTCAGGATACCTACCCATGGCAACGAGGCGCTAATGTATTATTGTTTTGCTAAATTCATTGCTGAAATAAACTCTTTGAAGTCATGACTTGAGTATGGTGTTTGTTGTTATTATACTTGAAATTAAGACTCAATGTTCCAGAAATGTAAAATGTGCAGAAACGAAACCTACATGACAGTGTAATGACAATTCATGACATGTTCAGGAAACAACCCGACCGGCTGACCGGCAGCAGAAAAGCAGTCGGACTATCAGTCAGGCGCTCGTCTCCCCTGGTCGGTCAAAAAAGTGCCACTGAACACGCCGAAGCGACGCCGTCGCCGATTGCACGTTCTGTGCGTGCGTGAAGTTTGAAAAATTACCCATAACTGCAGGCTTCAGTCAGCCGAGTAGATATCATGCAGGATTCACGGAACTAATTGCCTCTAGTTTTCGGACTTCTCTGATTAAGCAATAAGAAAATATAAATACAATTGTATAATGTGTATTATTTTATTGTCACAGGACACACCAAACAGACTCAAGTCCCCGACTGCCCGACGACCGACCACCAGGTTTGGTGTGTTCAGGCCTTAACACAGTGAGTTGTTCAAATATCCAGATACACTTTATTTCTACTTGTGAGTGGGACACCGCCTCATAAAAGCTGCCATGACGTGATGTTGATAAGGTTGCTAAAAACACAGACATATTCTGCATCACCATTTGCGCTTTTCCAATCTAAGTAGCAGCATTGCCAGAAAAAAAAGTCACAGCTGTATTAGGCAACTGACAGAGATTGCTAGTTCAGCCTAATATGTTTGAGAAGGAAGAGATGAGAAGATATAAATATGTTACTTGGCTATGACCAGAGAAGACAAGGGAGTGGCATTCCTCAGATGGGTGAGGGTTGAAAGTGACAATGAAGTTACCTGTTTTCTAGTGAACAGGTATAACCTTCCAGTCTAAATTCAAATGAGCAATAAATCCACCTCGTTCAACTGAACTAAATTGGTATGTACAGTACATTAGGAGATTGAATGCACATTTCACATGTCTCCAGTCAGGAGTTCTTATTCAAATGGTTAAAAGGTGAATATACAGTAACACTTATTTAGGCTCTGTACTTGAATAAAATAAAAACAGTGACTAAATACAATTTCTGTAAATGAATGTTATGTTAATTAATGTAAATGAATGTAATGTTAATTAATCTCGGCACTTGATTTGAATTATGGATCACATCTAGTATTGTCCTATTTAGGAAATTGCTTGCCGTCTGAAAGCAACCGAACATTGTGATATAAACAGTGATTGGAAAGGGAGAGGTGAGGGTAGCCTCTTAATTTGGTTGCAATGCAATCTCATCGTTCAATGGCACCAATTTTCACACAATAGCTTGTAATACCTTGATCAATTTTTTACAATTGATACTGGCTAATTAGTCATATGAAAGCTATAATTTAGTGTTTAAAATAGTATCATATTTTCAGATTCTGGTTCAAACCAAATACTTAAATTATAACCTATAGGCCTAAGAGAGAAGCTTAGTTGAATGGCTTCCTGGTTCTGGTTTGAACTAAATGTTAAAATAATGTATGTCCCCTTGGTTAAACACTCCCCTGCTAGAAGTCTTAGATCTTCTGATCTGTTTTTGCTGACTATTCCCAAAACTAAATTTAAATGTAGAGGAGACCGTGCCTTTGCTGCTATTGCCCCCAAACTCTGGAACAATCTCCCCCACCACATTAGACTAGCACCTTCTCTAAACACTTTCAAATCCCATCTCAAAGCCCATCTCTACTCCTTAGCTTTTAACTCAGTTTAAGACCCCTCCCCCCCCCTCACCCTAGATTTTAGATGCTTAACTTCTTTACTTACTTCTTCTTTATCTATCTTTATTGCTTTGTCTTTATGTTTTTTTTATACTTTGTTTTACTATTAATATTTTATTTACATATTATTCTCACTGTATCTACTCTACCATTATTTTGCATTGCTATTTTGGTTTCATTATTATTATTATTATTATTACTTACTAATCTTTACTATGATTCTTTAAAGTTATTTTATAATTATTTTACTTTATTTTTTATTTTATTTTATTTTACAGCACTTTGGTCAACTGTGGTTGTTTTTTAAATGTGCTATACAAATAAATTGACATTGACATTGACATTGGTTTGTTTTTATTTTAGAAAATTAGGCATTTCAAATATGTGAGGCTGGTTGGCTCAAGGCCACAGCATGACTTTAATCTTCACAAATGTCAAAAATAGGAATAGTTTGAGAGATGAACGATGGAGCGAACACATCTCCAAAGAGTGACAACAGCTCTGGGTGTTTGAGAAGGATCACTATCACTGGTTTGCTAAATTAGACTCTGGCAAAGTCTAGCCTATCTGTAAAGAACAGACCTGTATCTGTCTTTTAATTATTCAAATTATGCTAGGCTACAAGTCTTTTGGGCCTATGTTTTATTCTTAATTATTCTTTATTGATTTGTTTCATTTTATTCATATTCATATTATTATTATTATTCATATTCATATTATTATTATTATTATGAATAATAGGCCTACTCTTTACCCATCTATGCTTTTATCTGCTAAGTACTGTTTGGTTTTTGTTAAAGTAGCCTAAAGCACATTGAATGACCTATGAAATGCGCTATATAAATAAACTTCACTTGACTTGACTTGAGAGGAGGAAAGATGAATCTGCATCTTTACGTTGATGCACCGTTTTATCACAGATTGATTGGAAGAAAACCACGACAGTGTGTGCCTATTTGGATAGCCAACCAAATGTAGGTTACAGTAGCCTATGCTTACAATAAGCTAACCCAACAACATATAGTACATGAACCTTAACTTACTTCTGTTGTCCACATTATGAACGATGTGGAGGTCATGCTCTACTGTTGTGCTGTGCGCATATGTAACAGTCACTGACAGAAAGAGCAAGAGGGCGAAAGCAATCATGCCCCGTCGGTACCGAATGGAACCCCGTCTGGCAGGGATCTCCAGAGCAGCTGATAGCATGGCAGTCTTCAAGTGACAGTCAGTGAACTCTACATAAACGGAAACGAGATATAAGTTATATAGGTCAACGAAATACTGTTAAATAAAAGTAGACTACACTAGGCTGTAGCATTGTTTGTAAACTCACCTGAAGATTTTGGAAGCTGAGAGATCGTTCCAACTGCGAGATTGAGGCTATGGTGGTCACTTGGTCTTCAACTGTTATGTGTAGCCTACACAATCACATATATAGAGGGCTAACTTTCCAAGTCATCACACATAAGCCTTAACCGAGATAGCGTCAGACAGTCGACACAGGCCTACTTAATGACCCACCCCCGTGTCATCATTCGGCTACTCCACCCCCACTCCCCCTGTACAGCGTGCCCTTCCTATTAGTAGCCTAATGAAGCCTGAAAAGATGTCCGTGCCGTGTCACGTCTGAATGCTCTTCATCACTGAGTCTATGACAAGAAGGCAGCTGAGATGCTTCGCAAGACTTAGCCTACACTCTTTAACCGCTGTCAAGGGACCTTTGCACTTGTGTTGGTAATCATAGGCTACATAGCTGCTTATTTATTTATTTATTTTAATGGCGTTCATAATTAGGCCTGGGCTAATTAATTAATTCATTCATTCAGTCATTCAAAAGGCTAAATTAATTGAGGGTATCTGTTTTTAATGACGTTGAGATTACAACCACTCAATAAAATATTGATACAATGTTTTTAAAGATGCACAACAAGTTAGAATGAAATAAACACAAAAAGACAATATTTTAGAGGGGGGAAGCAATTAGAACACAAACTGACACAAAAAGATATGTGGTAACAGTTGTTTAAGATCATTCCAGGATGTTGGCGCATTAAAGCAAACGATTGACTACCAGGTCTGAAAGTGGGAGCATCAAACAGTCATTTTGATCAGGTCTGAAAGGGACTAGAATAACTTATTTCACCTGGATGATGACCTGTGTAGGTTACTTTATCAGAGAGGGTGGTCATCTAAGTAGACCTATTCAAAATTTTAGGCCTAATTTTTAACTTTTAAGAAGAAGAAGAAGAAGAAGAAGAAGAAGAAGAAAAAACATATATGGAGACCACACACTCAAAACCAGTGCAATGTGCAAGTAGTGCTTACATCACTTAAAATGGAAAACTCTGAAAGACCACTCTTTTTTCTCCCTCTCTCTCTGTGTGTGTGTGCGTGCGTGCGTGTGTGAGTGTGTAAGGTTAAAACTGTTGGTGGTCTGATAAACAGGTCTCAGCCAAACACAAGTCTAAATCAAGTCTAAAACATGACCCAGGTTTTGGGTAATGAAGCTGAGGCTGTAAATCTCAGCCTACACATAGTGTACCATAAGTCACCCCTCAGACGTGGGACCATTTAAGCCAATCAGCAGACATGCCCATTTGGCGCATGTAATCTTGATCTTTCTTGTGCTCAAATGGCATTTCAGAACAGAAAGAACAAATATCCTGAAACATGAAATTAAGAAGGTAGTGAGCATCGAGCCAAGTATTCTTTGTATAATATTAACTTTTCATTACTGTGTTGCTGATTTCAAACACCACAAAAACTGCTTATCTAATAACATCTATCAAAGTGTTATTAATCTTACATCAAGATAAGAACAAATCTCGATAGAAAAGACTTACCTAGCACTTTCTCATAAAGTCATTAATTTAAAAGGAGTTTGACTTCTCAGGCCTCATCCTGAAAACAATGTCTGGAATTTTAATAAAATTCCTGTGGGACTTCGGGAAACCTGCTTATTCCTTTATATTGGAGACAGTACATATTTGGCATTTTTACTGACACTTAACAAATTCTGGACAAAAAAACATGGTGGGTGATTTTTTTTTTATTAATGTTTTTTTTATATATATATATATATACCAAATTCGCACTTTCACCAACACCCTCTGACTTGTAAAATATGCAGCTCTGGGGGGGAAAAAAGAAAAAAGACCATGGCACATTTTCTGATGTCATCTCACTCAATTTCCAGAGTGTATGTTCCTGACAGTAATACATATATGCAGTATACTATTTATAAATAAGGAAGATTTAAAGTAGATTAATCATAGTCTATACAAGTGCTGATTTTCTGAAAGCCTATGAACTAAATAACAAACAGGGAAAAACAGGTGACAAGAAAGGAAAATAAATAACACTGCCTTTTTAGTCCAATTCATTCATCTTTCTGCTAATGGACCCACTTCTCAGTTTCTTTGCAGTTTTTTTCTGTTCAATCTCTATTTGGCCCTTTTGGTCTCATATCCTTTCAACAAGAAATCCTTTCTGCCTTTCAAATCCAAATGCATAATGCCATTCAGTTGTGAACACCAGACTCATTTGATATTTCATCTCATCCAAAAATAAGTAATATGATGTTTTTTTCTCCCCAATTTGACCATTTGTTTCTTCATATCTATGGTATTGATCAAAAGAAAACAAGATGGACTAATACATGCATACACAGAGATGAGAGGTTTCTCTTTGTGTATAAAAGCCTAACTGTACATTGCAGGATGGTAATCAACTATGTTTTCTTTGAGTGATAGAGAAACAGATAGATTAACTCTATAAGTAATACAGATATATTATCATATCATCCTTGTGATGGAAGCACAATGTTAAACAACTTCACAAATAATTCAACATGGATTTTGAGTTTGCATTACAGCTAGTAATTCACGATTAATAATTATTTTACAACATTTAAGCTCTGGTGTATTTTAGATTTTACAGGCTCTCTGCGAAACCGAGGACAGAGGATATGCATGGAAAGTAATGTTAGCTTGAATTCCCTATTTTCCATATATCAAACTACAAGGGACTATGGTCATGGAGGGAAGGAGATTGCATTTTATTCTTTTCACGTTAACATTGTACTTATTGCTAAACTATTTAATTTATAATACCACAACAGACCTATATTCCTAGGAATTTTACAAGGGCCATCTTTAACATGAGCCTTGGTAGAACTCTAAGGTGGGGAGGCTGGATTTTATTTTTGAGAATTCACTGACTTGTCATCACAACTGAATCTCTGTGATTCAAATGCTTGACTCAATGAGGAGATACATGCATTTAATGGAACCATGTTGTACGAAGTAATGTGCTTGGTGATAGGTCTGGCATTTTATTCCATCCAGGATCCATTTGCTGGTCAAACAACTTTGAAGAAGAACCACAAATAGTAAGTCACATCGCACCACATACGCACACACAAAGAATTCAAAGTCTACTTTTCGAACCTTTGAAAATGTCTCTTAAAACTCATGTTTCCATTAAAAATTGCCACAAAGGTGAAGTCTTCTTAAAACTGCACACTATTTTCAGTGAGTGCATTTTAATTACCAGTTAGACCACACAGTTAGTAATACTAACCTGTTGGCATGACGGATATGCATGGAATCACAACGTGTATGCATCTTGTTCTAACAATTTCTTTTCACACTTATTCCTCTTTTCAGCCTTCTTCACAAATTATTGCCGCACACAACACCCTTCCTCATGCTTGACCTATACAGCTATGGTGAAGATAAAACTGTCACAGTCGAAGGGTCAACAGTTATACTATGGCAGTGGTATGTGGTGCAGAGAAACATGTATATCTCACTAAAGAAAAGATCATTTTCACTGTACAAATGACTGCATAACAATATCAATAATACGGGTTATATTTCCTTTTCTATTGCAAATTGTTAACTTTATAACTTCTTTTCTTGGTATTCAATTTTAAATTATTAATATTTCCCTCCAAACAAGAGAATTTCATCTGCCAAGATTACCAAATCTTTCAACAAATTCATACCAACCTGTGGAAGTATTTTATTCACTGCTAAAAATGCTTATTTTACCTAGGCTATTATTAATCTTATCTTTTATTTAGATTTAAAAAATAAAATAATAGTTGTAATTGCTCTTAGTATAAAGACACTTACTTAGTGCTTTCTCATGAGATCATTTTGACTTATTCAAGATTTCTTTTACAAGGAATTACCCAGGGGGCAAAAAACCAATTTCAGACATGGGCTGCTGTAAAAGGTTCTCAGATAAAAATGAAATCAATGATGTCTGAGGATAACAACCTGGGTGGACAACCCGGTGAACAAGCTGCTAGAAACTTGCAATTAGGGTCAAAACAATGCTACCTCAAATTCTGCTTTCCCCGGAACCACCAACAACATCAACAGCGATGGTCAGAGCGCGATTTACCAACTGGCTTTTATGTCAACTACTAGCCATCTCATCTGACGAAGTTCTGCCCCAGTGATTACAAGTGTAAACATACAATCTGACAGCGCCCTGACTCTTGCTTGGATGCAGTCAATTGGACTACGTTAATGTAGACTTTTCTGGTTTTGTTTGAGTGACTGTTCTTCTGTTTCTTCTTATTACAGTGCATGAAAATGCACTGTACTGTTCTTCCTAGGCTTCTTATTACAGTGCATGAAAATGCACTGTACTGTTCTTCCTAGCCATTTTCTTATTATTATAGTGCATGAAAATGCACTATATTGTTCTTCCTAGGCTTCTTATTACAGTGCATGAAAATGTACTGTTCTTCCTAGGTTTCTTCTTATAGAAGATGGTTTTGGCCAAAATCCTACATGGTTCCTTTAAATGTGGGGTTCCAAGTAATTTCAGTGGAACTGTAATTGGGTTATTGTTATGTATTTATTCTTTACTGTATTATACAGTATGTTGTCTTTTTAACTAATACAATGTTTTACACAGCAACCTTTTCGCATTTACATGCAATGGTAATTTCATCCATGGAATTACATTTTCTTGTTTTATATTAGCTGTTTCGTCTTTGGTTTCCTCGGAATACCTTGTAGGCTAGTCTAATAGTCTTAATAAATGAATGGCCCAAATGAGAGAAAAAATTATACTATGTGACTGTATAGCGATTAGGGAGACTTGGCTGAACCACATCCTTATTTACATTTTATATACTGTTCAAGAAAGCAGTAGCAGTAGGAATAGTTCGGAATTTTGGACATAGGACCTCATTTTCAACTTAGCCGGGGTGATATAGGTCGGTGGAGACAGTTTACATCGTATTTTATATGGTCCTTAACTTGCAGCATTTGCCTTTGCTAAGCTGGTACTGAGCTAACGCAATTCAACGGTAACATCAATAACAGTCTTACCAACTCCACTCCCAAGACAAAAAAATTCAAACGTCAGACTATTGATGTACATGTCTGTGTTGATAGAATAATTTTAGAAAAACAACTAACCTTACATCTCAATGATTTATTACATTTTGAGGGACTAGTTTCTCAGCAGCAGTGAAATTTTACTTTCTAGATAAGTGGTACTGCGTCAAAAAGTAAAACAAGTGAACTCCAGTCGGGACTTCTAGTAGTAGCCACCTATAAAGATGGTGATTCAGTGTGCATTCAAACATTGTGAAAATAAACGCTACAGATGGACACCACAGAGTTTCCACCAATTTCAGTTAAAAGAACCAGAAGGGAACCAATGTGGCTTCTTGTAGCCGTCTTGGAGCCAGCAGAGACTGTACTGAAGTTGTGAATATGTAGGATAGTGATCATTTTAGACCAGAGGACAAACCCCGCAGTCTGAAGGACCACAAGTTACTGAAAACAAATGCCAGAACAGAACAGCTACTAATGAACAGATAATTACTTTTGGTAGCTTACTCTTGCTAATAAAGCAAGCCCCTCTCGTAACGTTAGCCTAGCTGCTTCTGCTAACTTTAGACGGAGACTATGCTACATGCAGCGGCGGTGATGTTATGTGTGTTGTAGCCTGGCAGAGTGGAATTAGTTGGAGCGGCAGGTAAAAAAACTTGTGTGAGTGTCACAAAACCGTCTTCCTCTGTAGTCTGGATAATATCAATCCGCTACTGCTATACAGGGAACAAAGTATAGGCTATTGCAGTGCGATGCAAGGTTAGTTTTATTTCTAATATTATTCTATCAACACAGATATCTGCATCGATAGTCTGATGTTATCATTTATTTGTTTTGGGTGTTCTGTGGAGTGGGTTAAGACTGTTTTTAGTGGCAGGCTGGATGTTACTGTTGAATTACGTTAGCTCAACACAAGCTAAGCAAAGGCGACTGCTGCAAATATAAGGACTGGATAAATTAGATGAAAACTGTCGCCACCGACATATATCACCCCGGCTAAGTTGGAAATGTCCTATGTCCTATGTCCAAAATTCCTTTAAGCTCGCCCACCGACTCTATACACAATGTGATTGGTCCGGTGATTTTGCCAAAGCCCAGCTCCCAAGCTCTACGGAGAGTTGCTAGACTGACCCGGGCAGCAAATTAGATTTGCTGCTGCTAGGGGCGTCTAGATTTCTTGGCTACATTGAATGACCTCTGTGTATGAAATGCGCTACAGTATCATGAACTTGACTTGACTTGACAGCAATATCAATATCCAGATAACTCAGTGATACCTTAAAGGGATATTCCGCCATTTTTGGAAATACGCTCATTTTCCACCTCCCCTCGAGCAAAACAATCGATATTTACCTTGTTCCCGTTCATCCAGCCATTCGGTGAGTCTGGCGATACAACTTTTAGCTTCAGCCTAGCATAGATCATTGAATCGAATTAGACCATTAGCTTCTCGCCTGCTAGCTTCATGTTTAAAAGTGACTAAGATTTCTGGTAATTTTCCCATTTAAAACGTGTCTCCTCTCAAGTTAGAAAGTGCAATAAGACCAACTGAAAATGAAACCTGGCGTTTTTCTAGGCTGATTTGACATGGAACTACACTCTCATCTGGCGTAATAATCAAGGCAACTTGCAAACTACTGGTACTGCTACTGCTTGTTGTCTATGGGGACTATTTTCAGATGCTGCGTACGATATCACTGCGCCTATGGTACGTTTGCAAGTTGCCTTGAGGGAAGGTGGAAAATGAGCATATTTCCAAAAATGGCGGAATATCCCTTTAACTTCAATACCATACCTATGCAGCACATAACTGGAGCAAATGTCACTACAATATACAACTAGACAGAGACATGAAGCATTGTTCTAAATTATGACATGTAATGAGAAAGTCTAGCTGTAATGCTATAAAGTTTGTAATGGCTTAATATGGAAGAATAATTAAATACAAATATATCTAAGTATATACAAGAAATCATACAATTCAATACAAGTTCACAAGAACAAGTGCTTGATTTCCTTTGTCATCATTTCACATCATAAACATCAATAAAAATCCCTACTTCCAGTAATAAATGCATTAATGGAATATAAATACAAGCCGTACAATATACAAACACATAGAGACAACACACAAATATAAGTGATGAAATCATTCGAAGGTTTTAGGGTACGTTAGGTATGATAGTTGTGATGATTCAAAAGCTTTTGGTTCTTGGTTCTTCAACTTCTCTTGCTTGGTCTGTCACTCATTAAGCTGACTGGAGATGCCTGTAAATAGAAACACACTACATGAATAGTAAGTTCACAGTTAAAGGTAGGGTATGGAATGAGCTTTTTTGGTCATTTTTGCAAAATCACTTGAAATCCTATTCCTAACCCACTTACAGCCACTGAGTTGGAAGTACTGAAATGGAAATTAAACATGTCAATCATCTGCAGAACGGGCAGGGCTCGAAAAACTCCAGCCAATAGAATTCTAAACCCCATACCATCATTTCACAGCAATCTAACGGTCTTCCTCTTCCTCCTCCCCCTCCCCCTCCCCCTCCCCCTCCCCCTCCCCCTCCCCCCCGCACGCGCGACCCGTTCGTGCACATAGCAAGAACCAAACCAGATTCTGTTCAATATACACACCTATGGCTACTGAAAGATGTAATAGCCTATATCAAATGTTATTTTGGTGTATTAAAATGCATCGTTGTTTTAGAATTTCCGAACGAAAGGGCTGGTAGACTGGTGCTTTTACCATAATGGCTATAAAATCATTGTCTGATTTGTGGAACTATTACCTACAACCCTTTGGAGGTGAATAAAGAATGTAATTGGGGAAGTTGATGTGGGCGATTGTATGGAGACTAGAGCTCATAGTGCTGTAGACCGTAGACGCCAGGCTGACATTTCATTTAGCCTGGCTCGCTCTCGCGCATAATTTTCGTTGGTGCAGGGAGGGCGGGACTTGAGGTTGTATGTATTCAAAATCTGCCGGCCGTTTTGCGAATTCCGTACCCAACCTTTAAAGTTATTAAAAACAACAATTATTTAATTAATTTTCAAGCAGAGACACTGCCTGATCTCAGTTGTATTTTTTCTGATTTGTAGATGTCCATAAACCTATAATATAAGCATAGCTTTGATCAGTTGAGAACCATACAGCCTTTCTGTCATATTAGAACCTGAAAGAAGTCATTCAAGCCTTCACGGCCGTAACTACCATTGAGGACACCGAGGTCATGCCCTCTGTATTTTTTTCTTCAAGTTTCGTTTTATAACTTTTATAAAAGTCTTGTTCCGCATTGAACTGATATGGAACGCTCTTCCGTATTTTCAAATACGCTCTTCCGTATTTTCGTATTTTATATTTCAAACCGATTTACACACATAGTCAAAACATAACATATCAGTATATGAAATAACGTTAGCTGGCATTGAACCCTATTATTAGCTATCCTAGCGAACGTTTATCCTAGCAATGAACTTGTTAAACGTGCCGTCCCATTCAGAGTTTATGGTTGCTATAACAACCCTATAACAATCACTGATTTTGAGTTAAACAGGAAGATATGCTTCCATAGCTTTTGGCCATGTTGTATTCAAATTTGGCAAAACAATAGACTCGACTGTATTATCTCTGCTGTTTTTATGGACGTTGGAAGAATCCACGTTGTTTTGTTGTTACATATAGCCTTCCAACCGGTTGCAGCGGAGCTTGCTACCGACGTTAGTTTCAGTTTCTCTCGCGTAAACGCGCACATGCATGCATTGAATGCACGCTCACACTACTTAATTGCATGCCTGTATGTTTGAAGACGCCAAACTAGTGAGTATTTCCTGATTGCAGAAAAGTTTGTTTTCTTTTTCTGTTGGTCCGCGATGGCTTGATCAGTTGCAAATCAGACGAAGCGCCGGGAATAATTTCACTATGTGGCTCCATAGGCCTGCAGTGTTCACGTCGCGGACCGGCGCCAGTCTGCGGCCCATAGTTTGAGAACTAGCATGTAGCATTGACATCAATTCAATCATTTGCAAGACATCGTTTTAATCCAAATTCAAATGTACACTGTATGTGTAGTCACTGTCAGAGGCTTAAAAGTTGAGATGAATAACAGTGATTCACACCCCCCATTTGTGCCCTAGCGCCCCCCTCTATGCTGCCTCGTCCACAGCGCCCCCCAACAATGTCCGAACGCCCCCTGGGGGGCGGTACCGCCCCCGTTGAGAAACCCTAGTCTACAGGACTCATATTTCATGCTATATTGGTCTACTTTTGCACACAGCTTCACAAGACCTGGTGCTAGGGATCAGTTGTGTTTCTAAGTCCATACCTACACCTAGAGGGCTGATATGTGGTCAGTTCAGAGATGCTTGTTATCCGGCAGAAAGAAAAAACTAAATTCGAGCCTCTATAACGCCATGCCAGTGCATTCCACAATTATTCTGATTATTTCCTAAGAAACTACAGTCTCTTAGCTTCCCAAAGAGGTAGGCCAAACTGGGTGGGAACCGCCCAATACGCGATTATTCAAAACTAATTGCTCCAGTTACACAATTCTGGATATGGTGGGAACATGCAGGGACCCATGTTTTCTCTCTTTATGCTACTTGCACGCACAATGGTCGTAAGCTTAAAGCATATAAAGGGGAGAGCTACTTACCATGCCATCCACGATAGGTTTTGGTATTCATACAAGTCCTTAAAATCAATTAGTTTAATTGAACAAACACTTGAAAAGCTGGAGGCAGAAGGAAACCAGATGTAACAAGCATTAAACACTTACTCTGTGCCGTTTCTACATCCATGTTCCTATGTGACCCAAACGAGCAGTTCCTTTTTGGTCTTGCACCCAAATCTTTGCTAGAATTTTGGTTTTGGTAGTCATTTTCGTTTTTGGCTTGATGTTGGTTTTGCTGCAATTTTTCCTCAGTGTCTGGTTGGTAGTGTCCACCTTCCTCAGCCACCATATTCTCAATTTTCTTGATAAGACCAGGAAGTTGAGGGTGTTCCCCAAAAATATAGTTATTGATGACATGGTACCTCTTGTTACATTTATCCACCACCCACTGGAGGTCAGGGCCTTCCCTTCTTATGTATCTCTCAATTGGTTTGTCCCGCAAGACTTCAGCCCATGTGAAAACCACCAATGTGTGCCTCCACACGTGATCTCCAAGCAGAGCCAGATTCTCTTCGATACAAGTACGATCAACCTCTGTAAACATTCCCACAGGAATGACCAGCAAGAAAGCATGAGGTCCTGGAAGACACATGGTGGTTCCTCGCACCATTTCCTGCTGATATACTGCAGGGGTAGTTTGGGTGGAGAACCATCCTGGGGTATCCACCACTATGACCTGACGACCGCACACATTTGCTTCACGTTTTACACAGAATTCAGCAGCACGTTCTAAGCGGAACTCCTCATGACCAAGGATTGTATTACCAGTTAAGCTTTTGCCTGGCCACCTCCAACCTAGCAGTACCAAGCGGAGCTCGGACAAATGTTTCTCATCAACAGCAGCTAGTGTGGATTGCTCGTCTTCCCCTGAATTTGGAACACCATCACCTGAAGAAAAATAGATGCACATTAGTACATTATCTAATTTTCAAGAGGTTACATGATCTAGTTTCATAAAGGAAATTTAATTTCATTCTCTTAAAAAAACAAATCCTATTCAGTGTTTCCTCTAACAGGAAAAGGCATCCTGTCCTGCTGTATTCCAATGAGAAAAAATCATCCACAAGGTAGGCTAAGGGTCACAGTAATGCAGCATGCAGGAATCTATATATATATATATATATATATAACGCACAAAACTTTGTTAAGCCAGCTCCATACATACAACAATAGCTGCCCAAGCTCTCCCCGGCCTCCATTTAAACTAAGGGCAAACCCATTCATTCGTGCCCAAAACAAATGAATGGGTTGGGAGCGTCGCCTGGCTGTGTCAGCAGACTGCAATACAGTCGGTCTCGAGGGGTTAAATAGCGCACGTTACTTGAATTTTAATCTGAAGAAGACCACACGGTCGAAACGTCATTCCTTTGTGCTAAAATTAAAATAAAATAAAATAAAAAAAGAAGGATTTCAAGTATGCAAACCTTTTTCCATTTTGCGAAAATAAAATAAAATAAAAAAAGAAGGATTTCAAGTGTGCAAACCTTTTTCCATTTTTTATGATCTACTCTTGTTCTGCACCTTGACCGAGGATGTGCACAAACTTTTTTACTACACTTGAATTTTAAACCAGCTCTCCTCTTACCAGTAGTGTTGTTTTTGGCGGCCTGTTTTGGTTATAGTTTTAGTCTAGTCTTTGTGTCAAGCTGTCATTTTAGTTATCTGCTTTAGTCACGTTCATACTCTTTTAGTCTAGTCAAGTTTTAGTCGACTAAAAGTATGAGCATTTTAGTCTTATTTTCGTCTAGTTTTAGTTGACGAAAACTATTGACTTTTAGTCTTGTTTTAGTCAATGAAAATTGGATTTTAGCATCTTTTTATTAATGCAATTCAATTTAAAGGGGTTGTCCTCCATAGACTGGGTAAGACTGTTTTTAGTGGCAGGCACTATAGCACCAGCGAACTCTGAAACTATAGGACTGGATGAAATGTGCAGATAACGGTCTCCACTAGGGATGTTAACCGGTGACTGTTTGACCGATGGTTGACCGTATCCACGTTAGCCGATCAAAGTTGTCGCTAGTCGGTTAAAAAAAAAAAAAAAAAAAAAAAAGATCTCTAAATTAGGCTATTATTATAGACAGTGGACTAAACGCTACTACAGCTAGCCATCTCATTCCAAGGTCGTGTTGCGTCAACAAATTATCCCTCACACTCAATTTGTAATAACTCGCCTGCTTGTAGGCTACTTAATAAACCAATAAAAACATTTGCACGCATGCCTTGGCCGGTGCGTCTTTTGCAATCTGGAGGTGCCCGTTTTATCCATTGGTTTAATCGTGTTGCAGCAACTTTCCACATAAGATGGGCTTAGATTTGGAAACACATTACATCTACATTTCAGGAAGGGTCATCAATGGTAACAGATAAGGTAATGATAATCATCTTTCTTTATTATTGTTAGTACTTCCTCAAACTATAGCGGCGTCTCTTCGGAGCTGTCATTTTCTTAAGTGAGCCGCGGCAATTTCAGTTTTAAATGAGCTTCTAACGCTAGACAAACGCCTTTATTTGCAACGCGATCACCTTGTACCCAAACCATTTCGAAACGAAGGAGCCATTTGTCCTCCACTTACTTACAAGCTCCTTGGTTTGCGGGACTCATGTTTCGTGCTGTAGGGGATTTAAAAAAAGTGACGTGAGTGAAAGTGCGGCGCCGCCGCCGGGGCTGTGTGTGTGAGCGGGGGACAGAGAGATGCGACAGAGTTGCGAAATTGCGTGGCTGTTATTTCGAATAGCGTAGAATATTTTAAACGAATCGGTTAACCGGTTTCAACCGGCTAATGAGGCTCGGTGGTCGGTCAAGAAAATGTGTAGTTTTCGCCATCCCTAGTCTCCACTGATATAAATATCACACTGGCTGACCTGGAAATGAGGTCCTATGTCCAAAATTCTGAACTACCACTTTAATAGGAAATTATACATTTTGGTCAATTTTCATGGATTAAAAAATTACAAATATTACAGGTTACATAGGCACTGAACATTGACAGTGGAATCAGGTATGTTACACAGAGTTTGGTCTCCCCCTGTCACCATGAAAGGACTATTTGGAATATTATGTAGACTGCTGTTCCTTTTCTGAGAACAATTTAACTGAAGATCAAGTTTTCCTTAGGCTATTAAATGCTGTAAGTGTAAATGCTGTAGATGCTATTTCACCATTAACTAGGTAGCCTATAAGCGTGGCTACACACAGTTGTCATCTTAATGCAGTGTTTTGTAGCCTATAAAACGCATCACGTTCATCACTCAGTTTTGGTAGGCTAACAGGCCTATGCCTTGAGTGATCGCTGCCCCTTTAAATGCGTGGGACTTTAAAGTACGTTTTAACTCCATGCTGATTTTGTTGATGAACAGCGCTGTCTTTGATTCAGTGTTTCTACCGTTTAAATAAACGACACACGCGCACTTGTGTGGTTGGTAAGGAATTGTTTTCAATAGTTTTCTTGCAATTCCCACACAACATTAGATAGCCTACTAAGCCAAGGTTCCATTAAAAATGTGTCTATGATTAGAACTTCGTTGCTGATCGGTGGAATAATGTTATTATTCTTGGCTATATGACAGCGCCAGCATCAGCTGGACAGAAGCTTACACACTAATCAAATCTGCAGTTGCCTGTTAACATTTTCATCTGAATTAGATCTACATGTGGAGGTGAGATGAGTAGCCTAGTGCAAAGTTGAACTGAGAGATTTGCCAATGTAACGGACTGAACGTAGCCTATATTTCTTAGCTTCTATTAGCGATAACGATAGGCTATACATCTACCGCTCCTTTGCTTCATGATCAAATATTATCAGATGAGTGACAGAAGCACCGGATATGACCAACAGGCCCATGCGAGAAACGCTGGTCCTCTGGTATGATAATCAGACCATGCAACCTGATGCGCCCCTGAAGTGAGAAATAGAAATACTGCAAAATAATAACACGACTAAACGACACAAAATAATGTTATAACATTCCTGTCCTTCTGGTCTTCGAAAATGAAGACATGTTAGCATGGTTTTTATTTTTTAAACCACATTTAGTCTCGTTTTTATTCGTCAACGATATTGCCTTATACATTTAATTATAGTCATCGTCACATGGCCAGCATTTACGTTGCGTCTCGTCTCGTTTTCGTCACGTGAAAAAAGTTCGTTGACGACAATATTTAGTCATAATTTTCGTTGACGAAAGCAACACTACTTACCAGTAGCCTATATCCTATAGCCATACTTTAATAATCAGATGTTATACTCATTTTGTAGGCTACACCTCACCGGCAAGCACGCACGCAAATGCTGGTTTTGCACATCTACAATATAGGCTAATTGGCCAGTAGGGTTGGGTATCGAGAATCGAGAATTGATGGGAACCGGGACTAGCTTTCCAATTCTCTCGGAATCGTTCAAAAGTTTAAATTTCTATTCCTAGTATCGATTCCCAGTCCGCTAACCGGAAGAAGAAGCCGCTAAACATCAACGAAGAAGGTGATTGCATAACCGAGCTGAGGCAACAAGACGACAGTTCATAGATTTGATATTTATATAGTAGTTGAAAACAGTGAGAAATTGATAGTAAATGTCATTCAGAAAAACCGTTGGTTAGCTAGCTCATTTAAAATATCCAAACTTTTTTGACCCTGCCTTTTACAAGAATCGGAATCGAGAATCGTTAGGAACCGGAATCGAAACAAGGAATCGAAATTCAAATTCAAACGATACCCAACCCTATTGGCCAGGCTATAGGCTTAGGACTGTATTTTGCCTTCGTGCAACTTTAGTTGTGCTTCATCTAAATTATTGTCAGTAAGGATAGGTCATATTACCAAATGGCGAGCCTCGAACATTATTTAGGATATAGAGCCTTGTCCATTACGCACTACAGTTATTTTTTAGGCTATTGTTTTATTTGAGTGTTTTTGTCTACTATGGCAAACATAGTTGAAACATTCGCTCTAAACTTCTGTATTTCCAATCGGCTTTCACAATCAGCTACAGCTGCGCCGATGATCACCATGAAAACTTGCAATGTCTATACAGAACTGCTTTCACTTCCCCGAGTCGCGAACACAACATGCACAGCAATATACCGATATTTAGCAATCACATGTATTTCCAGCTCTCAAAACCGATGAGGTCCAGATCTCAGTGGCCTCATAGCTGCCTACAGCCATGCATAATAAGCCTAATGATAGCCTAATAGTTATGACATTAATAGCCTATTAACTCATTGGCTGCCAGCCATTTTCAGTGCAGAGCGCTTTTTTCAAGATCCACCGAACGGTGAGCGTTATGACTATGTACACACTGAAGGTACCAAATGAAAGAGTAGACTCTCTTCTTTCACCAGGAAAAACGGTTTGTTTCTATCGTTTTCCGTTCTTTAGTAATCGTCAGTAGAACATGGGTTAGTTTGGCTAAAAACACCTGTTTCTGACCAAAACGGAGAAAACTATCTTTTTGTGAAAATCAACTTTTTAACGTTAGCATTTCAGTAGCATGTCAACCACGATTGCACTGTTATCTCGTCAGTCTCGTCAAGGTTGCTAGGGACTCTGATGGTCGCTATAGACTCTGAACAGGACGGTAGACTTAGCAAGCTAGCACTAGCAAAGTTGTTGTTAGTCTATATAGCAATATCCAATGGATCATACCGTTCACATGTTTTCCATCCTTGATGTAAGAAGTAAGCATATTTATTCCCTGCACCGCGTGCAAACTAGATCCACAGTGGTCGATCTTCAGTGTGTTAGCTTGTATGTCTCTACATGTGCACTCTGCAGGCAGATTCTCTGCAGGCAGATAATCATCCAAATGGCACTGCTGTCATCTAGCGGTTCGGATCGCTAGTACAGTCTGTTTACAAGCCTGAAACTCTGCCAGATCGTTCCCAAGCTCACCCATGAGCCCTCCCCATTGAAAAATGTAGAGATGCACGATATATCGGCGGCCGATATATTATTGGCCGATAAGTGACATTTTTAAAATATTATTATCGGTCCGATAACAGAATTTCGGCCGATAATTTGCGCCGATATTTTTTAAAGCCCTAAATTCCCAACTACATAAGGCCCGTCTGGCTGCATGCTACTTGAGCTTGGTTGGCTACTTCTTCCTGAAAATAATGCCAGCTGTGTGGATGTATTTCACCATTCTAACAAGATCTGCGTTTAATCTATATATGCAGCCCAAAATCCTCTCCTGAATGATCTTCATTTTAACCTAAGCAGAGAGCGAAACTCAGCCTACTCAGAAGTGAATTGTTTTGCTGGTGTGTTATGTCTGCACGTACTGCCGCGCTAGTCGGGGATACAAACAAAGTTTTTGGTGGAACAAATCCGTAGATAAGTAGTTCTAAGTATTATATTTGCATTTCGTTCGGTTGGGTTTTGTAATATTACCGCTGCAGCACTGCATGTTGTGCGCAACAGAGGGTACTTTCACTGGACAGCACTCCGCTAATTTGGCCGTCTTTTTTTGCGGTTCGGCTGGAGGTGGCACATTGGGAATCAATTAGCCTACAACAAGATACAGTCCGAGGAGTTGCAGCTTTATTTAATTAACCGCTGCTAAAACTATACATAAGTTTCCCACGAAACTCTGATTTGGTCGCTAGATTTTTCACAGCTTCTAGCCATATAGCCTATCTGCATTGAGTGTTTACTCCATATGAGAACGATTCATGCACTGTCCCTTGCCACTCACGCACTCGCACCTCAATGACGTCATGTTCACTTAAAGGAGCCAGGCATAGGCCCAGGCTATTGCTGCTGTTGACTGCTGTACCACTGAGGACTATTATGAGTTATGTACATCACTGGTGGTATACAATTACTGCAATTAAATTATGCATTAAATGTTAATTTTTATTTTTGAATTTTGAATTTATTTTTGAATATTTTTTCTCCAAGAGTAATATCGGTTATCGTATCGGTATCGGCCACAACAAGCCGATAAATATCGGTTATCGTTATCGGCCCTAAAATTCCATATCGGTGCATCTCTAGAAAAATGCAATTGACGTCTAAACATGTCAATGGCAGTCAACGTATGTGTCTAAATTGACGTTTAAAGACGTCAATGGCAGTTAATGAGTTAATGACCTCATGTCAGAATGGCACGTTGTTTAAAAAAAAAAGTTAAATACCGCCGAGTGGGGATATGTCGGAATGAACAGCGGATACCAGCTGGGTTGTAAAACATTCGAAAACTCTGCAACTGCAATCTGACATGCCGAGCATCTGTTCAATACGGAAGAAGACTTTAAGTTATATTACTTAGCCTATATATTTCTTATAACAAAACGTGAAGAAAAAATACGAGGACTGACCATCTCGTTTCTCCGCGTTTCCCCCAATACCATGGCGACAAAGAGAAATAAATATGATTTGACATTTAAGCTGATTGTTGTCAAATTTGGCAAACACAATTCGGGAGAAGCTGCGGACAGGAGCGCCACTACAAGCAAGCACTTCTAGCCCAAATTAACATGGCAACGTTGCCTATGACTAAAGTGTCTAAGTAGGCTAGTCCTACTAATATTACATTTGATTGGTAGCATGTTTGTAGCGCGCCAGTTTACCCATCCCCTACATCAAAACAGCTTAGAATCAATCAAAGAATCAGCTGTGTCGGCGTTAGGCTGTAGGAATTTTCTATAACCATTTTCATTCATTTCAACAATGGTTTATTGAAACGTCGTTTGATTAATTTCGCCAGTCATCACCTTCATTTTAATGATTAAATGAGATTAAGGAGTCGACTAATGACGGATATGCGGTCTTCATCATTAAATGCAGTTGAAATGCGGGTTGAAACTTTCAGCCACCTGGTGGTTGTTTGGGTACATTGCCTTAGCCTCGAAAAAAATCGGCTTGACAGCCTGCGGGATCTCTTCGGGAGTCCCGCTGGAAAAGGTGCATTCTCAACCCGTACCCACTGTATAATAGCCTACTAGTTACTGTAATAAGCGGTTCTCAAAAAAAGTCAACGTGAATTTACATTAAAAAAAAAAAAAAAACATGACTGAAGCCTAATTACTCTCACGTTCTTAGTGACAGGCACTCAATTTGACTTGTGCAATAACATTAAAGATAACTGGGTAACACTTTACATTACAGATCAGTAATAAGTGGGTAATGTTATGGTAATATATATGCAATTTCATGGTAATAATATTTTTAAACCACATATTACAAATAATTAATGTGTAATTTCTAGACAATTACTGTGTAATTACCATACAACAACAATGCGAGTAACTTGGGTAAAATAAAATGGTAATAACTGCTGTACATATGTACTTACCAAAGCAATAAATATTTAGGAATTAGTTATTGTGACATCTTATTTCTGTAATTATACCAACCTGATGGTGCTATGAAGGACTAAATGACATAGTAACTTTTAAGTGTTATGGCACAACTACACAATGGTCAAAGTTTTTGTGGTAGTTAGTTTGATGGTAAAATGTGACCTGTTATCTGTTATTATGATGAAATAAATAAGGTAATTTCACATTAACTGTATGGTATCAGGGCTGTAAAATGCAGTTTTGTCTTTTCGAAAGGATTTCAACAACTCCCCACTGTACAGAAAAGACAAAACAGTATTTTACAGCCCTGATACCATATAGTTATTGTGAAATTACCTAATTTATTTCATCATAACAACAGATAACAGGTCACATATTATGTCACAGTAAGTAAATCCTAAATATTAATTGCTTCGGTATATTTAAAGCAGTTATTACCATTTTATTTTACCCTTAAATCCAAGTTATTTGCATTGTTTTTGTATGGTAATTGCACAGTAATTGTCTAAAAATTACACATTAATTATTTGTAATATGTGGTTTAACTCATTGGCTGCCAGCGATTTTCAGTGCAGAGCGCTCCATACTGCCAGACGTTTTACAGCATTTTGACTGTTTTTCCAAGATCCACCGAACGGTGAGCTTTATGACTATGTAAACACCGAAGGTACCAAATGAAAGAGTAGACTCTCTTCTTTCACCAGGAAAAAACGGTTTGTTTCTATCGTTTTCCGTTCTTTAGTAATCGTCAGTAGAACATGGGTTAGTTTTGCTAAAAACACCTGTTTTTGACCAAAACATGGAGAAAACGATCTTTTTGTGAAAATCAACTTTTTAACGTTAGTGATTCAGGAGTATGTCTACCACGATTGCACTGTTATCTTGTCAGTCTTGTCAAGGTTGCTAGGGACTCTGATGGTCGCTAAAGACTCTGAACAGGACGGTAGACTTAGCAAGCTAGCACTAGCAAAGTTGTTGTTAGTCTATATAGCAATATCCAATGTAAATGGATCATACCGTTCACATGTTTTCCATCCTTGATGTAGGAAGTAAGCATATTTATTCCCTGCATCGCGTGCAAACTAGATCCACTGTGGTCGATCTTCAGTGTCTTTGCTTGTTGCATGCTGCATGCTGTCTCTGCATGAGCACTATAGGCAGATACTAATCATCCAAATGGCTCTGCTGTCATCTAGCGGTTGGGATCGCTAGTACAGTCTGTTTACAAGCCTGAAACTCTGCCAGATCGTTCCCAAGCCCACCCAGGAGCCCTCCCCATTGAAAACGGCAATTGACGTCTATAGACGTCAATGGCAGTCAACGTATGTGTCTAAATTGACGTTTAAAGACGTCAATGGCAGTGAATGAGTTAAAAACATTATTACCATGAAATTGCATACATATTACCACAACATGACCCACTTATTACCGATCTGTAATGTAAAGTGTTACCGATAACTGTAAGTCAATGACAATCGTGTAAAATGTCAAAATTCTAAATGAGTATGAAATAGTCAACGTACTATGTATTTTAGGTAATTACGCAGATCATAAATAATATAAACTTAATATGAATTCAAAATGTTTGAAATATAAACATATGATTTGAAGCCACCTTTTCACTGAGTGTGTTGGGGAAAGTACATGCCTTGTAATATCTTTGATCCCCACTGGTGTGGTGGAGGCTAACAAATCAAATCAAAAGTCTTTGATGGAAGTATCGCAGTGCATGCCAACTCACTTGATATGTTGTCTAAAGGTCAATATCTTCCTTATGTGACTTGGCATGCATTGAGATACTTCCATCATACCATATCATTGACAATCATTTGTTCTATAATGTACTTCCATTGAAACGCATTGATTTTGACTTGACTTGATGAGGTGATATGAAGTAATATCTAATATTCCCTTTGCATAGGCTTTTGGTATCCAATATAGAAGCAAAATGCAGCAATTATTTTGAAGCTGACTGTACCTATTGTTCAGATTTAGTTTTCTAGAAATATATGCAAATTATTGCATACAGTCAACTCCAAAAGTATTGGAACACATGCTTAAAGTTTAATATAAAATCATCTTTTGGAAATTGATCTTAATGCTTTAAATGAAAAAAATAGGAAATATTCAACCTTTAATGACATCAGTTTTCTTTGTGAATGGATATTGTATTGTAAATAAATAAATGTTTTCCTTAAAATATAGGGGGTCATAAGTATTGGAACGCCCATGTTAAATTCCCATATAGGATTTTTTATTTTTAAAGGGCAGTTATTTCATGGATCCAGGACACTATGCACCCTGATAAAATCCCCTTGGCATTTGGAATTCAAATAACCCCACATCAACACTATACCCTTCACCATACTAACAGTTTGGCATGCTTTATGTCAGTTTTTAGCTGTTAGCTAATTAGCTGGTTTCATTCTCATTGAGCTCAATGCAATTCAAACCAGCTAATAAGCGCTCTATAAGCGAAATTAAATTGAAATTGAAATATTAAACTTTAAGCATGTGTTCCAATACTTTTGGAGTTGACTGTATTTAGGTAAAACTGGTCTCATTTGCATATCTAAACATCACTTTTCAGAAAACTTGCAATACAAAAAATATTTGCCTTAATGTGAGTAAACAACTGTGAAAGTTTCCATTTGATATCTATAGTTTAAAATTTTACCCATTTAACCAGTAGTAAATCCCAATGGCAAAATGCATTGGAAATTGCTACCTTTGACCTTGAAAAAAAGTATGTTCCACTGGGTAGATTTTTTATATGTTAATTAGATATACCTAGGGATCACAAAAAACTTTGAATGATTACTATTGCAACTAGAAAACGTAATTTCGAGGAAATGACCAGTGCATGCAAAAGCAAGACATAAGATAAAATGTGAAACAAACTTTAATTTACAAACAGTTGTGGACAGAAGATGGTGAACAGGACAGGACAAGGCAGTGTGTTGTATGTATGTGTAAATGTAAGTGTAAATTTCAGGAAGTTAATGCAATGTGCTTATTAAACATAAATATTAGACCCGCCCACCATTGTTTTGTATGGGTTTTGATACCAAAATGCTGAATATTATCGAATATAATATGAAAAGTTGGCACTCCCCCTCCCTTCCACTAGATGGGGTATGACGTCACAAGAGGAACATTAGAGTTAACCGTGTTACGCGCAATGAAGAAATATGGGTTATGAAAATAAATGTCCCTTAAATTTGTGCCCATGACAAATCAAACGACAAAAGCCTAAGTAAACGTTTTTTTTGACCATCCATAAACAACAGATGAACCTTTGCAAAAAATGTATCCCCGCTGTCATTGGATTTGAACTAGCCCTTCACTGGCTTCTGGCTAGAGTGAAATTGAGAGACTGACACGCTAACAACACTACCAAACATATTACGGGAAGACAACAAGATTACTATAATCTTTAGTCATAGGCAACGTTAATTGAGGCCATGTGAATTTGGGATACAAGGTTTTTCACATATACCTAACGTTTTCCACAAACGCAACCGCTGCATTGCATCTGGCTGAGAGGGACATCCTCTTCTGAAGACGAAATGAAGTGGCGAAAAAAAAATGCCCTCGCTGTAGGCTATGGGTCTTTAAAATTAGGCTACATTGCCCATAATATTAAAATTATGTCGCCATCAGCCCTTTTCATTCACACTAAGTGAAAAGTCTGTGTGAAAGAGAGGCGCAGTATTCCTCCTTTCAAAAAAGCCACCGTGTAATAGCACTAGCTAGGCGTGAGGTTTATGAAAAGTCAATGGGGAAAAATATTTTGCTAATATCTCAAAAAGTATCAAATTTACAGAGCTGAAATATACATACACTTAGTCTTATTTTCAAGACCTACGTAATAAAGTTTGAATCAAGTTTCTACGTTAAACGGTTGAAGCTGAATTAGACCTGGTTAGGAGAATAATAACTAGAAATGCAATTCCAAGGAATTACCAGTGCATGAAAATGCAAAAATATATAGATAGATAATGTAGATATGGTTACTAAGGTGTAGCTAGGGTAAACATGGTGGTTGCATAGTTTAAAGAGAGTTGATGTGTGAAGGTAGACAGTTTAAAGGTTAAACATTCCAGTTGTAACTTAACTAATGATTTCTAAAAGGTATGTTAAAATGGTAAAGGGATATTCCGCCATTTTTGGAAATACGCTCATTTTCCACCTCCCCTCGAGCAAAACAATCGATATTTACCTTGTTCCCGTTCATCCAGCCATTCTGTCAGTCTGGCGATACAACTTTTAGCTTCAGCCTAGCATAGATCATTGAATCGGATTAGACCATTAGCTTCTCGCCTGCTAGCTTCATGTTTAAAAGTGACTAAGATTTCTGGTAATTTTCCCATTTAAAACGTGTCTCCTCTCAAGTTAGAAAGTGCAATAAGACCAACTGAAAATTAAACCTGGCGTTTTTCTAGGCTGATTTGACATGGAACTACACTCTCATCTGGCGTAATAATCAAGGCAACTTGCAAACGTACCATAGGCGCAGTGATATCGTACGCAGCATCTGAAAAAAGTCCCCATAGACAACAAGCAGTAGTAGTGCCAGTAGTATGCAAGTTGCCTTGATTATTACGCCAGATGAGTCTTGTGCTGATATTGATTCTGCTATTTCAACCGTTTTGTCGAATCTATCGAGTATTCATTCTTTAAAAGATTAACAGAGAATAGTTTTGAAGACATTTATTGGTGGCAAGGATGTTTTTACTCTTCTTCCGACCGGGTTTGGCAAGAGCTTGAAGAAGCCTAGCACGTCATTCAAGATAACAGGCAAGTGGTTTATCAAATCACATGCGAGGATGTTTTACAAGGACCCGCCTTCATAAATACATCTCCTATCGAGAAGTCCCAGATCCTTGTGTGTGAAGCAGACAACGAACTACAGGATCTGGCGAAAGTCAGGTTAGAAGTCAGTGAGAGAACACTGGCAAAGTTGATTCCATTCTATTGATTCCATTCTATTTCTTTAAAAGCCAATTATGATGTCACAAAGCCAATGTTAGAAAAAGCTTAGTTTTTATTTAATATCTCAAAAAGTAAAAGTCGTATAAATATGAAAAATAATAGAATGAAAATTTGATGCAAGAGCTAAGTATCAAAGCTTGAACGAAGTTCCTACGATAAGCGGTTCAAGTCAAATTAGGGCCTGGAAGAATAATAATAACTAGAAATGCAATTCCAAGGAATTACCAGTGAATGAAAATGCAAAAAAAGATAGATAATGTAGATATGGTTACTAAGGTGTAGCTAGGGTAAACATGGTGGTTGCGTAGTTTACAGAGAGTTGATAGTGTGAAGGTAGACAGTTTAAAGCTGAAACATTCCAGTTCTAACTTAACTAATGATTTCTATTCATGTTAAAATGTTGATTAGCTAACTTAGCTAATGATTTCTAGCAGTTACGCTAAAAATGCTAATTATGCTAGCAATGCTAACTTTACTAACAATGCTAACCAGGTTGATTAGCTAACTTAACCGATGATTTCTAGCAGTAATGCTAAAAATGCTAACAATGCTAAATTTGCTAACAATGCTAACCAGGTTGATTAGCTAACTTAGTTGATGATTTTTTGCAGTTATGCTAAAAATGCTAACTATGCTAATAATGCTAACTATGCTAACCATGCTAACTAGCTAACTTGCTAGTGAGGACTTTTATTTTGAAACATTTGTTGCTAGGGTATCCATGGTGGCCACTATCAAGAAACAAGAAGTTACTGCAGTATAATCATGTTGGTTGCTATGGAAACGGTCATAAACACTTAATTTTAATGGTTGCTATGTTGGTTGCTAGGTACATGGAGGTTTCATGTAGTTGACTGGAGGCATAGTGGATGATAACTGACAGTTGGAATGGTTGAACAGTTCAATAGTTGAGTAGTTTCAATGGCTAAATGATTTAATAGTGTATTATTGCAGTGAGGACTTTTATTTTGAAACAGTTGTGGACAGAGGAAACAGTTAACAGGATATGTAGTCTTCTGAGAGACTGTATGCTTAAAGCCAGAGAAACTGGCCACGTTTACATGATGTTTTTAATTCAGAATTAGTTTATTCAGAATTAAATAGATCGGAATTAAAATATTCTCCTTCGAGTTTACATGGAAATAATAATTCCGAATTGGCGTTTACATGGAACATACGTTAATTACGCTTTATTGTATTCTGCTGAACGTCTGGGGGTCGGAAAGGGTTCCGATTGGACAGGCGGCGCATGAACGTAGCCTAATAAGGTCTACCGGAAGAAAACAAACTTTAGCTGGCTAGCAACTTTTTTGTCATCTCGGGTTAACGTTACAGCATGGACAATAACATAATGAAAACGGGTTTCACAGTAACTCTGATAATAGGCCTACTATTTAGCCAGCAGCTCGAGAATATTGTCAAGCTTCACGTTTGCTAGCTGAGGAGGAGAAGACTGTCGGAGAAGGGGGGAAGAAGACGGAGCCGAATTAACCATGAAACGAGCATGCGCTTCTTCTTCCTCCTTGTACGAGCATGCGCCAAACAAACGGAATAAACTTTTAATCGGAATAAAGGTTTACATGATCAAGGAGGGGAGTTAATTCCGCTTTAACATCGGAATAAACCAACCACTTAAATCGGAATTAAGTTTAATTCGGAATAATCATTTTCAAGCGGAATAAGCGTTTACATGGTCTCTTTTAAAGCGGAATTAACTTTTATTCCGATTTAACTTGGTTTTATTCGGAATTAAAGCTCTCATGTAAACGCAGCAACTGACAGTTGGTGCCCAGGTGGCCGGCCACCTGGCGTAAGATTCTAATTGCTGCAGTGATGTCATAATGAGCAATGTTAAGTCTATGGGGGAAATTGTAATAGTTTTTAACTAATAGTTTAAAAAGTATAAAAGTTACAAAGTTGAAAAATACAAAGCCCACATCGCGTAAGTAAGACCTACGCGACAAAATTTGAATGGAGTTTCTACGTTAAGCGGTTGAAGCTGAATAGCGTGCGTTAGAAGAAGAATAACTAGAAATGCAATTCCAAGGAATTACCAGTGCATGAAAATGCAAAAATAGATAGATAATGTAGATATGGTTACAAAGGTGTAGCTAGGGTAAACATGGTGGTTGCATAGTTTACAGAGAGTTGATAGTGTGAAGGTAGACAGTTTAAAGCTGAAACATTCCACTTCTAACTTAACTTATGATTTCTATTCCTGTTAAAATGATAACTATGGTAACTATGATAACCAGGTTGATTGTTAACTTAGCTACTGATTTCATGCAGTTATGGTAAAAATTTTAACTATGCTAACTATGCTCACAGTGCTAACCAGGTTGATTAGCTAACTTAGCTAATGATTTCTAGCAGTTATGTTAAAAATGCTAACTATGCTAGCAATGCTAACTATGGTAACAAGGCTAACCAGGTTGTTTAGCTTACTTAACTGATGATTTCTAACAATAATGTTAAAAATGCTAACAATGCTAAAATTGCTAACAATGCTAACCAGGTTGATTAGCTAACTTAGCTAATCATTTCTAGCAGTTATGCTAAAAATGCTAACTATGCTAACAATGCTAACTATGCTAACCATGGTAACTAGCTAACTTGCTAGTGAGGACTTTTATTTTGAAACATTTGTTGCTAGGGTATCCATGGTGGCCACTATCAGGAAACAAGAAGTTACTGCAGTATAATCATGTTGGTTGCTATGGAAACGGTCATAAACGCTTAATTTCAATGGTTGCTATGTTGGTTGCTAGGTACATGGAGGTTTCATGTAGTTGACTGGAGGCATAGTTGATGATAACTGACAGTTGGAATGGTTGAACAGTTAAATAGTTGAGTAGTTTCAATGGTTAAATTATTTAATAGTGTATTATTGCAGTGAGGACTTTTATTTTGAAACAGTTTTGGACAGAGGAAACAGGATATGTAGTCTTAATGAGATTGTATGCTTAAAGCCTGAGACAGAAGGTGCCTCTCATATAGCGTTTACGCGTCCTCTCTCGCTCCTCACTGATCTACATAAAGAATGATGGAGCGGCAACAATGGGATAGTCTAGCCCTTCTTCTATCTTTCTTTATGTAGATCATTGAGGATCGAGGAGCGAGGGAGGACATATAAACGCTGCTTGAGAGGGACCCACAGTAAATACTTTAAAAGTTGTATGTAGATAGTCTAATTAATGTTGATAGACAGAATGTTTAATGGATGTTGATAGGCAGATTGTTTAATAGATATTGATTGACAGTTTAATGGGTGGATGAGTGAATGGTCTGAAGAAGATGAATGGATAGAAGGTTGGATGGAATGTGCCTTATATTCTTGTTAAGAGAGACACTGATACAGCTATCTGAGAGTAGTTGATACAGGTGTAATCAATTTAACTGGCTAGTCTTAAGAGAGCCACAGTGTACTCTTAAAGCCTGAGACAGAGTAAATAATTTAAAAGTTGAATGTAGATAGTCTAATTAATGTTGATAGACAGAGAGTTTAATGGATGTTGATAGACAGGTTGTTTAATAAATGTTGATAGACAGTTTAATGGGTGGATGAGTGAATGGTCTGAAGAAAATGAATGGATAGAATGTTGGATTGAATGTGCCTTATATTCTTGTAGAATGGAGAGACAGCTCTCTACTGAGAGTAGTGGATACAGATACAGGTGTAATCAATTTAACTGGCTAGTCTTAAGAGAGCCAGCCTGAGACAGAGTAGATTGTTTAAAAGTTGAATGTAGAGCGTCTAATTGATGTTGATAGGCAGACTGTTTAGAATGGGTGGATGAGTGAATGGTTTGAAGAAGATGAATGGATATAAAGTTGGATGGAATTAGGAGGACTTATTTTGATACTGTTGTGCGCAGAGGATACAGGGGAACAGAATATGTAGTCTTCAGGGATATTGTAAAGCCTGAGAGAAACTGACAGTTGGTGCCCAGGTGGCTGACCAGCTGGAGTAAGATTCTAATTGCTGCCGTGATGTCATAATGAGCAATGTTAAGTCTATGGGGGAAATTGTAATAGTTTTTAACTAATAGTTTAAAAAGTATAAAAGTTACAAAGTTGAAAAATATAAAGCAGGCATGGCATAAGCAAGACCTACGCAACAACGTTTGAATGAAGTTTCTACGTTAAACGGTTGAAGCTGAATTGGCTGCGTTAGAAGAAGAAGTTTAATAATAACTAGAGATGTAATTCCAAGGAAATTACGAGTGCATGAAAATGCAAAAATGATGAGGACTTTTATTTTGAAACAGTTGTGGGTAGAGGAAACAGTTGAACAGGATATATAGTCTTAAGAGAGCCAGAAAGCCTGAGACAGAGAGTTGCTGCCAGGTGGCTTTGAACACCTGGCTTAAGATTCTAATTGCTTAACGACTTCATTGTGATGTCATAATCCAATGTTAAGTCTATGGGAGAAAAAATGTTTTAAAAAATTCATATAAATTAAACGATAAAGTTTTCAAAGATGAAAATTACATAGCTGAAGTCACCTAAGTAAGACCTACGCAGCGCAGTTTGAATGAAGTTTCTACGTCGAACGGTTGAAGCTGAATTGAACGCACAAAAAGTGTCTGAAGAAGAATAATAACTAGAAATGCAATTCCAAGGAATTACCAGTGCATGAAAATGCAAAAAAAGATAGATAATGTAGATATGGTTACTAAGGTGTAGCTAGGGTAAACATGGTGGTTGCGTAGTTTACAGAGAGTTGATAGTGTGAAGGTAGACAGTTTAAAGCTGAAACATTCCAGTTCTAACTTAACTAATGATTTCTATTCATATTAAAATGTTGATTAGCTAACTTAGCTAATGATTTCTAGCAGTTACGCTAAAAATGCTAATTATGCTAGCAATGCTAACTTTACTAACAATGCTAACCAGGTTGATTAGCTAACTTAACCGATGATTTCTAACAGTAATGCTAAAAATGCTAACTATGCTAACAATGCTAAATTTGCTAACAATGCTAACCAGGTTGATTAGCTAACTTAGTTGATGATTTTTTGCAGTTATGCTAAAAATGCTAACTATGCTAACTATGCTAACCATGCTAACTTGCTAGTGAGGACTTTTATTTTGAAACATTTGTTTCTAGGGTATCCATGGTGGCCACTTGATTAGCTAACCTAGTTGATGATTTTTTGCAGTTATGCTAAAAATGCTAGCTATGCTAACAAAGCTAACTATGCTAACTAGATAACTTGCTAGTGAGGACTTTTATTTTGAAACATTTGTTGCTAGGGTATCCATGGTGGCCACTATCAGGAAACAAGAAGTTACTGCAGTATAATCATGTTGGTTGCTATAGAAACGGTCATAAACGCTTAATTTTAATGGTTGCTATGTTGGTTGCTAGGTACATGGAGGTTTCATGTAGTTGACTGGAGGCATAGTTGATGATAACTGACAGTTGGAATGGTTGAACAGTTAAATAGTTGAGTAGTTTCAATGGTCAAATGATTTAATAGTGTATTATTGCAGTGAGGACTTTTATTTTGAAACAGTTGTGGACAGAGGAAACAGTTAACAGGATCTGTAGTCTTAATGAGATTGTATGCTTAAAGCCTGAGACAGAAGGTGCCTCTGATATAGCGTTTACGCGTCCTCTCTCGCTCCTCACTGATCTACATAAAGAATGATGGAGCGGCAACAATGGGATAGTCTAGCCCTTCTTCTATCTTTCTTTATGTAGATCATTGAGGATCGAGGAGCGAGGGAGGACATATAAACGCTGCTTGAGAGGGACCCACAGTAAATACTTTAAAAGTTGTATGTAGATAGTCTAATTAATGTTGATAGACAGAATGTTTAATGGATGTTGATAGGCAGATTGTTTAATAGAAATTGATTGACAGTTTAATGGTGGATGAGTGAATGGTCTGAAGAAGATGAATGGATAGAAGGTTGGATGGAATGTGCCTTATATTCTTGTTAAGAGAGACACTGATACAGCTCTCTGAGAGTAGTTGACACAGGTGTAATCAATTTAACTGGCTAGTCTTAAGAGAGCCAGAGTGTACTCTTAAAGCCTGAGACAGAGTAAATAATTAAAAAGTTGAATGTAGATAGTCTAATTAATGTTGATAGACAGAGAGTTTAATGGATGTTGATAGACAGATTGTTTAATAGATGTTGATAGACAGTTTAATGGGTGGATGAGTGAATGGTCTGAAGAAGATGAATGGATAGAATGTTGGATGGAATGTGCCTTATATTCTTGTAGAATGGAGAGACACAGCTCTCTACTGAGAGTAGTGGATACAGATACAGGTGTAATCAATTTAACTGGCTAGTCTTAAGAGAGCCAGCCTGAGACAGAGTAGATTGTTTAAAAGTTCAATGTAGAGCGTCTAATTGATGTTGTTGATAGGCAGACTGTTTAGAATGGGTGGATGAGTGAATGGTTTGAAGAAGATGAATGGATATAAAGTTGGATGGAATTAGGAGGACTTATTTTGATACTGTTGTGCGCAGAGGATACAGGGGAACAGAATATGTAGTCTTCAGAGAGGAGCCTGAGAGAAACTGACAGTTGGTGCCCAGGTGGCTGACCAGCTGGGGTAACATTCTAATTGCTGCCGTGATGTCATAATGAGCAATGTTAAGTCTATGGGGGAAATGGTGATAGTTTTTAACTAATAGTTTAAAAAGTATAAAAGTTACAAAGTTGAAAAATATAAAGCACATATGGCATAAGCAAGACCTACGCAACAAAGTTTGAATGAAGTTTCTACGTTAAACGGTTGAAGCTGAATTGCGAGCGTTAGAAGAAGAAGTTTAATAATAAATATAGCTGCAAGCAGCAATGTGGGGGCCAAGCAGGCAGGTCAGAAGGCCAGAGTTGCCATGGTAACTCAAGGCTGTTACGTCAGGCATAGAGTTTTAAGCAGTCTCAAGAATTTTGATGTCAAACAACCCAAGATTGGCCGAGATGCAAGCCCACTTCCTGTTCGGCGGCTTCGCCGCTAATTTCGATTGGCTGTTGCGGGCGAACGGTTTAAGATATCTTTCCGGAAAGGAAGGCCTATGTTAGACTTGGGCTGAAGATCATCTGTGTGAAGTTTCGTAAAGATCGGACACATTTTGCGGCCTGTGGAAATGTTTAAGTGGTTTTGATTAAATCCAATATGGCGGCCGAATCAAATATGTTGATGTCAAAAATTGAGTTAGGTAACCCTAAGGACCTCCCACAGTATAACAAGACACCAGTAGCAAGTTTAAATTCCAAACACATCAACAGCTACTGGCCAAAATGTCTTTTTGCTAATTACGGCACTCCCTAGAGGTCAAAGGTCACCAAATTTCTTGAGCCTCCTCCTGATGGGGTCCTGGGTGTATGTACCAAGTTTGGTTCTGATGTGTGCAAGGGTTGCTGAAATATGAGCCCACTTCATGTTTGGCGGCTTCGCCGCGAATTTCGATTGGCTGTTACGGGCCAACGGTAAAAGTTCCGAAGAAAAAAAATAATTTCAGAATAGATAATTGTCTGTAGATTAAGTGTGTGAAGTTTGGTGTCGATCGGACAAAATCTGTAGGAAAAGAAGGCTTTTAAGTGTTTTTGACAAAATCCAAAATGGCGGAAAATCCATCATGGCGGAAAATGACGTCATAGGGTGCGTTGAACTCGGGCAGGTCCAAGGATTCCAAAAATACCTGAGTGTTGAAAATTGGAACAACAGGTCAAAAGTTACGTGTGTGAACGCACGTCCAACTTTGGCCTGTTGGTGGCGCTAGAGAGTTTGAGGTGCCGACATGAAACTTGGTGAAATTAATCATTGGACTATTCCCAATCAGTGTGCCAAATTTCACAACTTTTCACCACTCGATTCTATGGGCTGCCATAGACTTCAATGGCAGAAGAATTATAATAGTTTATAATAATAAGAAAACTAAGCATCACTATGGGTGCCTTCGCAGCTTCGCTGCTTGGCCCCCAATAATAAGAAGAATAGGAAGAACAGTACAGTGCATTTTCATGCACTGTAATAAT
Source organism: Sardina pilchardus (assembly GCF_963854185.1). Lineage (NCBI taxonomy): Eukaryota > Metazoa > Chordata > Actinopteri > Clupeiformes > Clupeidae > Sardina > Sardina pilchardus. The sequence continues at coordinate 31,035,203 of NC_085012.1, forward strand.
ATCGATAATAAGAATAAACAGCATAACAGTAGAGTGCATTTTCATGCACTCTAATAAGAAGACTTGGAATAACAGTACAGTGCATTTTCATGCACTGTAATTATAAGAAGAAGAAGAAGAAGAAGAAGAAGACCGAGGAAGAACAGTACAGTGCATTTTCATGCACTGTAATAACTAGAAAAGCATTTCCTGAAGGAAATACCAGTGCATGGAAAGCCATTGCAAGGATTATGGTAGGGTACTTAAAGTGATTTCTAAGGTGTTGCTAGGCTAAATAAAGTGGTTACTAGGTTGGTTGCTAGGGAAATCACATTGGTTGCTAGGGAAATCACATTGGTTGCTAAGGCGGTTGCCAGGGTGTCATTATGGAAGTGGTTGCTAGGTTGTTGCTAAGTAATTATAGTGGTTGCTTTGCTATAAAAAGTGTTATTTTAGATATAGTTTTGAAAAGTTATCAAAATTGGGAGAAATAGAGAGAGTGATAGAGAAAGTGAGAGGAAGTGAAGAAAAAGAAGTGAAAGAAAGTGGGGATGACAAGTGAGCTATCCAGTTCAATGGAGAGACAGACAGAGAAGAAGTTCCATTGAAGTTGCTGAAGTCAGTGAGAGAACACTGGCAAAGTTGATTCCATTCTATTTCTTTAAAAGCTAATTATGATGTCACAAAGCCAATGTTAAGTCTATGGCAAAATTAAGTTTAGTTTTTATTTAATATTTCAAAAAGTAAAAGTCATAGAAATATGAAAAGTAATAGGCCGAAACTTTGATGCAAGAGCTACGTGACCAAGTTTGAACCAAGTTCCTACGATAAGCGGTTAGAGTCCAATTAGGGCCTGGAAGAATAATAATAACTAGAAATGCAATTCCAAGGAATTACCAGTGCATGAAAATGCAAAAATAGATAGATAATGTAGATATGGTTACTAAGGTGTAGCTAGGGTAAACATGGTGGTTGCATAGTTTACAGAGAGTTGATAGTGTGAAGGTAGACGTTTTAAAGATGAAACGTTCCAGTTCTAACTTAACTAATGATTTCTATTCATGTTAAAATGTTGATTAGCTAACTTAGCTAATGATTTCTAGCAGTTACGCTAAAAATGCTTATTATGCTAGCAATGCTAACTTTACTAACAATGCTAACCAGGTTGATTAGCTAACTTAACCGATGATTTCTAGCAATAATGCTAAAAATGCTAACTATGCTAAATTTGCTAACAATGCTAAACCAGGTTGATTAGCTAACTTAGTTGATGATTTTTTGCAGTTATACTAAAAATGCTAACTATGCTAACAATGCTAACTATGCTAACCATGCTAACTAGCTTACTTGCTAGTGAGGACTTTTATTTTGAAACATTTTTTTGCTAGGGTATCCATGGTGGCCACTATCAGGAAACAAGAAGTTACTGCAGTATAATCATGTTGGTTGCTATGGAAACGGTCACAAACACTTAATTTTAATGGTTGCTATGTTGGTTGCTAGGTACATGGAGGTTTCATGTAGTTGACTGGAGGCATAGTGGATGATAACTGACAGTTGGAATGGTTGAACAGTTCAATAGTTGAGTAGTTTCAATGGTTAAATGATTTAATAGTGTATTATTGCAGTGAGGACCTTTATTTTGAAACAGTTGTGGACAGAGGACGTAGTGAAACAGGATCTGTAGTCTTAATGAGATTGTATGCTTAAAGCCTGAGACAGAAGGTGCCTCTCATTTAGCGTTTACGCGTCCTCTCTCGCTCCTCACTGATCTACATAAAGAATGATGGAGCGGCAACAATGGGATAGTCTAGCCCTTCTTCTATCTTTCTTTATGTAGATCATTGAGTATCGAGGAGCGAGGGAGGACATATAAACGCTGCTTGAGAGGGACCCACAGTAAATACTTTAAAAGTTGTATGTAGATAGTCTAATTAATGTTGATAGACAGAATGTTTAATGGATGTTGATAGGCAGATTGTTTAATAGATATTGATTGACAGTTTAATGGGTGGATGAGTGAATGGTCTGAAGAAGATGAATGAATAGAAGGTTGGATGGAATGTGCCTTATATTCTTGTTAAGAGAGACACTGATACAGCTCTCTGAGAGTAGTTGACACAGGTGTAATCAATTTAACTGGCTAGTCTTAAGAGAGCCAGAGTACTCTTAAAGCCTGAGACAGAGTAAATAATTTAAAAGTTGAATGTAGATAGTCTAATTAATGTTGATAGACAGCGAGTTTAATGGATGTTGATAGACAGATTGTTTAATAGATGTTGATAGACAGTTTAATGGGTGGATGAGTGAATGGTCTGAAGAAGATGAATGGATAGAATGTTGGATGGAATGTGCCTTATATTCTTGTAGAATGGAGAGACACAGCTCTCTACTGAGAGTAGTGGATACAGATACAGGTGTAATCAATTTAACTGGCTAGTCTTAAGAGAGCCAGCCTGAGACAGAGTAGATTGTTTAAAAGTTGAATGTAGAGCGTCTAATTGATGTTGATAGGCAGACTGTTTAGAATGGGTGGATGAGTGAATGGTTTGAAGAAGATGAATGGATATAAAGTTGAATGGAATTAGGAGGACTTATTTTGATACTGTTGTGCGCAGAGGATACAGGGGAACAGAATATGTAGTCTTCAGAGAGATTGTAAAGCCTGAGAGAAACTGACAGTTGGTGCCCAGGTGGCTGACCAGCTGGGGTAACATTCTAATTGCTGCCGTGATGTCATAATGAGCCATGTTAAGTCTATGGGGGAAATTGTAATAGTTTTTAACTAATAGTTTAAAAAGTATAAAAGTTACAAAGTTGAAAAATACAAAGCCCACATCGCGTAAGTAAGACCTACGTGTCAAAATTTGAATGGAGTTTCTACGTTAAGCGGTTGAAGCTGAATTGCGTGCGTTAGAAGAAGAACTAGAAATGCAATTCCAAGGAATTACCAGTGCATGAAAATGCAAAAATAGATAGATAATGTAGATATGGTTACTAAGGTGTAGCTAGGGTAAACATGGTGGTTGCATAGTTTACAGAGAGTTGATAGTGTGAAGGTAGACAGTTTAAAGATGAAACATTCCAGTTCTAACTTAACTAATGATTTCTATTCATGTTAAAATGTTGATTGGCTAACTTAGCTAATGATTTCTAGCAGTTACGCTAAAAATGCTAATTATGCTAGCAATGCTTACTTTACTAACAATGCTAACCAGGTTGATTAGCTAACTGAACCGATGATTTCTACCAGTAATGCTAAAAATGCTAACAATGCTAAATTTGTTAACAATGCTAACCAGGTTGATTAGCTAACTTAGTAGATGATTTTTTGCAGTTATGCTAAAAATGCTAACAATGCTAACCATGCTAACTAGCTAACTTGCTAGTGAGGACTTTTATTTTGAAACATTTGTTGCTAGGGTATCCATGGTGGCCACTATCAGTAAACAAGAAGTTACTGCAGTATAGTCATGTTGGTTGCTATGGAAACGGTCATAAACACTTAATTTTAATGGTTGCTATGTTGGTTGCTAGGTACATGGAGGTTTCATGTAGTTGACTGGAGGCATAGTGGATGATAACTGACAGTTGGAATGGTTGAACAGTTCAATAGTTGAGTAGTTTCAATGGTTAAATGATTTAATACTGTATTATTGCAGTGAGGACCTTTATTTTGAAACAGTTGTGGACAGAGGACGTAGTGAAACAGGATCTGTAGTCTTAATGAGATTGTATGCTTAAAGCCTGAGACAGAAGGTGCCTCTCATATAGCGTTTACGCGTCCTCTGGAGCGGCAACAATGGGATAGTCTAGCCCTTCTTCTATCTTTCTTTATGTAGATCATTGAGGATCGAGGAGCGAGGGAGGACATATAAACGCTGCTTGAGAGGGACCCACAGTAAATACTTTAAAAGTTGTATGTAGATAGTCTAATTAATGTTGATAGACAGAGAGTTTAATGGATGTTGATAGACAGATTGTTTAATAGATGTTGATAGACAGTTTAATGGGTGGATGAGTGAATGGTCTGAAGAAGATGAATGGATAGAATGTTGGATGGAATGTGCCTTATATTCTTGTAGAATGGAGAGACACAGCTCTCTACTGAGAGTAGTGGATACAGATACAGGTGTAATCAATTTAACTGGCTAGTCTTAAGAGAGCCAGCCTGAGACAGAGTAGATTGTTTAAAAGTTGAATGTAGAGCGTCTAATTGATGTTGATAGGCAGACTGTTTAGAATGGGTGGATGAGTGAATGGTTTGAAGAAGATGAATGGATATAGAGTTGAATGGAATTAGGAGGACTTATTTTGATACTGTTGTGCGCAGAGGATACAGGGGAACAGAATATGTAGTCTTCAGAGAGATTGTAAAGCCTGAGAGAAACTGACAGTTGGTGCCCAGGTGGCTGACCAGCTGGGGTAACATTCTAATTGCTGCCGTGATGTCATAATGAGCCATGTTAAGTCTATGGGGGAAATTGTAATAGTTTTTAACTAATAGTTTAAAAAGTATAAAAGTTACAAAGTTGAAAAATACAAAGCCCACATCGCGTAAGTAAGACCTACGCGTCAAAATTTGAATGGAGTTTCTACGTTAAGCGGTTGAAGCTGAATTGCGTGCGTTAGAAGAAGAACTAGAAATGCAATTCCAAGGAATTACCAGTGCATGAAAATGCAAAAATAGATAATGTAGATATGGTTACTAAGGTGTAGCTAGGGTAAACATGGTGGTTGCATAGTTTACAGAGAGTTGATAGTGTGAAGGTAGACAGTTTAAAGCTGAAACATTCCAGTTCTAACTTAACTAATGATTTCTATTCATGTTAAAATGTTGATTAGCTAACTTAGCTAATGATTTCTAGCAGTTACGTTAAAAATGCTAATAATGTCAGCAATGCTAACTTTATTAACAATGCTAACCAGGTTGATTAGCTAACTTAACCGATGATTTCTAGCAGTAATGCTAAAAATGCTAACTATGCTAACAATGCTAAATTTGCTAACAATGCTAATCAGGTTGATTAGCTAACTTAGTTGATGATTTTTTGCAGTTATGCTAAAAATGCTAACAATGCTAACTATGCTAACCATGCTAACTAGCTAACTTGCTAGTGAGGACTTTTATTTTGAAACATTTGTTGCTAGGGTTTCCATGGCGGCCACTATCAGGAAACAAGAAGTTACTGCAGTATAATCATGTTGGTTGCTATGGAAACGGTCATAAACACTTAATTTGAATGGTTGCTATGTTGGTTGCTAGGTACATGGAGGTTTCATGTAGTTGACTGGAGGCATAGTGGATGATAACTGACAGTTGGAATGGTTGAACAGTTCAATAGTTGAGTAGTTTCAATGGTTAAATGATTTAATAGTGTATTATTGCAGTGAGGACTTTTATTTTGAAACAGTTGTGGACAGAGGAAGTATGAAACAGGATCTGTAGTCTTAATGAGATTGTATGCTTAAAGCCTGAGAGAGAAAGAGCTGCTGCAGGTGGGGCTGGCCACCTGGCATAAGATTCTAATTGCCCTATTATGATGTCATAGTCCAATGTTAAGTCTATGGGAGAAAAAATGTTTTAAAAAATTAATATAAATTCAACGATAAAGTTTTCAAAGTTGAAAAATACAAAGCTGAAGTCACCTAAGTAAGACCTACGCAGCGCAGTTTGAACGAAGTTTCTACGATAAACGGTTGAAGCCGCATTAAACACACAAAAAGCGTTAGAAGAATAATATCACCTATAAGAATAATTCGGATAACAGTAGAGGGCATTTTCATGCACTCTAATAAGGAGAAGTTGAAGACTAGGAAGAACAGTACAGTGCATTTTTATGCACTGTAATAATAAGAAGTAGTAGAAGAAGCCTAGGGATAACAGTACAGTGCATTTTCATGCACTGTAATAATAAGAAGTTTTGGAAGAACAGTACAGTGCATTTTCATGCACTGTAATAACAGTGCATTTTCATGCACTGTAATAAGAATAAACAGCATAACAGTACAGTGCATTTTCATGCACTCGAAGAAGAAGAAGAAGAAGAAGAAGAAGAAGAAGAAGAAGAAGAAGAAGAAGAAGCCCAGGAAGAACAGAACAGTGCATTTGCATGCACTGTAATTAGTTATGGGTCAAACGCTAGATTGACTGGCCTATACTGCTATATTTTATTCCCCTGGTTTAACAACTACCCCATGTTTATATAGCCTATGTAGTATATGGGCCCTGTGTGCATGCCAATGGACCTGCACTTAAAGGGATATTCCGCCATTTTTGGAAATACGCTCATTTTCCACCTCCCCTCGAGCAAAACAATCGATATTTACCTTGTTCCCGTTCATCCAGCCATTCTGTGAGTCTGGCGATACAACTTTTAGCTTCAGCCTAGCATAGATCATTGAATCGGATTAGACCATTAGCTTCTCGCCTGCTAGCTTCATGTTTAAAAGTGACTAAGATTTCTGGTAATTTTCCCATTTAAAACGTGTCTCCTCTCAAGTTAGAAAGTGCAATAAGACCAACTGAAAATGAAACCTGGCGTTTTTCTAGGCTGATTCGACATGGAACTACACTCTCATCTGGCGTAATAATCAAGGCAACTTGCAGACTACTGGCACTACTACTGCTTGTTGTCTATGGGGACTATTTTCAGATGCTGCGTACGATATCACTGCGCCTATGGTACGTTTGCAAGTTGCCTTGATTATTACGCCAGATGAGAGTGTAGTTCCATGTCAAATCAGCCTAAAGAAACGCCAGGTTTCATTTTCAGATGGTCTTATTGCACTTTGTAACTTGAGAGGAGACACGTTTTAAATGGGAAAATTACCAGAAATTTTAGTCACTTTTAAACATGAAGCTAGCAGGCGAGAAGCTAATGGTCTAATCCGATTCAATGATCTATGCTAGGCTGAAGCTAAAAGTTGTATCGCCAGACTCACAGAATGGCTGGATGAACGGGAACAAGGTAAATATCGATTGTTTTGCTCGAGGGGAGGTGGAAAATGAGCGTATTTCCAGAAATGGCGGAATATCCCTTTAAAGATTGTGCTGATACTTTTTGTACCCGCCTGATACCCGCCCCAAATAAGCAAAATGCCATCTAAAAGATGACAACCTCTTACCCCCTCTCCCCACCCCCATCCCCGACTTCACAAAATTTCACTCCAGCCAAGTTGGCAACTCTGACTTGTATGTGCGCCCCAGAGCCAGAATCTATGCCATCCACGGCTCAAAGTAACGCTATAGGGCCTCCATCCGCCTTCGAGATGCTGCTTCCTGCTCAGCAACTCACTAATTTGCCCCTAACGAAAGTTAAACACATTATAAATCGGCACATTTTAAACGTACAATATGTAGTTTTTGCTCCCATCTAGTGGTTAAATTTGATTTTGCATGCACGCTCTAGCGCCACGCGTTCTCAAATGTGCGTTGCAACAATGGCTAGAGCTACGGGACGTTGAATGGGTCGAGATTCATTCAAGATGAGTTCTTTGAATAATTTGTATGATCATGTATGAGTAATTACTCCTCGAGCAACATAGTGAATTACGTTGTCATGCTTATATTGTTTCCATTAGCTTACTATCGTAATATTAGCATAGCAGCAGCTAACAACTTGACATGACAGTATAGGCTAATGCTTGTATTGCTCTAAAGCCATGAACTATGTCACTAAGTGCAGTGCTTGTCTGTAGGTTAAGTATGACCGTCTTCACGCTGCTTCTCTGTGTAACGGCAAATGCAAAAACGCGTTTTTCGCTAGCGGTAGTGTTTAGCGGTAGCGTTTCATGTCCCTCTCGGCAGTTCATATTTTTCTATACACCGGAAAGACACGGAAGCCTTCCTGTGAACGTCCCTTTCAATGTAAATGCCGGGAAGTGATTCTTCGGCCAGTAGGACAAGTCAGATAATTGGCATATGTTATTTTACACCAAAGAGGATCTATTTTAGCCTGACTCTCACCAGACCCTTGTAGTTCCGCCATGCTCCACCAGAGGCGTTTCGCTGAGCTCCACACAAGGGTCTGGACTCGAGGGCAATCCAAACTCCTTCCAGTGAGCAAAAAATGATCAACTAATCAGGAGCGCCGAAGCGAGTGTTTGATTCAAACAACAATGGCGGCACGCAGCGAGGAGTCTTGTGCTGACATTGATTCTGCTATTTCAACCGTTTTGTCGAATCTATCGAGTATTCATTCTTTAAAAGATTAACAGAGAATAGTTTTGAAGACATTTATTGGTGGCAAGGATGTTTTTACTCTTCTTCCGACCGGGTTTGGCAAGAGCTTGAAGAAGCCTAGCACGTCATTCAAGATAACAGGCAAGTGGTTTATCAAATCACATGCGAGGATGTTTTACAAGGACCCGCCTTCATAAATACATTTCCTATCGAGAAGTCCCAGATCCTTGTGTGAAGCAGACAGCAAACTACAGGATCTGGCGAAAGTCAGGTTAGATCTATTTATGAATGAAGATTTTGACTTGAGGTCCTAAAACACTTAAAATCCTACATAATGTACCTTTAATAACATTGGGGAACAAAAAAAAAAAAAAAAATAATCCCTACCAACCCATGGCCTCATCTGACTACCAATTGTTTTTTATTCAGGCCTAAGGGGAGAATTTGCACTCTCGGGAAACATTTGGTTTCTGAACTGGTTGCAGTGCCTGTTCTGGTTTGATGTGATGGTCGCTCACGGGTGAGTGTAGAATGAATAAAGGTCTATGGACCTGTACCCCTCAAATCAACTTTTCTCAAGATATATTTTTTTTGTCTAGAAATATGAATGTTGCATTCGAAAGGGGAGGCGAAGAAAATAAACAATTCTGAGTATCCTGTTTTAAAGTAACTTATTTGTTCTAAACAGCTTTTCAAACATGTTAATGGTTTCATTCATTAGCAGAATGCTAGCATGTTATGGGCGACAACGACCCAACCAGTAAGAAATGGAAAGGACATATGTACGTTAATTCAACTTCCGACCTATAATCCATATTGAACTTGCATAAACTACAATAAAATCTTTTTCCAACGACAGTCTGGTGAAAGCGACTAGCACCAACCCGCGATCGCCCCCAGTGGAACTCGGGTGGAACTGCAACCAAATTTGGTACAATAGAGCTCCTCAGTCCCGCCCCTCCTCCGAGAGAGGTGCTTGCCCGGAAGTAAATTTCTCATTCATTTCTCCCATTGACTTCTGGAAAAATCCGGCTATAAAGAGTTTTAGACCATGCCTTAGGCTAATCAGCTACGATGTGACTCATAAGCATATAACTTATAATTTCGAGAGAAAAAATGAACCGAAAATGTAAAAAAAAGCGAAAGGTACAAGACTTTGTACATATCTTAAATTCCGAGTAAGAGAACTCAAATCCCTTGCAGCCTAACGATAGTTTAACATGGTTCCATATTAATCTGAGAAAAGAAGATGATTACTTCCTACCGTTTCCACTGAGTAAATTCAACCTTCGAGATGAGAAAACCGTTCTTTTTCGGAAGACCACACATCGGTCCTGACAGCCCTGCAGCCATTGGCCGCGTTTCCCAAACGCGATCTTTCTTAAGGACTTAAGAAGGCTCCAAAGAAGGAATCGCTAAGAAGGAGCGCTAAGATACGGGTGTTTCCCAAACGCGTTCTTAACTGCCTTCTTAGGAGAATCTTAAGATCAAGCCAAAGAAGCTTCTGAAGAAGCTCTTAACGAGAGCTGTTCACCACGGTGGTGCTGAAATGGAATCAATCGATGCCAGGCAAATCGATCACCCACCCCTTTATAAGCGCACAAGTCACACAGCGCCCCGTGTTCCCCCTACAGGTGCAATTAGGCTACGCATGTATCGTGTGTGCGTGCATGTTTGTGTGTGTGTGTGTGTGTGCAGGCCCGGGTGGCTATTCAGGAGATTCGGGAGGATTACCGGTGGGCCGTTATTTTGGGCCGGTGTGAATATCGTGAGCTTAAATATATTGTTTCTGAAGATAATTTGCAGCGCCCTTGCGGTAGAGGTCTGCAAACCCGTCGGGACCCAACGGGCCCCGACACAATATGCAAATTCGGGCCGGGTACGGGCCTTAAATTCAATAAATAGCACGGGCTCGGGTAGGGCTCGGGCTTGACACTAGTAATGGTTTTATGTACAATATTCATGAATTTTTCAATTATGATGTCAGAATTCATGTCCAAAAAACATTCACGCTTTTTATTTGGTTGAAACGGCATGAGGTAATTCTCCCAATGCTTGCTACACTTGCGCGGTAGTCCCCGCAAGCAGCAGCCCCAGTGAACGGAACTTTAGCACCGCGGGCCGGGCGCTGGAAGTGAAACCTAAAGCCATCCACCGTGGACGCGATTGTCTTCCTGCACAAAGCAGCGAAATTAACAATCATGGATGAACTGTAAACAGGCCTAGATTTGCCTGTGTTTTTTGGGATTATTTGGACCTGCAACTCAAAGAATGTGAGTGTTTTCTGTCACGTTGTTAGGCTGTTGGAAGCGGTCTATATAGACTTGCGCTTGTTGCCTTTATTAGGTGAGCAATAGCCTACATTTATTAGATTGTTATTTAGCCTAATAAATATTAAATTCAAAGTGATTCAATTCCTTTATTTATTTACACGGTGCTTACTAAGTTGGCTATGGACAAGGAGCTCATGTGTGCTGCTCATTTATCTACTCCCGCCGCGCATACAGATTTACCGATGTCATGCCTATCCTGGCTGTCCTTTACATACTGCTTTTGCGACATCCCATTATTTCGACATTGAGGTCTAACTAAATTCATGAACGCTTGTCTTTGCAAGTGTTAATCGTGTGTTAAAAGTATTATTTGTTTAATTGTTAAAGTTGGCTTCCTGAGAAACCATTACGTGACCGAAGTGTCGGGAAACCGTCATGTCTTATAGCGGACCCTTTTAGTCGGGCTCGGATTCGGGCTCGGGCTCAGTAATTGCTTAATATGTCGGGCCGGGTCGGGTTAGGGCCTGATTGCCAGAGGTCCGGACCGGGCCGGGCCTGACATTTTAGGCCCGTGCAGGCCTCTACCTTGCGGCACTTCTGCAGCCTGGGCTGTGCGGTCGCAGCTCCTTATCTGCCAAAAAACTCAAACTAACTGATAAAGCAGAGTGATTATCAATATAGCCTAGGTCTATTTTTTATTAGCTCAGGCCATTCATATATTAACTCATGCAAGACGCATCCCATCTCTCTTATAGATAGTGTGGTAGTAGGCATGTGATGTAGGCTAGTCTACTTTATTAATATCCGAGAAGATGTAACCCTCCAGCCCATGTGGCCTGCGAGTGGGGTGCACATATGCATTAATGTAAACCGGACTTTTACATCGCGGACTTTGGCAACGCCTAGAGTACTGTAGCAGGTGAAGCCTCATTGGATTAGGTTCTTAGTTCAATTACATCTGTTTCCTTGATATCCGTGGAATGCCACAGGGTTGTTGATGTTTTTTGTATGTGAAGTATTATAAACTCATGACGTGACGGCGGTTCCGGTGTTATGTGGTGACTGGCTTCCTATGTCAACTTGCTTCCTTGATGACGTTCCACGATTGATGACGTTTCTTCGACACATGTGGCACCTTGATTTGTCAACTTTCTGATAAACGGGAGACGACACGAATACAAATATGCATGAGATCTTTAAATGTCAAAATTGGTTGTAGTAGGCTACGTGCACTGGATCATGAATATGCCATCGAAAATTAATACCTAAATAAAGTAATTATAACTCCACGTGGGATTCGAACCAGCAATAAATTAGGCTGCAAGATTGACAGACCATTACTCATCTAATCACGCCACGAACTAGCTGTACAATGCCAGAGACGTGTAGGCTACTTGACTTATACCATGTATATCATGATTGTAGCAAGTTAACACTGCTGATCATGTTATCTTGCTACCGAGTTATCTTGCTACCTTTGCCTAAGCCATTTCGTAGGCCTTCTAAGTTGGTTATCATGGTGAAGTTTTACAAACGTTTCAGTAACTTCTAGGCTATGGCCACCTCTACCTGTCTGTAGCAGAGACACATGAACGCCAGCTGAAATAAAAATATGTTGTCTAATTTTGTATCCTTTTGTCCAGCCTAGACTATCCTTTTAATAATGCAGTTCATGAAACACGGACATTGAAATGAAATGCAATGGGCAGGAGAAGTCTAACGTCTCCATATGTGACCATTCAAAGCAAAATCAGTCGTTTTGCGCACAACGTTATTTTGAGATAATCAACAATAACAAACTTCCGGGTTAAAATGTTGAATTTCACGTTTTCGCGTAATTTGACTGTATACAGTCTACAGTTTCATATCGTGAACACATTTCACGGAAAAACATAAGTTTTGACTGTTTAAACCCGGCGAAGATTCAACACATTTGCTGTCATTCCCGTTGTGCACGCGGCGCTTAAAAAGGTGATTTCTCCTCTTCTAGCATATTGTGACAGGAGAACCATGTCAACTTTGGATGCGGTTATCTTAGCGATAGTTTGTGTAATACCCTCGATATACATACCGTTGGAAAGCTTAGTTTATGGCCGTTCACGTGAGCACAATAACTTAATTTAATACATTTTACCGAAACGACTGGTTCCGCTTTACAGGGTCACATATTTTACGCAACATTTACGCACAAGGATAGTCAAAACTCAGTAAACACGTAGGCTTATAGGGTATTAACGATAATGTTGCTGACATGTAAACATGGATTTGGTAGATGTTTTACAATAGCCTACTTCATTTCTCAACTTAAAAGGATAAATGGCTTGGGTAAATGGCTTGGGCAAAGGTAGCAAGATAACTCGGTAGCAAGATAACATGATCAGCCGTGTTAAAGGGATAGTTCGGGTTTTAAGACACGAAGTTATATGGGTTCCCCGTCAGCAACGTTGTGCATCAGCACTGACTTACCCCGCAACAGCGTCCTGTGAGCCGAGATCCAGCCGGTTTTTGATGCTGAAGAAAGTAGTCCGGCAAGTTTCTGGGGTCACGAAAGTAAAGTGTTTTTCTTCTCAAAACCATATGCGTTCAAAAGAGTGATATATTTGCACCACAAAAACGTTGTCCAGGAAAAATTCAAACCTCGTTATCACTTACTTATTTTTCGCGATTCCTATCACTGCGCGCTACTGACAGCTGGACAACGTTTTTGTGGTGCAAATATATCACTCTGTTGAACGCATATGGTTTTGAGAATAAAAACACTTTACTTTCGTGACCCCAGAAACTTGCTGAAGAAAATAGTCCGGCATCAAAAACGATCAAAAACCGGCTGGATCTCGGCTCACAGGACGCTGTCGGGGGGTAAGTCAGTGCTGATGCACAACGTTGCTGACAGGGAACCCATATAACTTCGTGTCTTAAAACCCGAACTATCCCTTTAACTTGCTACAATCATGATATACATGGTATAAGTCAACTAGCCTACACGTCACGGTTAACCTGCAGATGGTTTGTGTCTGAATGGATGAGTAATGAAATGGCAATCTTGCAGCCTAGTTTATTGCTGGTTCGAACCCCACGTGGAGTTATAATTACTTTATTTAGGTATTAATTTTTCGATGGCATATTCATGATCCAGTGCACGTAGCCTACTACAACCAATTTTGACATTTAAAGATGTCATGCACATTTGTATTCTTTCGTCTCCCGTTTATATCAGAAAGTTGACCAAATCAAGGTGCCACATCTGTCGAAGAAACGTCATCATTCGTGGAACGTCATCAAGGAAGCAAGTTGACATAGGAAGCCAGTTACCACATAACACCGGCATAGCCTATTTATCGCGCAACAAGATGACCTTATGTTGCACTTTCACTGAATCTATATCCTGGTAAACAAACACGGGTGCCATAAGTAACGATACAAGAATCCCCAAAGTTGTCAGTGCCTCTAGACGAGCTTGGTCAAACTTAGCCTGTAAGTTAGCTAATGCTAGTTTACCATAGTTATCAGAGGAGCTGACGACCTTAAGTTAACTTAACGTAAACTCTTACACTCGGGTATCGAAACGTCCCAGTGCAGTAACTAAAGTAATCACATTATCCGATTTTAGTAAACATCAAAAACGCGCCGAAGCGTCAAATAATAGGTGCTAAAATAACTTCTTTAACGTTACGTTACGTTAACATGAAGTTAGAGGCTAGACGTGTCACATTTAACATTGTGCGCTAATAAGTGCCGTTAAGTATGTCTTAAGATAACAAAGACAAGTACACGTTAGGTGATTAAAAGGCTAAACGGTAACGGTTACTGAACTAAAGTTTAAGATAGATGTACCTGTTGAGACGTTTTCAATAGGATCCATCCTCCTGATTCAGTTATCGTACAGCTTCAAGTTAAGGATTTCCTGCTTTGTCGGGAAAGCGGCTGCGTCACAGACTCATTCATAATCTTGCTTGACACAGTCCGGCAGCATGGGGTCAGAGTCAGACCTAGTTCGGTCAATTATTCAGTTAAAGTGAAAATGTACTGTAGGTAGGCCTACTGTTCTTCCAAATTATTATTATTTTTATTACAGTGCACGAAATATCTCAATTTACAGTAACAGTAGCCTACTGTCAAAGATCCTGAAGAACCGTCTCTGGTACTGTAAAGGTAATGTTTATTTATATAGCCTAGCGCATTTCACGTGCAGTGAGTGCAACCCAAAGCGCTTTACACAACAATAGGTGCACTCGACATGTCAAGTCGGCTGCAAACGCATGCAGTCGAATGCAAACAGAAACGTAATTTGAGTCATATGCGGTGCATGCTGGTTAGACGTGTTGTTTTACTGTCTATGGTTGTTCGACTTGAAGAAAAGTTGTCATATTAGGCGCGTTCAAGATGGCTGCGCAGCACAAAAACTGCGCAGCACAAGATGAAATTACCTTTGGGCCGGATCCGCATAAAAGCCTCTAGATCCGGACGTACCTTACACACGGTTTCTGGCTAAGGACCAGATCTGGGCCGGTTAGACTTTTCAGCTTTAACCGCAGTGCTGTTTTTCTTACGATTAGCAGATCTGGCCCAGATCCACTTAGGCCTACCACACCGGAACAAAACTTCCGCAAAGACAGTTCACTGATGTGGCCCACATCTGTAATACGGACCTAGACCACCTTCAAACTATTAAATAAATAAAGACTTTATTAGTCCACAGATGTGGAAATTTGTCTTTGGCTCCACAGGTATTGTTAAAACATAAATACAATAAATACATCAAAGACACAGTTAATAAATACACAGACAACTCACAGTCACAATACAGAAGCAGCAGAGTATACAAATATGAAAATGCCTATTTTGAATTTAGAAGTGTTATTGCAGTTGGTATGAATGATTTTTTGTAAATGTTTTTTGTTGCAGTTGCAGCTCTGAAACGTCTACCTGAGGGCATTTTAATGAACTCCCTAAACAAGGGATGCATAGAGTCAGAAACAATTTGTTGTGCTTTTTGTTTAACTTGTGTTTCACAGCACAGACCCAGCTGTTTCTGACCTTTCCCTATAATTTTACTTGCCATGTTCACAATTTTTGTTAATCTGTTCTTGTTCTTAGCCCCAAGGTTTCCATACCACGTATGCATATTAAACGTCAACACACTTTCTACAAGGATTCTATATACTGTCTCTAAACGAGGCCAATCACAGCCAAATAGCTTACAAACAAAACTAATAACTGATCCTCGTTTATTTCCAAATAATCTGGTAAAAATTCACCCTAGATATTATTTCAAAATCAGCTAACATTTTTTGGGGGGTGCAAGGAAAGTTGTTGTTGTTGTTGTTGTTGTTGGTTTGTTTGGGCAGCAATTTTCCATGAAAAGGCCACCTGCTTGCTGATCGCATGCCTACTGGACTATTGACAACTGATTTACAAATAGAATACACGTCCTTAAAAAATATATACAGCATAACTTCAATGTTAAGAATGGGGTGTAATATTGGTATTGATAAATATTTGGCTATTTCTTTCTGATGATGAAAGTTCTGTTTATGTACAGTACAGGCCAAAAGTTTGGACGCACCTTCTCATTCAAAGAGTTTTCTTTATTTTCATGACTATGACTATGAAAATTGCAGATTCATACCGAAGGCATCAAAACTATGAATTAACACATGTGGAATTATATATTTAACATAAAAGTGTAAAACAACTGAAAATATGTCATATATTCTAGGTTCTTCAAAGTAGCCACCTTTTGCTTTGATTACTGCTTTGCACACTCTTGGCATTCTCTTGATGAGCGTCAAGAGGTCACCAGAAATGGTTTTCCAACAGTCTTGAAGGAGTTCCCAGAGATGCTTAGCACTTGTTGGCCCTTTTGCCTTCACTCTGCAGTCCACACGGTGGTTGGAACCAAAGGTCTCAGATTTTGACTCATCAGACCAAAGCACAGATTTCCACTGGTCTAATGTCCATTCCTTGCGTTCTTTAGCCCAAACAAGTCTATTCTGCTTGTTGCCTGTCCTTAGCAGTGGTTTCCTAGCAGCTATTCTACCATGAAGGCCTGATTCAGGCAGTCTCGTCTTAACAACTTTGTTCTAGAGATGTGTCTGCTGCTAAAACTGTGTGGCATTGACCTGGTCTCTAATCTGAGCTGCTGTTAACGTGCGATTTCAGAGGCTGGTGACTCGGAAGAACTTATCCTCCGCAGCAGAGGTGACTCTTGGTCTTCCTTTCCTGGGACGGCCAGTTTCTTAGTAGCGCTTGATGGTTTTTGCGACTGCACTTGGGGACACTTTCAAAGTTTTCCCAATTTTTTGGACTGACTGGCCTTCTTTTCTTAAAGTAATGATGGCCACTCGTTTTTCTTTACTTAGCTGCTTTTTTTCTTGCCATAATACAAATTCTAACAGTCTATTCAGTAGGACTATCAGCTGTGTATCACCCCTGACTTCTGCACAACACAACTGATTCCCAACCCCATTTATAAGGCAATAAATCACACTTATTAAACCTGACAGGGCACACATGTGAAGTGAAAACCATTTCAGGTGACTACCTCTTGAAGCTCATCCAGAGAATGCAGAGTGTGTGCAAAGCAGTAATCAGAGCAAAGGTGGCTACTTTGAAGAAACTAGAATATAAGGCATATTTTCAGTTGTTGTACACTTTTTTGTTAAGTACATATTTCCACATGTGTTAATTCATAATTTGATGCTTTCAGTGTGAGTCTACAATGTCAATAGTCATGAAAATAAAGGAAACTCATTGAATGAGAAGGTGTGTCCAAACTTTTGGCATGTACTGTATCTATATTACAGGTCATTCACAAGTGGCTCCAGTCTGGTTTGGGGATCTACCCTTGCTCATCCTGTCCTGCCACCCAAGTAAAGTAAGCTATACAGTTTTACATTTGATCTATTTGACTTTTGGTCCACACATTAATAACACAAATAACCATATGCCTTTGTAAGTGGTGTCACCAGTTCAGGATGAATTGAAGGTACATGTCAAAATGCATGACTGCCTTTGTCTACTGAAATAAAAATCCACCTTATACCTCAAAAGCTCTCTAATTTTTTTTTATTTCAGAAGAGAAATAACTACAGGCCTCTGCAACTGCTGTTTCCAGGTAAGGATCAAAGATTCGGGATTCGTGCCCTTATATTTTGTACATGTTAGTGAGAAACCGGCTAACTGGCCTACTATTCAATCTAAATAGTCTTGTTTCCAAGTTACTTTTTAGGCTGAATAGTAGAGATTCCTCCCTAACTTTTACAAAGTGTAAGGGCACAAATCCCGGAGCCATTTGTTTTATGCAGAAATACTGCCGTCTACGAGTTCATTTAATGATGTTGAAAGTTTCTTGGAGTAAGATTTGACTGAAAAGGGACAATATAGAAGAGGCAGTAGTTGACTTGATGTATATCCTTGCTTTGCCTTGTCACAGACCAGACTGTTTTCAATGTTAAGAATGGGGTGTAATATTGGTATTGATAAATATTTGGCTATGTATTTCTGATGATGAAAGTAACGCATATTTATGTATCTGTGTTACAGGTCAGTCTCAAGTGGCTCCAATCTGGTTTGGGGGTCTACCCTTGCTCATCCTGTCCTGCCACCCACACAAAGTAAGATATACAGTTTTACATTTGATCTACCGTAAAACTCCAAACAATAGCCCAGGCTTTTATTTTGCCAAATCGCCAAAATGCACCGGCGTGTATTTGAGACAGGCGTCTATATGAGAGAGGCGTTTAATTTAGTGGTGTTAGTTGAGTGTAGGTTTATTGTAGGATTAGAAATAACTACCCAATAGCATAAGCAGACAGAAATCATGACAACAGGAGGTTACGACATTATAGTAGGGTAGGCTATATTTATTTATTTAGCCTATAATTCGAATGTGTTTCACAAATCAGATCATATTAGAACTAGCCTACTATAATAGGCTATGTCTTAAATTATTGGCAGCTTAAAATAACGAAACGATGTGACAGCGGGCTGAACAATTCAAGTTACCATCGAGCCTGTGAACTTGTTGCCCCTGATAATACCGTAAAACTTCAAACAATAGCCGAGTCCCAAATAGACGCATGTCTCTTTTAAACGCCCGGTGTGACTACAGATTTGGGGTTATAGGCCGGTCTCCAACAGAAGCCTGGTCTGTTTTTTTTAGTTTCGAGTTGTATTTATTCTTCTTATACCCGTCAGATCGTCTGGTGGTGGTGATCATCGATGGTACAGATTGCGCACACTAAATTTATAATTGCATGACTGCGGAGGTGAAAGCCAGCTATAGAGTTCCAAATTCTTAACTTTTTTCGACATTGGCCTATGTCCTGCATTATTTAATTAATGCCATTTTGTTAAATTTGCGCACTAGACAACATATTCTATCACAAACTTTCTTTGTTTAGTTTCACTTTCTCTCGTTTCTCCACATTTCTCCGCGTTTCTCTCAATACCATGGCGGAAAAGAAAAAGACTTGATTTAAATGACATTTAAGCTGACAGTTGTCAAATTTGCCTAACAAAATTCGGGAGAAGCAGCGGCAAGATATTTCTCGGTTGATCCAAAGAGGGTGCGTAAAGGATGAGCTGTAACTGTCTCCAAAGAGGGAGAGCCCTGCGCATCTGGTCGGGAGCTGCGCAAGCAAGGCAGGCAAGTGGAGGAAAGCGACGAGGAGGAGGAATTCGCAAATCAACTTGTAGCCTAGTTGAGGATCACGGTGATAGCGATTAATAGGATAATTTTTAATCACACGATTGCAGTTGTTTTACAGGGTAGCATTCATTCTTTATTGTTGATGTATTATCAGGGGCAACAAGTTCACAGGCTCGATGGTAACTTGAATTGTTCAGCCCGCTGTCACATCGTTTCGTTATTTTAAGCTGCCAATAATTTAAGACATAGCCTATTATAGTATATAATATGATCTGATTTGTGAAACACATTCGAATTATAGGCTAAATAAATAAATATAGCCTACCCTACTATAATGTCGTAACCTCCTGTTGTCATGATTTCTGTCTGCTTATGCTATTGGGTAGTTATTTCTAATCCTACAATAAACCTACACTCAACTAACACCACTAAATTAAACGCCTCTCTCATATAGACGCCTGTCTCAAATACACGCCGGTGCATTTTGGCGATTTGGCAAAATAAAAGCCTGGGCTATTGTTTGGAGTTTTACGGTACATCAACAATAAAGAATGAATGCTACCCTGTAAAACAACTGCAATCGTGTGATTAAAAATTATCCTATTAATCGCTATCACCGTGATCCTCAACTAGGCTACAAGTTGATTTGCGAATTCCTCCTCCTCGTCGCTTTCCTCCACTTGCCTGCCTTGCTTGCGCAGCTCCCGACCAGATGCGCAGGGCTCTCCCTCTTTGGAGACAGTTACAGCTCATCCTTTACGCACCCTCTTTGGATCAACCGAGAAATATCTTGCCGCTGCTTCTCCCGAATTTTGTTAGGCAAATTTGACAACTGTCAGCTTAAATGTCATTTAAATCAAGTCTTTTTCTTTTCCGCCATGGTATTGAGAGAAACGCGGAGAAATGTGGAGAAACGAGAGAAAGTGAAACTAAACAAAGAAAGTTTGTGATAGAATATGTTGTCTAGTGCGCAAATTTAACAAAATGGCATTAATTAAATAATGCAGGACATAGGCCAATGTCGAAAAAAGTTAAGAATTTGGAACTCTATAGCTGGCTTTCACCTCCGCAGTCATGCAATTATAAATTTAGTGTGCGCAATCTGTACCATCGATGATCACCACCACCAGACGATCTGACGGGTATAAGAAGAATAAATACAACTCGAAACTAAAAAAAACAGACCAGGCTTCTGTTGGAGACCGGCCTATAACCCCAAATCTGTAGTCACACCGGGCGTTTAAAAGAGACATGCGTCTATTTGGGACTCGGCTATTGTTTGAAGTTTTACGGTAGTTGGCTAGCTTGTCATAGTCTACTGGTTGGACTGTTCAGTTTCCCCATGTGTGTTTAAGCAGAGCCCGTCTACGGAGAGCCTTGCCACTCGCTATTAAGTCCCATTGTAACGACTTTTGGTTGCAGTTCCACCAAAATTCCACTGGGGGCGGTCGCCTGAGTGCAGAATGAATGGGAGCCTATGGAGTTAGACGGCTAAATGTGGCTCTTTCACCCAATTGTCGTTGAGAGATCTCAGATTTTATTGTAGTTTTTGCAAGTTCAACATAGGTTATAGGTCAAAAGTTGAATGAACGAGTACTAATGTCTCGATTTCTTACAGGTTGAGTTGTTGTTGCCCATACCACGCTAGCATTCTGCTAATGAAGCTTGAGTGTATGACGTCATTTACATCTTAAAAGACGTTTTAAAGCATACAATTGACTCTAAAAAATCAAACACCACGCAATACGTAATTTCTTTGCATCCACTTTCGAAAACAACATTCAAATTAATTGACAAAAATTTATATTTTGAGAAAAGTGGATTTTGAGGGGTATTGCTCCATAGACCTCCATGCATTCTGCACTCCAGATGTGAGCGCATCTAATGGAACCAGCGTGGAACTGCAACCATTTCAAAACCGGAAGTATAACGACAGTGGCAGTTCTCCCCTTATTAGACATTCTCTGGTTTAAGTTTAAAAGTAACACCTGTGTCCTTGAGAGAGGCGCTTTTGAGTCTTTTGAATTGGAAAACATTGATTGAGATGATCAGTCAACTTGAATGCAAGAGTTTTAATCAAATGTGCGCCGCTTGCTAACTGGATTTTATAATAGGCTAATTTAGCTAGTCGTCTTCTATGCATCATTGTTTCCACGATTGTGAATATTTTATTTGGATTGCATGTGCTTGTCGAGGGGCGGGTGTCCATTGAGTGTGCACGAGAGAGAGAGAGAGAGAAAGCGGGCCATTCAGACATGATATGCGGAATGTATACGGCCACCTGTTGTTCACGTCTTATTTAGAATTTCTGTTCATTTCTGTCAAATGCGGCCGCGCTGTTAATGCCTGACCGAGGAAGACTGTCGTTTTCACTAGCCTTGGAATGTTTCCGCGACTGGATTCAAATAATAGCTGTGGCGGCAACATTACGGCGAAATAACTAGGTCAGCAACAGGAAAGTAGACAGCATTTACATTTGGCCCGGATCCGTTTTCGAATCAGTAGATCCGCGTAGGAGTCGCACTCGGTATGCGGATCTGCACCAACTTTGCGCCAGACTTGTGTGTAGCTTTTGACTGTGACAGTCCGTCCGGCGGGTGCGGCGCCGATCCGGGGCAGCTGCGCAGACCGGAAGCGCCACAAATTAACTGAGTCCGCTCCATGGTCCGCCCGGCGGGTGTGGGCCGGATCCGCGGGAGCTGCGCAGATCAGACGCGCCTAAAGTAACCGAACACTCTCGACTCTAAACGGAACATCTCTGCACCGTCTTTGTGATCATGGTAAGTGCATTAGTACAAATGTAAAACTAAATTGGTGTTGATGTCATGTTAGTCTGATAAATATTGTATTTGTTTTTCTAAACCGTTTTTAACATTGATCTTCTTTAACGTTGTGATTATGTGCTGGATTCACGTCAACGATTGTTCATGTCGTGTTAGCCTATAATGTTGGATTCAAGTTCGTTTGGCGAAGTTTGTTTATCAACACAAGACAATGAAAATGGAAACAAATAGGCCTACATTTGGAAAGACACATTACGTTTACTTTTCATATTACGTGTATTGGTTTGTGCTATATTAGGGCACACTGTAGTGTTCTCTTTTGCATTTTCAAAATAAAAAATACTTTGAAAATTAAAACTTGTGTGGGTATTTTTTGTATGATAGCCTAACTATGAATCACGGACCAGGGCCAGATGAGCCCCAGATGTAAAATATGAATTGCGGATCTGGGCCAGATGAGCCCCAAATGTAAAATATGAGTCACGGATCCGGGCCAGATCCGCACCAAATGTGATGCCATTAACAACGGTACTGGGCCAGTTCTGGCCCAGCTCTGTTTCTGATCTGTAATTCGCAACTGCTCCGGTATTGAGCCGTTGGAAAAAAAGACCCCGGCGCAGATCCGTATATCGGATTTGGGCCAAATGCAAGTGACGATTTGGCGCAAATCTGGCCCAAATACATTTTGCTGTCTGGGCAGACATCACAGCAAAGACAACCCTACCGCACACACCGTGGACATTGTGGAAACATGTCTGTCTGAAAACGGCTACAGTTTGATTAAGTTGCATGCATTGTCTACAATGAAAACTTCCATGAAAACACCCGAGCAGCGGCAGGTGCACCAGTGCGAGCCTGCCCATATAGAAGCACACTAACATATTATCTTTTTCTATAGGCAAGTGTCCAGTGACAGCCCAGGCAACGGATACCGACATTCACCAATGTGCTGGCGCATGACCGAGAAGGGGGAACGTCGCAAACGCCAGTGCGAAGGAGCAAGCTAGATTCATTGATGATCATCATTTATGTTTTGAATAGAAAAGTTTTTTGGGGGAAAAAAATGTAAACATGTTCTTCGATTCTGATTATTGGGCTATGATCGCTAGGTAATTAGCCTTGTTAGCCTTGTTTTAAAGACACCAAGCGAGAAGTGTTAGATTGGCTACATTTTTAAATGTGTTGGCTACTTTATGCGGATATAGGCCTATGATTATTGCTTCTGACTGTAGGGTAATTAAATGTAAGGTAGCCCAAACACAGCATACAGTGGGTACGGGTTGAGAATGCACCTACTCCCGCGGGACTCCCGAAGAGATCCCGCAGGCCGTCAAGCCGATTTTTTTCGAGGCTAAGGCAATGTACCCAAACAACCACCAGGTGGCAGAAAGTTTCATCCCGCATTTCAACCGCATTTAATGATGAAGACCGCATATCCGTCAATAGTCTCATCTCATTTAATCATTACAATGAAGGTGATGACTGGCGACATTATTCAAACGACGTTTCAATAAACCATTGTTGAAATGAATGAAAATGGTTGTAGAAAGTCTTTCATTTTGGAATTTGAAGAGCAATAAACATACATTGCAATGTTTTATTTCATTCAGATATGTAAATCAACCTGTATATATTGCAATTAGTCAATTAGTGGGGAGATAATCGATAATCGAATCGAATCGAAATCGAATCGAACTGAAAAAATGAATCGTTAGATTAATCGATGCATCGAAAAAATAATCGTTTATCCCAGCCCTAGTACTAAGTATTTCTGCTTATTTCAGGTGCAGAAACTTGCTGTCTTGGGCTACTTGCCCATATTATTCCTTGGGAGGAAACAGAGGAATACCGGTACCTGGATTGCAGACATCACAACTGGGATGCCAATAACAGAAGGCCAGCAAATTTTAGTTGAAACCATGAAGAGGGCCTACGAATTATTGCTTAAAAAGCAAGGTTAGATTTATGCAAAACTCATAACATTTTAAAAAAAATATCAAATGTGCTTCATTTGTACACAGATTAAGATTAAAATGATTTATGACCTCCTCAACAGGACCCCGGGCATCGCAGACCCAGCCACAGACCCAGACTGATCCCCTTCCTGACCAACTGAACGAGACTGACCAACTTACTGACGCCCTCCCTGGCCACCAACTGAACGAGACTGACCCACTTACTGACGCCCTCCCTGACCAACTGAACCAGACTGACGCACTTCCTGACTAACTGACCCAGACTGACGCACTTACTGACCAGCTGCCCCAGTCTGACCTACTTACTGACACCCTTTCTAAACAACAGACCCAAACCTACCCACTTCCTGACCAGCTGACCCAGCCCCAGATGACGGATGACGGGGTCATCCTTCATTTATTCACTATGCCCTTTACACCCCAGCCCCAAACTCAGCTTGGAACTCACCAGCTCCAAGTTGTGGCTGAAATCAACACACCCCAGGTCCAGCCACAGCTCCAGATCCAGCCACAGTCTAAAAAAAGGAATATCAGAAAAAAGGGTAAACTACTCTTTCTTGGTAGGCAAACATTATGTTTATGTAGAGTTCATTACAGTTAAGTTTATCCCCAATCTGCAGAATCCACAGTCCATCGTCAGGCCCAACTTGAGATTCAGGTGGAACCTGAGCCTCAGGTCTTACCCCAGGCCCAGCCAAAGCTCCAGGTCCAGCCACAGCCCCAAGTCCAACTCCAGGTCCAGCCAAAGATCCAGGTCCAGCCACAGATCCAGCCACAGGTCCAGCCACAGGTCCAGCCACAGATCCCGATCCAGCCACCGCTGAATGTCCAACCCAAGCCTAAAAAAAGGAATATCAGAAAAAAGGGTAAACTACTCTTTCTTGGTAGGCAAACTTTATGTTTATGTAGAGTTTCATTACAGTTAAAGAGTTACTTCACCCCATAACTCCACCCACTTCACATTTCTGAAAACGGCTTTCAAAATGGGCGAGACGTTCTGAAATTTGGAGAGAGAGTGCAGCACTGCTGCAACCAATCAACCATGGTGATTTCGTGTCAATCTGGGAATGAGTGCTGCAGACATGGCTTATCACAGGTAGGCTAATCAGGGCAGGTGTTGGGGCGTTTCAGTCCTAATTTGTAACGACCCGGTGACGTAGTGTCGGACTAGAAGTGCAGGACAACGTCATCATTCCAATAGTATTTTGGACCAACATGCCATGGCATGTTTTCAAACGGTAGTATGCGCGAGAGAGCAATATCTCCAATACAAAATCAGACGAAATGTTACGTTTGTCGAGAAACACGATTTTTGTCAATATTAACCCTGGTAATAGTACAGTTCACCACTTATGAGTATTTTCGATCAATCAACAGCTCAAAAAACCTATTTTAGGGTGCAGTGACCCTTTAAGTTTATCCCCAATCTGCAGAATCCACAGTCCATCGTCAGGCCCAGCTTGAGATTCAGGTGGAATGTGCACTAGACTGTAGCCTAATTACGCTTCATGTAGCCAACGAGAATTATGTACCCTGTCCCAATGTCTTCACATACTTTATCTTCAAATGTAGCACCACTTGAACTCATTGAGAAACTCAGTTTTGTCTTACTGCATACTGTGTATGACTGAAATGACAATATAACCCACTTGACTTGACACCAATGGATTAAATGGATGGGGAGTGGATTCGCAACAGCGTTAATGCAATAATGTGGGTGCTGCCTGAAGGGTGTATTAACTTATCTATCCAACTACCATTCCTATTCATAATGAACATACTAATGTGCAGTGTAGACACAAGGAACATACCAGCAGTAGTGGAAGGGACATCGTGAGTCACTTCCACACTGGTTTCGTGTTGGGTTTCCAGAGCTGTGACTAGAGAACCATCAGTCTTACGACTCTGGCTATGACTGGCACCTGCTGTAGCAGAAAGAACATACATTACCATAAATGCTTTTTATACATACTGCAATGACACCAACATTTGCATTGTTTTGATGGCAAGCACAAGTAATACAATATCACTCATGCTGGTCAATTTCATTTTATTTCCAGCTTCCATGATGCTTCCTAGCTCAGGCCTCCTGGCCAAAATGTTATGCATAGCAAATCATTGCGTGTGAAAACCTGGCTGACATTTTAATATCATTGCAAAAAGTAAAACATAGAGATACAATCTCAACCTTATATTGTATGAATGACCAGCTCACAATATCTCTAATGTACACTGGCTTTGAACATTCTTGGACATCCCTTACATGTGGGCAGCTGTGGTGTACTGGTTAGGGCTTTGGGCTTGTGACCGGAGGGTTGCCGGTTCGATCCCCGACCAGTCCACCACGGTGAAATGCTCACCTAACCAAGGCACCTAACCCCTCACTGCTCCCCGGCCGCCGCTGATTGGGCAGGCAGCTCACTGCTCTGGGTTAGTCTGTGATTCACCTCACTGTGTGTGTGCTGTGTGTGTTCACTAATTCGGTTAAATGCAGAGAAATGAATTTCCCTCACGGGATCAAAAAAGTATATATTCTATTCTATTGTATGAAACTGTCAGCAATAACTAATATTATTCAACCACAATCATTGTGGAGGAATATGATATGTAAACTGGAACATCTGCAGGTAAGGATTCTATGATGGTTTGGCAATAAAAAGTAAATTAGAATGAATGTATAGAAAATCTGACCCTTTTGCTTTCTGGATGACCTTGGCCTTCCATAAATAACGTTCCCATCGCTGTCCCTCTTTAACCACTTCACAGCTTGCTGGCTGGTAGATGGCCGGCTAGTGGATGGCCGACTGGTGGATGGCCAGCTGGTGGATGCTCTTGCCTCCTCGGTCATGATGAACTGCTGTAACTTCTGCAGTTCATCCCTGTCTTCAGACTCGACAAGGTCATCGACCTCCCTGAGGAGCTGATTCAGCTCAGGGTCAGACATGACACAACAGAAATGCACAAAGACAGACAAAACTATAGACAGACACACACACATACACACACACACACCACTTGGCGGGGCGGGGCGGGGCGGGGTAGGGCGGGAGAAGAGAGGGAGAAGGAGAGGGAGAGTGGGAGAAGAGAGGGAGGGAGAGAGAGAGAGAGAGAGAGAGAGAAATACAACGTCTGCATTTAAGACTTTTATCGTCCCCGCGAGAGTTTAACAGGTGCGATAATTCAAAATCTCATTTCCCATAGGAAAAATAGCCAGATACCGAATCTCAAAGATGGCAGCTTTTTTGTAGGCGAATTTCAGAGGTCTATAGACCTATAGATCCAAAGCTGCCATCTTTGCCCATTTAAGGAGATCCGGGAGTCAATTGAAGCTAACTGCCTATGGCAAGTTGCATTGTAAGTTAGCTCTGGGGTAGCAAATATCAAAGTGTGCCGTCTTCACCTACAGAAGATCACTAGACGGCAGTGGACAAAACTGTGTGGCGAAAAACGTCTGCTTTTCCAATGTCATCATCCCCGGGTGAGTTTAACAGGTGTGATAATTGAAAATCCCCATGTTATTTTCCCATAGAAAAAATCTCAAGATACCGGATCTCCTTATTTGGGCAAAGATGGTAGCTTTTTTGTAGGCGAACTTCAATTTCAATTTCAATTTAATGTCGCTTATAGAGCGCCAATACATTACACATGTCTCAAGGCGCTTTACAGAGTGTTAGACATTCAAAGAGAGCCCATGAGTAACAGGGGCAAGGAAAAACTCCCTAGAATTGGAGATACATATAGGAAGAAACCTAGACTTCAGAGGTCTATTGTTAAGTTGAGTCAAAGATCATTAAGGGCGGAGCAAGATACTTCATGAGAAGCCACTTCCTGGAACCTGAATCGCAAGAGGGAGGGGGGGGGGGGGGCAAAATCCCCCTTTATGCAGAGCTGTTCCATTAGGCGCGTTCAAGTTTAACTCCAAATGACCTCTTGCAGCAGCGAGATCTGCCAGTGACAGCAGGGGAGGGGATACAAATGCTGCTATGAAGTTGTACACTCTCTACTTCCCGTAGGCTAGACGTGACCATGTGACGAAACATGAGGCACGGACCCTTGTGGATATGAAGAGGCATCTAAACACCTGCACATACGTCAGGGATGTAAAGGCCAATTAGGGCAAAGTCCTGGCGTCATGAAGGCCGTGTCTAGGCTCCGCAGCGCTCGCTCCGCAGCGCTCCGCAGTACCTAGAGAGCTGCTGCGCCGCTGCTCAGCAGCCGCCTGGCCCCGCCTTGCTCCCGCGATACGTTGAGATCATGTGTTACCGACTGCCGAGTCGAAAACACACCCATCTAGACCATCGTGGACAGATTTTTAACCATGTGCATCTTTGCTGCGCAGTTCTTGCGCTGCGCAGCCATCATGAACTCGCCTATTGAGTCTATGGACATGACACGCATGACACACCCCCTTTATGCAGAGGAAGTGATCCCCGTTTTGCGCCCATAGAAATGAACTACGACGACGTATCTTGTTCCGCCTTAAGGATCTTTGGTTGAGTGGTTCGTGGTGTTCCGGGAGTGCGGCCGGCAGTGAGTTTTATTTAAAATGACTCTTATCAGAAACAAATCAACTCCTCAGAGTACAACCTCAAGCAGGGTTGGCACCACCAAAATTACAATGGGAAATAGTGATGGATTTTATCGTTCGCGGTGATGACACAGTTTGCGTCGTTCAGTTCGCCAAGATGATTCGTTCTTATAGTTCGTTCGTACGTTCGTTCAGTTGTATTTCCGGTATAATGTAATTCAGCGGTGAATCATGGAATGCACAGTTCTCAGCTCCTCGTTCACAAACGATCCTACAAACGGTCAGCAGTTAAAGGCAAATATATTATGTGTACTCTTTGACAACACAACAGCCTAGCACTGTTGTATTCGCCTTGACATTAAATTGACACATTGAAGGTTGGCTGGATAGAGTAGGCTAGACTATGGCTAGATCAGCTATTATTTAAAAAAAAACGTGTTAATTCATAAATAAACAATCCAATATTCCGACAAGCATGCTTAAAGGCTTGGCAGAACGGTTATATTGATAAAACGGTTTCCAGTCCCCATTTAGGCTACAGAGCCATAAAAAGAGCATCTGCTGTACAGCCAACAAGGCAAGAAGAACGAGTGACTGACTGAACGAGAGACCTGCACCTTGCCTGCTGCAAGCAAGTGAGCGAGGAGAAATGCTGATTCGCGAACGAGATGAACGTTAGTAGCTCATGTTTTGACATACACGTGGTCACTGTTGATTAAAAGTGCACATAAGAAGTTGTAGCTATTTGTGTGATTTTGAACTACCATGGCCATGTACAATCCACCACTAATATCAAAGATCCTTCATTATCCCACGTTAAAGAGACCCTATGCAACTTTTTCATAGTCATAAAATCGCTTAGAAATCGTTGTTTTGCTTGACTGACCAGTTTTATCGAAAACAGTAATATTTCCTCCCGCCCCCAGTGTCCCTATCCGCTATTGCAACCTTGCAACTTGTTCAGGAGACGATCGTTCGCTGTTTACATCTGGAAGGCTAAGACGCAAAAAGAACAAGAAGAACCACGCTTGTAATTTATATATAGCCTATATATGTATAAATATACACGCTAAAGCTGTCGGGGAAGCTCTGCAGAGAAATATGCAAGCATAAAACGAGCGAAAATGAAAAACGAAACCGAAACTATCCTGCATAGTTCCTCTTTAACACTCTGCTAATATGTAGCTAGCAACCAAGTTTCTGCCACTCGCGAAATACATTTGTTTTCTTTCACGGAAACGGTTGCTATGGTTTCCTGCCTCTCATTGGCTAATTCGATGAGAACGTCTTAGAATCAGTACAGATAACATTTATGATTGGTTTGGCACAGCAGCAGTAGGTTGATGTAGACACAGCAGCGAAGGCACGAACGAAGAAAAAATGTAACGTGAACTAGTTCAGGTCGTTCTTTTTAAAGACCCGTTTGATAGAACTGATTCGTTCGCGACCGACACATCACTAATGGGAAATCAAAATGGTTACTCATACTACTATTACTATTATATTATGATATAACTAAATGAATAAATGCACAAGCCAAACCATATACTTAAATTATTTTATTGACTGCATTTTAAAAAATTTAATGCACAATATATTTACTACCTTGGCCATAGGCTGATTGAACATCAAAAGCCTTGTGTAGGCCTACATGGAAATCATTTGATGGAACAATAAAATAACTTTCACCAGAATGAACTTCTTAGGCATGAAAATGCTCATTAAAACATTCAGTGACTTCACTAACAATAAAACACATATCATCAGAATCACAATCAATAGATTTTTTACAATTTCACAAAAAAAAAAACAGGTTGCTCATCATCTACACTTGAATCGAGATTCCTGCAGTGCCTCTCAAAATTGTCAATAACAAACTACAACTGAGGGGTGGTCCTCACTGTAGACAGATTGGGCAGTAAGTTTGTCGATGATACACAATCTGCAATAGCGCTACTAAATGACTCATTGTAACTGTGGCAAGTGTGAGGTTTGGTATATTGCTGACTACGCCACGATGGGACTTTCACCCAAAGATATAATTCAGACATCAGTATTTTAACCCATAAGGCACTCAGGTCCATTACTAAACAGCAGGAGACGTGGTTCCATAAAGGAAAATAAGTTTATTACAATGACTGACAACATATACTCAACACATACACAGCGGTGCAGACAATGGACAGGGCTGAGGCAGAGACGGTTTATAAAGCGAGACGAGTCATATGAGGGTCAATCCTGGTGTCCCTGTGACGTAGTGCCACTCCCATTTAGGAGGCAAACAGGAGAAATAAACCTTATCTCGGATAATGACCATTCCCTTAGCCCTACATTCAGCAATGCAAGTAACAAACCCATATTCTACAAGGCACACGTCTTTCTAACATTCCCACATTGAAATCGTATTTTCCAGCGTGATAAATACATAGCAAAGTAACTTTGTTCACGACCTGTCCCTCCTGACCTGACCTGTCTCCGCTAATTGCGCAGGCCACCTGTTATCAACGGCACACTGCTTCTGCTGCTTCTACACTGGTCTCTGATCACGCCCAGATAGGAGGCGGAAGTGGGCACCATTTCATTCCATTGAAAACCCCCTTTAAGACTCATCTTCCTTACTATACGATCTTTGGCTGAGGGTTACCAGTGAGGCCAGCGAACCTCCAGGGGGTCACCCACTCACACGTGCCTGATCACTCACACACACACGGACAAAGTATAATCACAACCAGTGAATAGAAGACAAGGCACACAAAGACAGGGGGTATCCCACCACCAAAAGGGACGCTGCACCTCCACCTTGGGCACTCAGCTGACACTGCAGACACTGAGGATCCGCAGCACTATAAGGGCCTCCCGTCAGTGGTACAATGAAATCATAATGTGCAGTAAATAATAAGACAGACAATAAATGCAGTGGGCCAAACCCTGTCACACTGGGGATCAGCAGCGCTAAACAAATGGCCTCCTACCACTGGAAAACATAAAGGAGAAATCAGACAGACCGTCACAAACAACAAAATAAACAAAACAAACTCGGTTGCGTCCATAAAACTACAACCACACACAATTATACAAACAAGCTACATTCATTCAGACTGTATGCTTGGAAGGAGTCGCCTAGCAACGGGGACGCTGGCTGCTCTAGCCGCTCCGTTAGACTTGTTTTTGTTCGGTTTTATATTTTACTATTTTATTCACCATTATCTTTGTGCTCTGCCTCTGCGTTCGACCTGCGCTATTTTCGCACATCGGGGATCAGCTGTTCTCTGGCCGTCTGCGACTTGGCACCGGTGACTGGTGCTGCTGGACTGTGATTCCAAGGCCGAGGAGCTTCTCTGCTGCTAGCTGGACTGTTTCTAGTCGTCGGCGTGGCCTGCAGACTCGGTGGCTGCTTAGGTCGGTTGACTGTCAGCTGGGACATCGGCGGCTGGTCTGGTCGGTGGACTGTCGGCTGGTCTGGCGATGGCCGGGTGAGCCCGTTTTTCCATCAGGCTGTCATGTCAACTCTACAGGCCATCTCGTCAGCTGAGTTTTTTGCCCTAGCGATTGCAAAACACAAACAGCGCTATGGAATGAAATTACTGAAAAAACGTTTGTATACCTGTAGATTATAGTTTGTACTCGTAGAAATGTTTTGTACTCGTACAAAAAAAATGTGTACATGAAAAATAATTGTGTATGCCTGTAGATTATAGTTTGTACTCGTAGAAATGTTTTGTACTCGTAAAAAAAAAATTTGTACATGAAAAATAATTTTGTCCTTGTAAAAAAATGTTTTTTGTGTCTGTAACAAAGTTTTGAGCTTGTAATAAAAACCTGTCCTTGTAATAATTTTTTTTTTCCTACCAATACAAAATCCTGGTACGAACACAAAACTCTTTTCTACAAGCACAGAATCCTGGTACGAACACAAAACTTTTTTCTACAAGCACGGAATCCTGGTACGAACACAAAACTTTTTTTGGAACTTTTTTGGAATTAGCCAATCACCATGCTATCTCAAAGTAGCCAGCCAATCACAACACTGCTATCTCAAAGTAGCCAATCACCACAAATCCACCGGCCAATTACTTTGCCTCCTTGATTTTTCCTCCACTTAACGTGACCTGATTTAGCCAAAGATCTCACGGGAACTATCTATCAAACTTTGCTTCATCTTCATATCATTTTGGTGGAAACGTGGTGCTAAATTCCCATAAACTTTGTTCAGTGAACTGGTAAAACCGTTCGTTTGTAAGCAAAATCAAAAATCACGATCTTTCAGTTTGTTTACCATTACCTAGCAACCACAGCATAGTCATTTAAATGTCAGTCATTTCCTTTGTTTCACGTGGGAATTACGAGTAGTGTAGTGGAGAAGTGAACGGGATTGAAATCTGAGATCACAAGTTCAAATCTCAGTACAGCTTTTTTTTGCATGCCAAAATAAAATATTGTGAAAGTATGTGCAAATGACTCTCTTTTCTTTGTTGCCTTTACCTCGCGGCAAATAAGAGTTTGTGCACCTGTCATTGTCTAGTTTTAATCGTTGTTTCGCAGCAAAGGAAATGACTGACATTTGAATGACTATGCTGTGGTTGCTAGGTAACGGTAAACAAACTGAAAGATCGTGATTTTTGATTTTGCTTACAAACGGACGGTTTTACCAATTCACTGAACAAAGTTTATGGGAATTTAGCACCACGTTTCCACCAAAATGATATGAAGATGAAGCAAAGTTTGATAGATAGCTCCCGTGAGATCTTTGGCTAAATCAGGTCACGTTAAGTGGAGGAAAAATCAAGGAGGCAAAGTATGGCCGGTGGATTTGTGGTGATTGGCTACTTTGAGATAGCAGTATTGTGATTGGCTGGCTATTTTGAGATAGCATGGTGATTGGCTAATTCCAAAAAAAGCTTTGTGTTCGTACCAGGATTCCGTGCTTGTAGAAAAAAGTTTTGTGTTCGTACCAGGATTCTGTGCTTGTAGAAAAAAGTTTTGTGTTCGTACCAGGATTTTGTGTTGGTAGAAAAAAAATATTTATCACAAGGACAGGTTTTTATTACAAGCTCAAAACTTTGTTACAGACACAAAAAACATTTTTTTACAAGGACAAAATTATTTTTCATGTACAAATCTTTTTTTTACGAGTACAAACCATTTCTACGAGTACAAACTATAATCTACAGGCATACACAATTATTTTTCATGTACACATTTTTTTTGTACGAGTACAAAACATTTCTACGAGTACAAACTATAATCTACAGGCATACAAAAGTTTTTTCAGTAATTTCATTCCATACAGCGCACTGACTCTTCCTTGGATGCGATCGATTGGACTACGTAAACGTGGACTGTTCTGGTTTTGTTTGTTTTTATTATTTATTTTATTGTTGTTTAATTGTTTTGTCTGTCTGTCGGGTCACGGGTAGCCTACACTGGCGATTACGCTGCTCCGTCCGACATGCCAACTTTGTTTTTGTGTGTGTTAATCTATGTCTTTGTCTTTTGAGTGTTTGTCTGTGTTGTTTTTATTATTTGTTGATTTTTGTTTGATGTCTGTCTTTGTATGTCTTGTGCCACGGGTACGCTGGCTAGTAGCCTATGCAGCTCCGTACGGCATTATCTTTATGTAGCGATTTGTTATTTTTTAAATTTGTTTGTTTGTCTTGGTGTGCCTCTTGGTGGCCAGGCTGGTGACTACCCCAGCAAACAATTAACGTTCTGCTAACTTTCACTAACGTTAGCTTTTGGTTCCCCTATGGTTCGTTTTTCAGCAACCTACTAATAACGTTTAGAGAACGTTATCTCCAGGTTGTCAAAACAAATAACGTTCCCCTAACGTTTTTACAACTAAAGAAAAAAACGTTATATTCTGGTTGAATCCCAGCAAGCAAATAACGTTAGCCGCTGGTTCTCCTGTGGTTAGTTTATCAGTAACCTTCTAATACCCTGGAGAGAACGTTAGCTCCAGGTTATCAAAGTTTCCCGAACGTTATTACAACTAAAGAAAAAAACGTTATATTCTGGTTGCATTTCTCTTTTCACACAACGTTGCTACTTAGTTGTTTTTAGGTATCTTATTTGTATAACCATATCGGTATTCTGGTTATGTGCGTGGGGTTGATTGATGAAAATCGCCCCAGAGTTTCTATTAGTTTCCAATTGAACACGGCCAGCAGCCACACTGCAAAGTCGGAATAATTTGTTGCAAAATCGACATATAGCCCTATTCTATTCTTCCCCCCTCTGTTGGATTGATATTCGGCCGATCAAAGCCAGCCCGTCAGCTAAAGGGACCAGCGCGAGAAGCTAGGTTGAGAAACTTTCATCTCCGTGAGTTCTGGGGTGTTGGTGTTTTAGCAGACTCAACCTCGCTATCTTTAAGACATTTGGATAACACAGAGATAAAGTTACTCACGTAGGCTGGCTGTATGGTATCGATCACATTCTTCACATCGTTCTCCATGCACTTGTTCCATTAAGTCCAACAGGCTTTTAAAAAACACTGTACAGGGTTAACCGGGTGGAAGAGCTAGCTAGCCATAGTCCCAGGCAGGCACACAACGATTTCATGCTAACTAATCTGACGAATAGTTTTGGATTAATCCATAATCGATTAGAGTGGCACCTGAAATGCATTCATGTTTTTAAAGCTTTATTTGTTATGAAAATATGATGACGAGGACTCCAATGAATTATTTCTCAAACGTTGAGACTGCATCTTAAACAGCACAATGTTCCCGGGGGAGAATTGTTTTATATTAACAAGTTATAGCCTATGTTAAGCTACTGTGCTGTTCACTCAGCCTATCCCACAATTCCCAGTCCCAATTTAAAAAAAAATAAACCAAAATCCATCATAATTCTGAACCGAGGACTTTTAATGGCATACGATGCAATAAAAACAGCCAGTTTTGAATGTTGAAACAGTGTGTTAGGCTAGCGCCTGCTCTGCTTATGTTTTGATCTGACTAATCGTTTATTATAGGAAAAGACACCGTAGACAAGAAAGTATTAGACCTAACCGCATTTAAATACTTAGCTGACACATAGATATATTAACGGGCCGTATTCGTCGCAGTTCAGCAAGCAGCTAATGGTAAGTGAAGATTCATATACTATAATCATTGCCTAAGCCATCAGAGACGTTCGCTCTCCCAGGTTACAGATAGGCTGTCATCGCAGACGGCGAGTGTGCAGCGAGGCAAGCAAGGATGTCACGATAATTCTACATATTTTTTCCCCCTTTACACTTTGTTGCTGGGAGGTTAGGGGAACGTTAATGCAACCAAATATAGTAAAGTTCCCTAAAGGGTAGGAGAACGTTCTGCTAACCAAAATAAACAACCAGAAAAAAACGTAGTATTTTCGTCAAGAAAACTTTCCTGGGGAACCTTGTGGCAACTTTCGCAACTTTCAGGCAACGTTTTCCTAACCAGGAAAAAAACGTTCTAAAAACGTTCTCCTAACCAGAAATTGTTAGCTGGGTACGCCGCTCCGTCTAGCCTGTGTCGTCTTATGTACCCTATGTTTCTTGTTTGTCTTACTGTTTGTTTTACAGCACTTTGGTCAACTGTGGTTGATTTTTAAAGTGCTATACAAATAAATTGACATTGACATTGACATTCAAACGCACGCACACACACACACACACACGAGACGTAACACGGAACAGGACACGCTCAATCCAATGATTTTAGGATCAGCAAAGCAGCAGTTTTCCGGTGTTGACAGGAGGGTAATGGTTGCTGCTCCGTTTCGCTAATCTGCCATTCCTGTTACACATAACATACAACATACGAGGCCTCAAACCAATCTCAGGTGTACGACTGGCGAGAGTTCCAAAAACGGGCAATCAGCTAACCCTTGAAGCGGTTGGACGCACACAAAGGCAGTTCAACGCAAGGGATGCTATTGAAAAGGAAGCGGTTGTTATAGCTCACAGTTCCAAACAGATAACTAGCAATAGCTACCTGAGCATGAACATACCTGCGGCAGTGACAAGGGAAGCAACAACGGGGCGAGTCTTTGACGCCTGGCGTGAAGTAATGAGGGCTTTCTAGTTTAAATAGAGGCGCCTCCAGTGTGGTTGGCTTGTATCTGGCTAGCGAGAGCCACTCGCAATGCAGCCAGCTGAATCTAGATGAAAGGTGGGCACAGCCCGACTTCATCCTGTCACATAACCAAGGATTGTGTTCATTCCTAAATTGTCTCCTATTATTTGAGAAATGTTTCCATAGACCTTTTCACAGGAGATTGGCAAGTCTATTCCTTCATTTTCCAGAGTTCTAATAGGCTATCGCAAATCAAGGGCTCAAGAATTCCATCAAAACCATATCTCCTCACATCTTGACTGTGAAAGAGCTAACAGGGTGTATAAGAATAACAGAATTAAATTTGGGCAGCAAATTTCTTAAGATAAAGTAAAGGCAGCCTAATTTATGAATGAAATGTTTTTATGATCCAGGAGGGTTTGCCGTCTCAAAATCATCATACCGTATATACCTGAATATAAGACTAGGTTTTTGTCTTAAAAATAGGCTGAAAAACGGGGGGATCGTCTTATATTCGCCATATAGTCTAGACAAAATCACGGGAGAAAGGGAGAAAGCGGGGGAAACAGTAGAGGGTGCTAATGCAATAGGCTTATTATTAGTGACATTGTTATAAATTCACTTGATGGTGTTGAAAGCTGCCAAAGAATTTGGAGTCACGGAATGTAACGTTCGGAGGTGGCGAGCACCAAAATAATGACTAAAAAATGCCCACTCATGGATAAATTAATCCAAATACTTAATGAATGGTGTTCAAATGTTTTCTTCCAATGAATTATCACTAGAATCAAATCAAATAAAATAATTTTCTGTTGAGAACCAGATTTTTCAACAGAAAAAAAATAAGTCTGGAAAATGGGGGGTCGTCTTATATACAGGGTCGTCTTATATTCGGGTATATACGGTAATACAGTTGTATTTGCAGAGCATTTTTATGTTTACTGAATAGTGTGTGTTTCTTGAAGTAAATCTAGATCTTTCAAATCTTCATAAGTGTGTGGGCTTGATGTGGTGCCTGCTATTACCTGTTGACAAATATCAGAGTTACAGAACATAAACTTAAGGGTCTCTAATATAGGTACAGTGCCTATAGAAAGTCATCATACCCTTTTGAAATAGTTACTTTTTTTGTCTTGCAGGCTGAAATCAAAAAAATCTTTTCCAGTTTTATTTATATTTAGCTGTACAACATCAAAATAACGAGACTTTTTTTTCGTTATTTTGATGTTGTACTGCTAAATTTGTAGATAAAACTGGAAAAGATTTCAGCCTGTAAGACAAAAAAGTAACTATTTCAAAAGGGTATGATGACTTTCTATAGGCACTGTACCTATATTAGAGACCCTTAAGTTTAATCATTGTTAAAGATAAGAAAACTCGAATAAAAAAAACCTTCTAACCCTTGGTGATTCTGTAGTTTTTCCAATGTCAATGTTGTAGACAGTTGTCTGCACAAATGTGTAGAAGTTGTGAAGTGAGTCATCATATGCCAAATTGAAAACAAAATGCAATTCAAACAGTTCATCAAATGCACCCACAGCACTTGCTGCCTCACATGGAATCAGCTTTTTGTCGAAGGCAATGTAGAACTGGTCGATCCGATTTCAGTTTCTCCCGGCAGCAAGGAGGTATGGATGATGGTGATCGCGTTTGCTGAGAGCCTCTTCAAAACTGCAACAGGACTGAACACAAAAAGAAAAAGTAAAAAAATCACTATAATCCAGTATAAAGCATAGTATCCAATAAAATCACTGAGCCAGAACTATTTAACACTTGGAGGTCCGGGGCCTTTTCAGGCACTTTGAGGCAGTCAGCTATAACACAATCATAACTACTCATCCGGGGCACAAGAAAGTGCATCCGCCATCACATTCTCAACCCCCCGTATGTGTTTAATAGACAATCTGTATGGCTGTAGGAAAAGTGCCCACCGCATAAGGCGTTGGTTGGCATTTTTCAATGAATGAAGAAAAGTGAGCGGGTTATGGTCTGAATAGACCACCACCGGATGCAGGCCACCCCTAGCCTGGCTAACGCCTACCACTTCTCAAATGAGACGTGGTCTGGCAACCAGACGTTCATTTTCTCGTATTTGAAAAAAATGCCCAGATCCGTTCATTGGGCGCCACGGATGTCTATCAAATGCGCATAGCTCACCCAACTCGTTCGTATGCAACGCTAAGGGCTGCCATTGACATCAGTGTAAGTCTTTTGGCGTCGAATGTAGACACAAGAAGGCAACGGAAACTTCTCGGATGTTCTGTGATTGGTTCGCCAACATCAGGCGAACACTTGGGCGTTAGTTTCCAGACTGGCTTAGCAGCGGGATTGAAATCATCGCGCAAGGCAGTATGGGAACACCCAGGCTAGGCCACCCCCCACATAAACATCAAAATTCTGGAGAGCCCAGATCAAGGCTAAAGCTTCCTTTTCAATCGTGGAATAGTTAAGTTGGTATTTAATAAACTTGCGAGAGAAGTAGCACACAGGTCTATCCACACTACAGCGCCCTCCATAATTATTGGCACCCCTGGTTAAGATGTGTTCTTTAGCTTCTAATAAATTCATTTTTTTCCAAATAATATATGACCACAATGAAAAAAAGCGTAAAATCCAACCTTTAATACAAGTGCATTTGTTTAAAAGGAAAAAAATCCCACATTAAGAAATAATTATTTTACATCAGATCATGTGTGCCACAATTATTGGCACCCCTGATGTTAATGCTTTGTACAACCCCCTTTTGCTAATAAAACATCACTAATCTTCTCTTATAATGTTTCACAAGATTAGAGAAAACAGAAAGAGGGATCTTCAACCATTCCTCTTAGCACAAAATCTCCAAATCTTTGGAAGAGAAACAGGCCCACAGCATCACCGATCCTCCACCATACTTCACAGTGGGCATGAGGTGCTGTTCTGTATACTCATCTTTTTGTTACGCCAGACCCACTTAGAGTGTTTGTTGCCAAAAAGCTCTAACTTTGTCTCATCTGACCAAAGCACACGGTCCCAGTTGAAGGCCCAGTACCGCTCCAGACGTTTGTGCTTATGATTTTGAGTGAGAAAGGTTTTTTTCCGTGCATGCCTCCCAAACAACTTGTTGGCATGTAGATAGCGCCTGATGGTTGTTTTGGAGACTTTGTGACCCCAAGATGCAACCATTTGATGCAATTCTGTAACAGTGAGTTTTGGAGATTTTTTTATTTCTCTTACCATCCTCCGTGGTGGCAAAATAAACTTGCGTCCTCTTCCAGGCTTGTTTACCACTGCTCCCGTTGTTTTAAACTTCTTAACGATTCCTCTGACCATAGATATGGGCAGGTGTGCGAGTGGCTATTTTCTTGTAGCCATTGCCTTACTTGTGAAGGTCGACACACATCTGCCTTACTTGAACAGTGTGTTCCTTTGTCTTTCCCATGTTGAAGAGAAATGGCCTCTGTGTCACGTCATATTTATAGCCCAGGGAAACAGGATGTTAAGAATTACTAAATAAATGTTCCTACATACTCTGACTGACTTTGTAAACTACTGTAGAAATTACAGAAATTACAGAAATACTTTAATTACAGTTGTTTCCTAGGAATTGTTAGGGGTGCCAATAATTGCGGAACAGGTGATTTTATGAAGAATAATTATTTCTCAGTCAGGGATTTTTTTTCCCACCTTAAAATTCACTTGAGTTGAAGGTTACATTTTTCTACAATTTTCAGTGTGAGAGTATGCTTCTACAATAAAAATTGTATTTATTTTAAGGCTTTTAACGCATCTTAACCAGGGGTGCCAATAATTGTGGAGGGCGCTGTATATACAACGGCATCGAACGCGATTCAGCCAATCATAATCAAGGACCGGAACTAATATGCATTAATGGATATGGCGACCACCACTACGCCCTGTTGATCAGATGCGGACAAATGCATCTGACAGTGGATCACCACCGCATAGAAGTAACGTTACAAGTGCCATAGCTGTGCTTTTGGGTGACAATTACACTGCCAGTCATCCAGATGATGAAGATGTGGAATTGGATAGCTACCTCAAAGACCACCCACCTGCCCTGGATTCAAATCCAACTGGTGGAAGAACAACGCGGCGAGATATCCAAGAATAGCGATATTGGAAGAATAATCTATGCATACCCGTGACCTCCGTCCCATCTGAACGAGTTTCTTCAGCTGCTGGACTGACAGTAAATCGACTGCGCACACGCCTCACACCAGAACATGTGAATATGTTGATTTTCATGAATAACAATATATAGATGGGCATACGATGGGTAATGTCCAGCTGGCAGTTGTTTTAATAGCCTAATGATGTTTGTTTGCCCATTTCTCAGCCTGCTTGTGGCCTAGGCTAGCCTACTTCTCGCCATTCGTTGCCAAAGACAGTCTGTTTAAAACTGTTTGATCTCATAGCCTATGGCTATTATGTTTTGTAATAATTTTTGTATTTGTTTCCAGTTTCATGACCAGTCAATTTCGTTCACAGCCTGCTACAACGAAGTTAAAACTTGCCAAATTGGCCATTTTTGCCACTATCGGATGGATGTAAAGGAGTCGACCGCGTTTAATTTGTTTTTGTTGTCATTATTTCCCGATGTCATTCTTCGTTAGTGCTATTCAGGTGAAGAAGTCGACCATGTTTACTTTCTTGTTGTCATTATTTTCCGATGCCAATTATTTGTTATTATTCAGTAGGCTAGTAGAACCAAGCCTAATTTGTCAAAGTGTAGGCCTATAAGGCAGCGATGCGTTGCAATCGCTACATATGTTCAAATAGCCTACGTCAGATGGCATAATGCCCTGTAAAATAAAGTTTACAATAACTTATTTCTTAATAAAGGTATTTTTCAATATCATCATTAATATAAATTGTGTGCGTGTTGGAAATGTGGGAGTGATGAGTGGGGGCAAATGTTTACATGGCTCTGAATGGCACGTGACGTCATGATTTAGCAAATAATCGATTAATTCGTCAATAACGTTATGATTAGTCGAACATGAAAATTCATCTAAAGTCCCTACCCTAGTGGACTAATATCATATTAAACCCTATGGATTAAGAACGGGATGTCACTGAAGTCATTAGGGGGGTCAAGGCAAGTGACCCAATTCTTTTGGCAATATAGTGTATCTATGGTTTCAACTACGTTGTTCGAACAACGGACGTAGCACATTACCATTCCGACACAGGGATGATGCTTTCTAGAAACAGGTAATGTAGCTGCTTGAGGGCAAGTTGCCATGGTGGTTCAGAAACGTCATGGGACAGGATGCGTCGTGGGCATATTTCTGGAGCTAGAAGTTACCTAACTTACAGCTAACGTTAAGCTGTCAGCAAATTACCAGCTTTAGTGAACACAGATACAATATTACGGTCACACACAGTGCAATTACTGATAAAAAGGCAAGTGACATGTGGCATCAGATCAAGTGGCAGCAGATCAAGCATCACATCCATTCATATATTAAATACATCCGTTTTACAACGGAGGATTAGGGCTGCAATAAAACAAAAAAATATCATAAACTTTGAGAATGAAGTCTTTAATTACGAGAATAAAGTCGTTAATTACAAGAATAAAGGCATGAATTACGAAAAAAAAG
The DNA here is from genome assembly GCF_963854185.1 of Sardina pilchardus. Lineage (NCBI taxonomy): Eukaryota > Metazoa > Chordata > Actinopteri > Clupeiformes > Clupeidae > Sardina > Sardina pilchardus. The sequence goes on from NC_085012.1 coordinate 31,077,231, forward strand.
TTGTTAATTATGAGAATAAAGTCATAATACTTTGAGAATGAAGTCATAATATTCTACCCTGTTGTTGGATGGCAGTTAGCAAAATGAGGGATGTGGAACATTTTGTGGAGCTGTACTTTAAAATTGGTTTCTCAAACAAGGAGATCTTTTGGCACATCAGCATCATACCATAATAAGTATCAGGACTTAAAAAAGAATATGCAAGAAAATGCATCTTTTCCGGAGAAAGAACCAGACGGACGTTGAGGAAATCGCTGCTTTTGTGTCGTAGGCCTACCTACTTCCGTTTTTAAGGACCTACTTTATTCTTGCAAAATTTTTACTTTTTTCTCATAATTAACAACTTTATTCTCGTAATTTATGACTTCATTCTCGTAAATAATTACTTTATTCTCATAACATTATGACTTTATTCTCATAACATTATGACTTTATTCTCGTAATTAACAACTTTATTCTCGTAACTTACTACTCTATTCTCGAAACATTTTGACTTTATTCTCGTAATTAATGACTTTATTCTCGTAATAAACGACTTTATTCTCGTAATTAATTACTTTATTCTCATAATTTATGACTTTTTCGAAATTAACGACCTTATTCTCATAATTTATGACTTTATTCTCATAATTAATTACTTTATTCTCGAAATATTAGGACTTTATATCGAAGCTTATGATATTTTTTTCTTTTATTGCGGCCCTAATCCTCCATCGTACCATGTAAACAATACAGTAAATTAAAAAAAAACTAATATTCTAAGATTGGCATCTGAGACATTTTTTCAGTGCCTTCTTTCAGTTGTTTTGTTTGTGTTGTTTTGGACAAAACTGTCTGCTAAGCATCATAACTGTAACTGTAACTGCTTAAAACCTCAGAAACTTCTGACCATCTTTAGATTTCCTGGCAGCCTGTTCCACAGGCTTGTTGCTACATACAAAAAGGACTCCTTATGTGAATTACTCTAGGGGCTATGCCGCTTAGTCGGGGTATGGAGGAGTTATTAGACTTAACGTCATCGGTACTGGGATAACGAAATTAGAATGTGCCGTCTGCAAAGGGTTAATAGCGGTTCGATACCTACTAGTTAAGTAAATATTACGCTATTTAGGTATTTATTTTTTCAATGGCATATTCATGGTCCAGTGCATGTAGCCTACTGCAGATCCTTTTGACATTTTAATATGTCATGCATATTTGTATGTGTTCATTAATGAAGTAGGCTAGCCTAACAAATCTTCCAAGCAGCCACATCTGCCGAAGAAACATCAATTGTCAGGGCTCCAGAGTGCGACCAATTTGGTCGCATATGCGCCCAAAATTTTTAAGAGTGCGCCTGACACGGCTCAGGTGAAAGCATATATTTCTTTCACAAGTTGCCATGTAAACGTGGCTAGACTATGCGTGCAACTTTACCAAACAGTATAGAAGTAAACCCTCTCTCCTAGGATCGCTTTCTCTCGCTCTCCCTCTCTCTCTCTCTCGTGCGCGCTTAATGAACACCTGCCCCTCGACATGTACATTCACAATCGTGAATGACGTAGGCCTAATAGAAGACGACTAGCGAAATTATAATTAAAATCCGGTTAGCATCATAGCATACTGCACACATTTTATTAAAACTCTTGCATTCCAGTTGACTGATCATCTCAATGTTTTCCAACTCCAAGACCCAAATGGGCCTGTCCCAAGGAGAAAAAGTATTGGCCTACCTTGAAACTTAAACACACGTGGGGAAACTGAACAGTCCAAACAGTAGACTATAATAAGCTAGCCTAAGACAACTAATGCTATGCTACTTTGTTTACAATATTTTGAGGCTTCAAGCCGACAGCTGAATTAAAGAGGCAGAGTTGTAATATGAATAGCTATGAATGTCATGAATATCCGAAATTTCAGTAGGCCTATGTAGAAAGCATAATACAGTGTATGTGTGTATGTATATATATATATATAGGCCTATATACATGTATATATATATACAGTATATATAATTCTTTATAAAGAATATGCATATTCCTTATACAGTATATTGTGTTTCAAATACAAAAGACAAGCTTTTTCTACGCCTTATTGTTAAAAAATCATTCACATTATATGAAAGGAGTGCGATAAAAGGTGTCCTTTTGGCGTTAAAGGCGATGCAATGAAAAATGTGGGTGCACCTAAATTTTGTGCTGGTGCACCTAAAAAACAAAAAGCTAGGCGCACCAGTGCAACCAACGCAAAAAGTTAGTCTGGAGCCCTGATTGTGAAACGCCATCAACACAGCTAGTTACAGTTTTTCACAAATGCTAGAACACCTTTTTCAGAACTCTTTACCTTTTTCTCAAAACTGTGAACACAAAACTCATTTCTCAAACTACATTCTCGAAACCCTTCAATCTTGTTGCAAAACTGAACAATCACCTCAAAACACTTTTAACTTTGCTCAAAACTAACTAATGGTCTCAAATCATTGAACACATCAGGCAAAATTACACTCAGAGCAGTGATAAACAATGGAAGACACAGTTTTCAGGGCAGGGTTTATGGCTCCTGGAGGAATTGTATTCATTCTAATTTTAAAAATAAAATATCACAATGAAAATAAAGAATAAGGACTTATATCACTCTCTACTCATATCCTCTAGCCTATATGAAGATATAAATCAATAGTTTTGTAAGTGAACAGAAAGACAGGCCAATACTGTACTGAATATGATTTGCACTGTGATGCCACAGACTCTGTACTGTAAGTATGCAATACTGTAATATTGTATTGTGCCTAAATTTAGACTTACTCGGACATACTGATAACTCAGCTCTTTCACTCTCTCAGAGTTGAGCTCAAAGGGTAGTAAGTGTGTAACAGTGGATGTTCAGTGATTACTGTACTGTGTGATAATGGACATTTACGCTATTTCTCTTCTGTAGTCTGAATCTTTGGATTATTGACGCCACAGAGAAACCACTGATGTTGGGTTGGACCATGAAGTCCTGCTTCTCTCATTGGCATTCCATGAACCAGAACATGGTCAATGATTGTTGCCCAAATATCATCATTTACAGTATTGCAACTCTTGGGACTCTCTGTCTTTTTCTTCATCCTCTTCCTCCTACCTGCACCCTCCTCTTCCTTGCACCCCACTTCTACTGTAACACACACTTGTTGTCCCCTGCGTCTCTGTCAACTCTGAACTGACTTATATTGGTTGTCACATCATTAGACAGAAGTGTTATCAATTTTGAGTGGTAGTGTTCAAATGGAGACAACTGTGCACTAATTGTGTTCAACTTCTGTGTTGTTTGGTTATCAATATAATTAAGAAGTGCATCAAAATGCACAATGTGTTCACAGTTTTGCAAAAAGGGTTAATGAGTTTGGTAAAATGGGTGAAAGTGGGTGAAAGTAGTCTATGGTTTTGCCAAAAAAGGGAATAATTCAATAAATGTGTTCAGGCATTTGAGAATTTGATTCAGAGAATGGGGTTTAGTGTTTGAGCAACTGTGAAAAACTGTAACATAGGAGCCAGTTGCATGTAACACCTCGCTAGTTTGACTTGTTATGATCAGACGTGTAGTCAGTGGCGGTTCTAGACTGAATTACTCCCCGGGCGAGATCCCCCACGAGAAAGTTTTTTTTTCCAAACAGTCATTTTTTTTTATTATTGAGACACTATAAAGGTCACTTTTAAAGCAACAACAGGCAATTCTGCACAAACAAGCAGAACAGAGAACAATATTCACTATATAACGAATATTACAACCAACAAATATTCACCTACACATAAAGTGGCAAATATATAACTTACAATCATGGCAAAAGACTGCTTACAGCACTGCCAAATGACAATGAGGTCTGCGTGGTAGCACACATGACGTGCACACATGACGATTCTCTATAATATTTTTTTTTACTGCATTGCAATGAACAAACTAAATGCAAACAAATGTGGATGCAATATGAGTCTTGAATTGGATACCAGGAGTTTGCTAGGATCTCAAAACCATATCATGAACATGCCTTGCCTTAGAGAAACACATGATAACATTGGATTATGAACATAGGCTATTATGCCACACAAAACCATGGGGTAAGTGGAGCTAAATTAAGTTATTATTTTGCTGTCACTTCGTCTGTTGTATGGCCTAGAAGGTTGTATTTGGTATCTGTGGATAGCTCTAGCTCTCCTCTTTCATCTGCCATGCGTGCCATATCTTTCTGACTGATTTCACGAGTAAATCAAGAGAGTAATGGTAGCCTATAAGCTATATGACATTATTATTTGTTTGTCACTTCATTTTTGTAACACAAAGATCGATGTATTTGGTATCAATTGAGTTGATGAGTTGTATGAGTTGCCCAGTGCTCTCCGTTCCAGCAACAGCTTTGGATCTTTTAAGAGGGGTCTTAAGGCATATTTGTTCAATATGCACTTAGTCCTTTGCGTTTGTGATGTGTTATGGTTTGTATAATAGTATTGTTTTGTTATAATTTGTCCATTGATAGAATTTGACATTTATTTTGCTATTGTCCTTAAATTTAGCCATACCATGCTTTAGTTATTATTATTATATATAATTAACTGAGTGACTTATTTGATTGCTATTCTCATTTCACTGTTTTTATTTCTCATTAGGTTAGTGCTTAAAATTATTGTTTTACTGATAATATTACTATTCTCCCTATTGTAATTGTTCACTGTTAATTTAATTTGTACTGTTATTTATTTGTATGTCACTTTGGACAAAGGTGTCTGCTAAATAACCATAACCATAACCATCAATTGAACGCTCTGTTTCTCCTCTTTCATTTGATATCCGTGGCATGTTTGTGCGATGCCGGTCTCGCGAGTAATTCAAGCGAGAGTGCTGGATGTGCGGGTGAACGTAGAGCAATATAAACTGTAAATAGGATATACTTTGATTTAACATCGTGCTTTTTTTATTATTTTCATACTTGATCGTACAGACAAGTGCCTAGTCTCGTTGGAAAGCCCCGCTTTTTTTCTCTTTTGTGTAAAAAAGGTCTCATCTCGCTCATAATCGCGGAGCAATGTAACAGAGAAGAATGGGTGTGTTTTTTGACGCACTTTGTGTCAGTCGGGCCCATAGGGTTAAGCGCTCGTGCCGCCCCATACAAGATGCCGCCCTGGGCGACCGCCCAGTTCGCCCGTACCTAAAACCGCCACTGGGTGTAGTGGTAAAATTAGAAGTAGGCAAACTATAAATTCTGTGATCACAGTGGGGTGGACCTACCAGGTTTTTAAAAAAGCCGTTTAGAGCTTGTTTGATGATGGTGGAGGTTATTGTCTAATGTTTAATACCAATGGTATTATGCCTCCTAGAATGTTGATGAGTGTAGGCTACATCTTGTGAATGTGAATAATAGAATGTTTTTTAAAGTTAAAAGTTGCAATAAGTGAATAAACTCTTTTGACAGGTGCAGCTCTAATAAGAGGTAGGCCTAAACTCTCTTTACTTGTGTTTAGCCTCCACTAGGCTACAACCCTGGATGATCTCATAGCCCAAAACAGATACAAAAGTGCAAAGTGATGCACGTAAATAACAGACATGACTAATTTAATTGAATTCCTGTGACTAGATCATCTTTCAGAAGGGACTCTTATGGGATGTGTGGCGAGAGCTCGAGTTAATACCAGTAAGCGACCAAAATAACCACTGACGCACAGCTACGCAACACTAGGCTATGCAATAACTGGAACGCGTGTGTCGTTTCAGCGTTACGGTGACCTAGGCCACTCGCAAGAGCCTATTTTCATCTAGTGCAGTCATCTTTTCAGCGTCATTTGAATCATAAGCGAATAGGCTATAACGAGACGCATAAAAGGGGAGCCTGAAATCGCATTGAACCTATTGACAACCTGCCTGCGATAGCCTACAAGAGACGGGAGTAAGAATCCAGCGTAGGTCCTAGGCTAACCCATTCACAGTGTCTCATACCGGTTCACTCCATCAAGGAGTCACGCCATGATGCCTGCGTTTTCTTTAGAGGACTGGCCTTCCAAATGCATATCCACTGCAGACCTCGTGACCTCTCGTCTGCATGGTGAAAGGACTCCTATCCACCCAGAGCAGGAGAGAAATCTGACTTTAAACATTTTCAGTCATTATGGTGATAATCAGTCGGATTACTTGGCGGACCACTTTGATCGCTCGTGGATAACAAGAGACACCGGCTCGCTTGGAGGAGTTGCGAAACATAACCAAGATAAAGTAAACGTCGATATCACAAATCAACTTGACAGAACGCATCCAAACTCTGGAAAGCAGTATGGACATATCCTCGAAGAACAAAGGAATAATCAGAAATTGAATGAACTTGAAGGAAATAATAGTTTGTGTTATCAAGACCTTCCGTTCAAGAGGTGTGAGGCTCCAGTTCTGTCGTCGTATCCGAACGTAACCAGTCCTGCCCAAGAAAATGTGATCTGCTACTTGTGGGAAGTTGCAAATCAAAATACATATCTTCACGAAAGGCAAAAGTATCGGTTCCACATAATCCCCGATGGCAACTGCCTGTACCGGGCAGTGAGTAGGGCAGCCTACGGGAATCAGTCAAAGCACAAGGAATTGAGAGAGCAAGCCATTCATTACGTCGCTGACCACTTAGAGGAGTTCAATTCTATCATTGAAGGAGATGTCGGGGGTTTTCTTATCAGTGCCTCGCAAGAAGGGGTATGGGCTGGATATCCTGAGTTGCTAGCTATGAGCAAGTTGCTCAATGTGAACATTTATCTGACCACTGGAGGAAGTTTCGCAAGTCCTACTGTCTCGACCATGGTTCATTTTCTCGGAGAGGAGAACTCAAGTAACCCTGTAGTTTGGCTAAGCTGGCTTAGTAATGGTCACTATGATGTGGTGTTAAATCGCAGTGTGCCCAACCCAGAGTATAAGGAGTGGTACCAAAGTATGCAAAACAGAAAGGATGAAGAGTTGACATTATCAGTGGCATATTAGCCCAAACTCGTCTTTCACTGTAGGCCTAGGCTATACAACAATTTTGGCGTTGGCCAGATTGTGTTCAATCCTACCATGGTTAAGCAATTGTTTATGCCATAATCTAACTTGTTGGACCTTGATATTCATTGCAAAGGAATGTGTTTCAGGGTTTAAGTATGGAAGCATATGTGTTGCAAAATTCAAATGAGAATGCATTCTGCAATATGCAATTCTAAAAGACATTATTAAGCAATTGCCAATTCATTATGCAATTTAATATTGCAATTTGCAACACTTTCTTTCAAAATGTATTTTAATATGTGAAGTGACAATGCAATCATCAAATCAATTTGATTTATTTTGGTTACAAATTTGAATAAACATGGATTGAATTGCATTCCATTTTGCCGTGGTACTTTAGTCTCAAAATTCAAATGGCAATTAATTTTGCATTTCAATTTTCAATATTCAGCGTCATCATTTAACCCTTATGTTGTCCTTGGGGTCAATTTGACCCCAAGCAGTGTTTAACATCATAAAATATATGGTTCACTTTTTTTGTTTTGCTTCAAGTTTCATGACTTTTCCTTATTTGAAGGGTACAACAGAGTAAACATGAAATTTGCACAAAAATATGTTTCCAATGTCCTGTAAAAAAAGTTACGTTGGTGGTATTGGGGTCAATTTGACCCCATTTTTATGAAACATGATGAAAATGAATATTTGACAAATTATGGATATTATTATTGTAATAGTATGAGAACATGTAGCTATTATCATTATTTCATATACAAGTACATATTACATATAAGTTATTTTGGCAGGTCTGAAAAAGTCCAAAAAGTCAGCCTTTGGGCTGTTGACACTGGATTGGCCATATTGCCAGTCAGGGTTCCAGGGTTCATAAAGGGGTGTGGGGGGGTGGGATTGTTTTGTAGGGCTTTTGATAGTGGTTATTACACTCTTGTTAAGTACCTACCACAAAAAAAAATTGGGTAAAAAAAATAATTTTAATCATTTTTGAGAGTTTTTTGTAGCTGGGGTCAAATTGACCCCAAGGACAACGAACGTCGTAAGATTTTAGGACAACATGAGGGTTAATTGTCAATTATTTTTGCAATTTAATGTTCAAAATTCAATGAATTTAATTATTTTTAATTTTTTGATTTTTTAAATTGTTTTTTGAAAATGTTTTTTTAAAAATATTGAAAACATTTTGAATATTTGTTGGCAAAAAGTTTTGCCCGGTTTGCAGAAATAGCGCCCCCCGTTATTGCATAGCACTTTGTCACGCTCTTTGTGTCTTAAAATTAAAATGGCAATGGCAAACGCGATTCCAAAACACATTGCAAACTGTCAGCAGAGCCCATTTATGGAGAGCCGGTCCACTTGCTATTAAAGAGGAACTATGCAGGATTGGCGATTTCATCTCTGGTTTCGGTTTCGTTTTTTCGTTTCCGCTCGTTTTATGCTTGCATTTTCTCTGCAGAGCTTCCCCGACAGCTTTAGCGTGTATATTTATACATGTATAGGCTATATTTAAATATATAAATTGCAAGCGTGGTTCTTCGTCTCAGACTTCCAGATGTAAACAAGGAGCGATCGTCTCCTGCAGAAAGTTGCATAGGGTCTCTTTAACTCCATTGTACCTGCATTGTATGGCGGGTCTTGGGCAGGGCCGCTGACGGTCAGACCAGGAGTGCCTGTGAGTGTGAATGAAACGATATGTAGCCCTGTCATTACAGTTTTTCTCGATTGTTAACACAAATTTTCTGAAAACATGCCTCATACTCTCAGAACTCTACACACAAATCCAAAACAACACACACAATGGGCAAAACCCTGCAATTCTCCTGCAAAATGACACTTTACCTTCAAAACAATGTAATTTCTCCTCAAAATGCTCTTTTGTTCTCAAGAGACACACACAAACCATCATATATCAAGATATTTATAAGGACCAGTTGAACACTGATGTCCTCAGTGTAAAACACTGCAATGAATTGAAAATACTTCTTCTCCATTCATCATAATGACTTGGGCCTTTTTTGTTCAGTGTTACCCTACAAACAGTACTACAAACAGTAGATAAGCTGGTACAGTAAGTTGATATGCTTACCCTATCAATATTTTTAAATATCTCATTGTTTTCTATCATTTTTCTTTGTATTTGCCATAATGCCTTGAATTTCCCCTTGGAGATCAATAAAGTATCTATCTATCTATTTTCTATCTAATGTTATGGCGTTTTCTTCTAGGACAAAGTTCATGATTTCAGTTTCCTGTTCAGGAGACAGAAGCCCTTGTGTTGGTAATCTTTCTGCTGCCAAACAGTAAAATACTGTAAACTGTGTAGGAATACAAAGTAGGAATACTTTCCCCAAATACTTGAAACATACTTTATTTTTACAGTCCTACAGAACAGCCCACAGGCAATACTGTACTACTGTGCTCATTGAGCTTGTACTGTACGGTACTGTACTGTATTGATACGCAGCACTGCAAAGTGGCTCGGATCTCATCGGAGATTACGGTCCTTGGCCTCCCCGTCCTCCTCCTCTTACTCTCACTCCTCTGGCTCTGCCTCTGCCTGTACTACTACTGTATACTGAAGCTGTGATTGATAATTGTAAAACTGTGTGACAGGTGTTTGCCCATGTGATGAGTCAGTGTTCATGGTAGGGCAGTCACCTTTACAATTTGAATGGCAGTGTTTTCCTTGAGAGAACAAGACATCTTCTTCATGAAAATTGTGTCAAATGTAGAGAATTGTGTGTAGTGTTTTGAAAAGAGTGTGTTTTAGAACGGCAATTTGAGTGTAAAGCAGAAATTGTGCTTATAGTTTCAATTTTCAATTTAATTTCACTTATAGAGCCCCAAAACATTACACATGTCTCATGGCGCTTTATAGAGTGTTAAACATTCAAAGAGAGCCCATGAGTAACTAGCCTGACTCTCGCCAGACCCTTGTAGTTCCGCCATGCTCCACCAGAGGCGTTTCGCTGAGCTCCACACAAGGGTCTGGACGCGAGGGCAATCCAAACCCCTGCCAGTGATCAAAAAATGAGCAACCAATCAGGAGCGCCGAAGCGAGTGTTTGATTCAAATAACAATGGCGGCACGCAGCGAGGAGTCTTGTGCTGACATTGATTCTGCTATTTCAACCGTTTTGTCGAATCTATCGAGTATTCATTCTTTAAAAGATTAACAGAGAATAGACATTTATTGGTGGCAAGGATGTTTTTACTCTTCTTCCGGGTTTGGCAAGAGCTTGAAGAAGCCTAGCACGTCATTCAAGATAACAGGCAAGTGGTTTATCAAATCACATGCGAGGATGTTTTACAAGGACCCGCCTTCATAAATACATCTCCTATTGAGAAGTCCCAGATCCTTGTGTGAAGCAGACAGCGAACTACAGGATCTGGCGAAAGTCAGGTTAATGAGTAACAGGGGCAAGGAAAAACTCCCTAGAATTGGAGATACATATAGGAAGAAACCTCAGACAGATCCACGACTCAAGGGCCCAACCCATCTGCCTGGGGTCAGTTACAGTAAAGTCATTTGTAACTGAAAGTTCAAATAGTTCAAATAGTCCAGCGTAGGGAATAAATTGTCCATTAGTAATCCATTAGTTATTTCGGAAAGTGATGGGTCACTAGGATGCGTGGGCCAAAGATTCGGGCAGGGAACCACAGCAGGCGATGGTAGGGCAGTCATAGGGATGGCGATGGCAATGGCGATGGTAGGGCAGTCAGAGGGATGTGACTTCAGGTGTGATGAGGGACAGGCACAGAGATGGTTGATGGCTGGTAATGGTTTACCTCACAGGTGAAGTATAAGGGAAAGGGAAGAAAAATAGAGTGTGTTAGTATTACTGTTAGTCATGATGGTTGGTATTAATAAGTATATCAATGGTGATATAAATGATTATACTATAGAGGGTTTACAAAACGCTTTTACACAGCTCTTTTGTGGGGACAGGTGCGTCGGAATAGGTTACCCAGTTAAACCCGAAAAGAGAATCCCACACATCGTCCACCACGCATGCAAACATCCACCCACCCACCACGCACGCAACATCCACCCACCCACAATGCCCCCCCCCAATGCCCCCCCCCCAGGCGAACCCACACACCACATCCGAACCGCGCGCCCAAGCAGCATGGCCGAGCACCCCGAACCAATCAGAATCCGCCCACAGGCGACGCCACCCATCCACAAATAACCCCCCACCACCATCCGCGAGCAGAGAAAACGGGGCCCGCGCCAGCCCCACCCCATCAACAACACCGCACGAACACACACCAACGGCCCGACCAGGACACACAATCCGATCATCCCACACACAGCCACATGCCCCACAAGACGAAGAAGACAAAAAAGAAAGAAAGCACATGAGAGCAACAACAAAAAAGAAAACCACACCACAACATCACACCCAGACCGAACCCGCCGCCCAGGCCCCCCGGAAACAGTGCCCCCAGAGCAAAAGTCCAGAATGCTTCATGTCTTTTGACATGTCATCCTGTCATCCTGTTAACAGGGTAGGGAGGCGTAGGGAGGCGATGTAATGTAATTAAAATCGTTAAAATCATTGGACTTCCACTCTAGAAACACCACCCCAAAAAGGCCCGAACCACGAGTCCAACCAAATACAATGCCGCAACATAGCCCTCCCCTCCGCCATCCACTCCCATGCATTCCCACCTCCCCCGTCCCCCCATCCCACAAAACGCACAACCGTGCACAACCGATCAGACCGCATGCCCCAGCCAGACCGCCAATATACGCCCACGCAGAACCATTGCCAAATGGAGCCGACACAAACCCCACCCCATCTACAGACGGCGACGGAAGGCCCCCCGCGGATGAGCGACGCCACCCGCGAGCAGACCCCGACCGGCCCAGAGCACCCAGCCACACCACCCGGGCGCGCAGCCCAGACACGACGCGCAAACCCACCCGAGGAAGGCCCATGACCGAAACGGCGCGAATGAACAAAACGCCCGCATGCGCAGTGAATGAACAAATGCCCGCGTGCGCAACAGACAGCACGCGGGACCCTCCCCCCCAAGCTAGACTATAGAGGACAGGACAGGGAGAGAAGGAAAGAGGGAGAGTTGAGAGAGACAGAGGGAGAGGGGAGAAGAGGAGTTGTACGGCATGCCACATAAGAAGTCCATGACAGCACAATGCTAAAGCAGCATAACTAAGGCATGGTGGAGGGTAGTCAGCACCAGCTCAGGTGTGGTCAGTAGCCACCATGGGATGCATGACTGGGGCACCAGTCACACAAGCCCACAGCAGAGGTGGTCCGTTCCAATAAGACCCTGAGGTGGTTGAAGTTCCACACTGCACCATACCTAACTATAGGAAGCACTAAAGAGATATGTTTTAAGTCTAGACTTAAAAATAGGGAGGGTGTCTGCTAATCGAATTGAAGGAGGAAGATTATTCCAGCGGAGGGGTGCGCGGTAACAAAAAGCTCTGCCTCCTACTGTAGTTTTTGAAATTCTTGGAATTACAAGAAGTCCAGTATTTTGTGATCGTAAGGGTCTAGGTGGATTATATGGGACTAGAAGATCTTTAATATATTTGGCTGCTCTGCCATTTATGGCTTTGTATGTTAGAAGTAGAATTTTGAAGTCAATGCGACTTTTAACAGGTAACCAATGTAGAGATGCTAGGATGGGGGAAATATGTTCATATTTTTTGGTTCAGCAGAATCGGTTCAGGAGGTTGGTGCATGAGCTACATATTATTGGAATTGTGTCTCAAGTACCAGAAATTGTGTGTAAACAATTGAGAAAAACTGTAACAGCCCTGTTAGTAGCCCTGTGTTAGCCCTAGCCTATCTTACGGTCTATGGTCATTAATCTGAATATGTCAACCCTGCTCCACTCATTAAATTCTCTGTTGCACAAGGATGTTAAGTGGGAATGGTCAAGGGAGTGTGAGGAGGCTTTCCGCCAAGCAAAAGAACAATTGGCTAGCAGAAGTGTTTTGACCCCTTATAATCCACAACTTCCAGTTATACTGGCCTGCGATGCCTCACCCTATGGTGTTGGAGCCGTCATTTCCCATCGCCTGCCAAGTGGGGAGGAAAAACCAATAACCTTCGCTTCTTGGACATTGAGCAAAGCAGAGCAGAAATATGCTCAGATTGAGCGAGAGGCATTGGGAATCATATTTGGAGTTGCTCACAGATCACCGCCCATTACAGTTTTTCTCAAATGCTAAAACACATTTCACAAACGTTTCCTCCATGTTCCCCAATGTCTAAACACAATACCCTTTTCTAAAGCTACATAAGCACAACCACACCTTCTCACTTCAAAACTCAAACTTTCACACCAAAAGAGCAGCTCAAAGCTTTCAAAAATGTAAACATTATACACATCATTACACACTACAGCAAAACAATTGAAAACACAATGCTCAATTTGTGAGAAGGTTCTTTGTTTCATAACTGCCAATGCATATGTTTAAAAACTTTAGAGTAACGGATCTTCTTAGATCTCTGCAGAGGATTAGGCATTTGAAGAGTTCTTTTCCAAAACGCTATATCCACCATTTTACTAATGAATTTTCATAAATATATTTTTTAAATTTAGTTTTTCAAGTAATCTCAGTGAAACTGTATTGGGTTATGTTTAGTTACAGTAATTTATCTTTACTCAATAAAAACAAAACAACTGCATTTTTATTACCTGAAACACACAATTACTGTAGGTAAATACAGTAACATGATTTGTTACAGTACAGTAATGTCTATAAAATGGATTTATAGCGTTTTGGAGAAGAGCTCTTCATTTAGAGTTGTGAGTTTCATATGAAGAGTACAGAAAATTCTCCAAGTACACTATTGTAACACAACTCAATGCAAAAAACAGAATCTATTGCACACAACAGTACACAACAGAAAACGTGATCAGGGTGTGAAGTTCTTTTATTTTCTTCATTCACACCACACACACACACACACCACAGTCACTGTGCGCATTAGCAGCAAGTGTCTTCATTTTTGAGTCGTTGTGTTTAATGAATGACGCCAGGTGTGTTCATTGTGTTCAGTTATTGCTGACTGTGGCAAGCATTTTGCATCACATGAGTTTTCATTTGAGAATATGTTTTGCAACATGTGTTTTAGCATTCAACTCCCTCTCCCCCTCTGCCTTTTCCCTCTATAGTATAATCATTTATATCCGATATACTTATTAATACCAACCATCATGACTAGTACTAACACACTTTATTTCTCTTCCCTTTCCCCTATACCTCACCTGTGAGGTGAACCATTACCAGTCATCAGCCATCTTTGTGCCTGGCCCTCATCACACCTGAAGTCCCATCCCCCTGAGTGCCATTGCCATCATCATCCCTATGACTGCCCTACCATTACCTGCTGTGGTTCCCTGCCAGGATCCCCGGCCCACGCATCCCAGCGACCCATTACCTTCCAAAATTACTAATGGATTACTGATGGACTATTTATTCCCTATACTGGACTGTTTGAACCTTCTGATACAACAAATGACTTTACTCTACTGTAACTGACCCTAGGCAGATGGGTTGGGCCCTTGAGTCGTGGATCTGTCTGAGGTTTCTTCCTATATGTATCTCCAATTCTAGGGAGTTTTTCCTTGCCCCTGTTGCTCATGGGCTCTCTTTGAAGGTTTAACACTCTGTAAAGCGCCATGAGACATGTGTAATGTTTTGGCGCTCTATAAATAAAATTGAATTGAATTGAATTGAATTGAATTGAATTGAATTGAATTGAATTGAATTGAATTGATTTGATTTAGATTTTTAAATAATAAAAATTGGAAAAGCATACTATACAAATTCTTACATTTTGACGTGTATCTCACTACAGCAAGCTGACAGCTCAACATGACTTGCATGGTTGTGTAGGCCTGACTGTCCTAAAAATGGCCATATAAGAACCATGGTGGAGGTATACTTTGGGGCTGAGCAATTTACAGAAATATGTGGTGTGTGCCTTCCAGAAATAAATGGCCATTTTTATTTAGTGCTGAGAAATGACTTTTTGACACCTTTTGTGCTCCATATTTGTGACACTAGCTAATCTGACCTGATTTGTTTGCGTGGTAGCACACATGACGTGCACAGATGATGATTCCCTATAATATTTTTTACTGCATTGCAATGAACAAAGTAAAGGCAAAAAAGTATTTATTTGTCAAACAAATTTGGATGCAATATGAGTCTCGAATTGGATACCATACAGGAGTTTGCTAGGATCTCAAAACCGTATTATGAACGTGACTTGCCATAGAGAAACACATAACGTTGGATTATGATTCATATGCCACACAAGAACATGGGGTAAGTGGAGCTGAATGAAGTTATCATTTTGCTGTCACTTCCTCTGTTTTATGGCCTAGAATGTTGTATTTGGTATCTGTGAATAGCTCTAGCTCTCCTCTTTCATCTGACATGCGTGCCATCCTGAACGCGGTTTCACGAGTAGGCCTAAATCAAACGAGAGCAATGGTAGTCGAAGCTATATGACATTATTATTTGTTTGTCACTTGGTCTGTTTTTATAACACTAAAGGATCGATGTGTTTGGTATCAATGAAAAGCTCTGTTTCTCCTCTTTCATTTGATATGCGTGTCATGTCTGTGCGATGCCAGTTATGCGAATAATTCAAGCGAGAGTACTGGATGCAAGGGTGAACGCAGAGCAATAGCCTATAGACTGTAAGATTGAACTTCATTATTTTATTTTATTTTCATACTTGATCGTACAGACAAGTGTTTAGTCTCGTTGGAAAGCCCCGGTTCTGCTCTTTCGTGCAATATTCGTTCCATCTAGCTGTGATTTATAATCGCGGATGTACAAAATCCCTGCTCCTCCCGAAAAGGGACGTTGTCTCTTTAAGAGCATCTTGCGTTGTCCACGACGGTTATGTGTGTACGCAGCGCTTTTCTTTTGGTGCGCAATCTGAAGTTGTAGAGACGTTAGGCCTACTGTTAGTCCAGCACATTGTTTGAAAACTTAGCACTTTATTTTGTCCTGTTGTGTGTTGCTGACCAAATGTAAGTGACATTTACTGTTGTTAACTGTTGTTTAGTAAGAGTATGTCTTAAAACATAGGCTATTAGCCTAATTGCCGCGAATGTGTGGAATGTTTAGCAATTAGTCATTTATCTCGTGATTCACACATCGTGTTGATGCTATAATTTCATAGTTAACATGTTACAATATCGTGTATTTATGCAACTTAGCTGTTGGCACTTTATATCTGTAATGCCACTTGTAATTACGGACGGCAGACTGTTACAATGTATAGCATTAAGTGACGTTGTTTTAGGCTTTTCCACGTGCTACTTTATAGGCCTACTGCCACTTCGTGGTGTTATTACTGACATTGAACCTGTTCAGGCTATGTATATTTAGCATGTCTTGATTGCACAGTTAGAATGCGATGCTGATTCCCAGACAGCACGTTCAGTCTTGCCGACGTCGGCAATTGGAGGGCACCAGCGGCAAAGGTGTAGCTGCCTCTACCGAAGGATGGCTCCAAAACTGATGTTGCATTAAGTTCAATTTTGTTTATTACATCGAAGTTTAATAAAGCAGTGTAACAACGTGTAATACTACCTCTTGAACGTGTACAAACACCGTAAGAGCTTATGGACTCTCCAGTAAAGGAGCTAACTTCACAAATATTCACGGATAACTTTATCATACGTCCTGTAACAACTCTCAGTTTCGCCTCATTGAATGTTCTTCTTTCCGGTGAGTTGGACGTTACAACCATTTCAAAATAAAAGTCTGTAACTCTAAATCGCTCTCCACAGATAAGAACATATTAATTTCCATAAGTACATAATATAAAACTATTAGTACAGCAAAAAACACACTTAAATGACAGGGTTATCTACAAAAGGATCGGCAGGGTTTTTTCCCCATGCACATCAAATAAAACTTGTCAGTTTAGGTGGGCAAATCATCGGCGGGACGAGTCTACCCGACAGCGCACATTGGAGATCGGCGGAGGAACCGTGAAGAACCATTTAGCCGATCCCGCTTCTTTTTTTTTTAAATGCTGCCTGCTGCCGACGAGTATGAGAAGTCCGTTCGTTGGTCCACATCAAGCTGGCTGTGTAAGCACGAAGGTACGTTGAGCTTGTGTAAAATCCGTATGTCACAAATGATATGATGATTTAATATATGATATGATATGATAGCAGCTATGATATATCATATTTGGTAAAATGCATAATACGGTGTAGATTAACCTTTTGAAGATAATAACGTTAGCAGCTAACGGTTACACAAGACGTTTCTCAAACTATCTGGTTAGCTGCTAACTGCTAACTTACATGTATATATATGGCTAACTTAGGATAACACATAAGTAAACTCATTGTAGAAGTGTTTTAAATCAGATATTGTATCCTATGACGTCTGTTGTGGCTATAAAATGCTTTAACGGGATGTGTTTTTAGCAAACGTCAGGTAGGTAGCTAGCGCTAGCGTTAGCGTTAGCGCAAGCATAACTAGAGAATGTAATTCCAGGGAAATTACGAGTGCATGAAAATGCAAAAATGTATAGATACAGTAGATAATGTAGATATAGTTACTAAGGTGTAGCTAGGGTAAACATGGTGGTTGCATAGTTTAAAGAAAGCTGATAGTGTGAAGGTAGACAGTTTAAAGCTTAAACATTACAGTTCTAACTGAACTAATGATTTCTAGCAGTTATGCTAAAAATGCTAACAATGCTAACCAGGCTGATTAGCTAACTTAGCTAATCATTTCTAACAGTTATGCTAAAAATGCTAACTATGCTAACAATGCTAACTATGCTAACAATGCTAACCAGGTTGATTAGCTAACTTAGCTAACCATTTCTAGCAGTTATGCTAAAAATGCTAACTATGCTAACAATGCTAACCATGCTAACTAGCTAACTTGCTAGTGAGGACTTTTATTTTGAAACATTTGTTGATAGGGTATCTATGGTGGCCACTATCAGGAATAAAGAAGTTACTGTAGTAAAATCATGTTGGTTGCTATGGAAACGGTCATAAACGCTTAATTTTAATGGTTGCTATGTTGGTTGCTAGGTACATGGAGGTTTCATGTAGTTGACTGGAAGCATAGTTGATGATAACTGACAGTTGGAATGGTTGAACAGTTAAATAGTTGAGTAGTTTCAATGGTTAAATGATTTAATAGTGTATTATTGCAGTGAGGACTTTTATTTTGAAACAGTTGTGGACAGAGGAAACAGTTTAACAGGATATGTGTAGTCTTCAGAGAGATTGTATGCTTAAAGCCTGAGAGAGAGAGAGAGCTGCTGCAGGTGGGGCTGGCCACCTGGCATAAGATTCTAATTGCCCTATTATGATGTCATAATCCAATGTTAAGTCTATGGGAGAAAAAATGTTTTAAAAAATTAATATAAATTCAACGATAAAGTTTTCAAAGTTGAAAAATACAAAGCTGAAGTCACCTAAGTGAGACCTACGCAGCGCAGTTTGAATGAAGTTTCTACGTTAAACGGTTGAAGCCGCATTAAACACACAAAAAGCGTTAGAAGAATAATATCACCTATAACTAGAAAATGTAATTCCATGGAAGGAATTACCATTGCATGTAAATGCAAAAAGGTTGCTGACTGTGTAAAACATATTGTATTAGGCCTATTATAGATAAATAACAATAACCCAATTACAATTCCACTGAAAAGTCACATTTAAAAAGTGATTTATGAAAATGCATCAAAATTGTGGATATAGGCTTATATGGAAAATAACTCTTCATTTATTAGAATTTAAAAAACTGACATGAAGTTGCCAACTTCAGACGAGTTGCAAGAGCTGACACTTTAGTAGCCTTCAGTGAAACGACTAATGCAGGTTAAAAGTAGACCATAGGGCCACGCAATACGGAATACAATCTCAAACAACGCCAATCAACGATGATGCAGCAACAGGTACATATCTAGCAAATGTAACGTTAGCTTACAGTAGGCCTAGGATACTTTATGTTGGCTACAAATTTTACAGGATGAGCTAGTATGTTCTTCGAAGTGTGTTCAGGTGCGTGATTGTCCTAATAGGAATGTAGGCCTACAATAAGCTTAGGTTTTTAATTTATGAATGATACCGAAAGCTTTAAATGATTGCCTGGCTGGCAAGTCCCTATATCTGAAACGACTACTGTAGCTTGCTAAACCCTGTTCGCCTTGCAGCCTACCCCGACGTTAAACGTTAGCCTGGAGCAAGTTTGGTTGTCGTTAGCTAAATACAGTTGACGTTAGGTTAGATTGTCTTTAGCTGTTGATAACGTTACCGAGAGCAAACCGGTTAGACTACTGTAACGATATAAACAAATCAAGTAAGGAGTAGCCTTACAGGATACAAAACGACAACGTCCTGGATTACAGTGGCATGGTAGAATGTTTTCACAGCTGTAGACGTAACGTAACATTCACGTTTTGGTTCAGCGCAGCGGTGATGCCATGGCTTTGGATCAGAGATCCTTGATTACTGACAGCTGAGCACTGACGTAACAATTAGTCTTTGCCGCCAAAGGGTCTCAACGTTAACTCTATTGGAGTTTTTAATTCTTTTATCGTAAATATCTCAAAAAGTATAAAGTTCACAAATGTGAAAAATACATAGAACAAATCTCCGTTACAAGACCTGTGTATGAGTGTTTGAATGACGTCAAACGATTCAGTGGTTTTAGAGCCTTTGATAGTTGATTTTGGTCGGAAGCAGAATAATAATTATAACGATAATAAGAAGAACAGGGATAACAGTACATTGCATTTACATGCAATGTAACTAGAGAAAGCAATTCCAAGGAATTACGAGTGCATGAAAATTGAGACATTTCTGCTCAGTAAAATATTGTTAGATAATGTTTCAAATATCATTCAAGCACAAAGATAGAGGTGAAGCAGATAAAAGGTTGATGGGAGTCATAGTTGATGACAATTAACAGTTGGAATGGGCAAAAAGTTTAACTGTTGAGTAGTTTAAATAGTTGAATTAATTAATAGTGAATTATTTTAGTAAGGTGTTTTATTTTGAAACAGCTGTGGGCAGAGGAAACTGTTGGTGGGATACATAGTTGATGACAACTGACAGTTAAAATGGCTGAACAGTTAAATAGTTGAGTAGTTTAAATAGTTGAATTGTTAAATAGTGAATTTAGTTTCAGGCAGTAGAAACAGTTGGAGGGAGTCATAGTTGATGAAAACGAGTTGGAATAGCCAAACAGTTAAATAGTTGAGTATAAATAGTTGAGTAGTTTAAATAGTTGATGACAACTGACAGTTAAAATGGCTGAACAGTTAAATAGTTGAGTAGTTTAAATAGTTGAATTATTTAATAGTGAATTTAGTTTCAGGCAGTAGAAACAGTTGGAGGGAGTCATAGTTGATGAAAACGGACAGTTGGAATAGCCAAACAGTTAAATAGTTGAATATAAATAGTTGAGTAGTTTAAATAGTTGATGACAACTGACAGTTAAAATGGCTGAACAGTTAAATAGTTGAGTAGTTTAAATAGTTGAATTGTTTAATAGTGAATTTAGTTTCAGGCAGTAGAAACAGTTGGAGGGAGTCATAGTTGATGAAAACGGACAGTTGGAATAGCCAAACAGTTAAATAGTTGAGTATAAATAGTTGAGTAGTTTAAAAGGTTGAATTAATTAATAGTGAATTTAGTTTCAGGCAGTAGAAACAGTTGGAGGGAGTCATAGTTGATGAAAACTGACAGTTTGAATAGCCAAACAGTTAAATAGTTGAGTAGTTTAAACAGTTGATGACAACTGACAGTTAAAATGGCTGAACAGTTAAATAGTTGAGTAGCCTAGTTTAAATGGTTGAACGATTTGATAGTGGGCACAGGGAACAGTTGAGCAGGATCTGTAGTCTTATTAGAGCCAGCCTGAGAGAGAGAGAGTTCTGGCATACAGTAGGATTCTAGAAGCCTGAGAGTTCTGGCATAGGATTCTAAAAGCCTGGGAGAGAGAGTTCTGGCATAGGATTCTAATCGAATTGTGATGTCATAATCACAATGTTAAGTCTATGGGGAAATTTTGATAGTTTTAATTAAATAGTTTAAAAAGTATAGAAGTTTCAAAGTTGAACAATATATAGCTGAAGTCACCTAAGTGAGATCTACGCAACACAGTTTGAATGAAGTTTCAAAGTTAAACCGTTGAAGCCGCATTAAACGCACAAAAAGCGTTAGAAGAAGAATAATAAGAATAGTTGGAAGAACAATAGAGTGCATTTTTCATGCACTCTAATAAGAATAATTGGAAGAACAGTATAGTGCATTTTCATGCACTATAATTATCTTGCCACTTTGCTGGCCGTACACAGCGAAATAACCGGAAGTAGAGCGGACGCCGCCTGCAGAGATAAACTCCAGCTTCAGAAAGTAAAAATCCAGCCATGTATTGGTTCCACCTGTGCACTTATCACAGGTGATCTCATTAATTAGCTGCTGTAGCTGAAGACTTGTGGTAATTAGAATCAGCTGGTTTAATTGAATGGTTGGCATAGATATGATATGTGGTAGGACTTTTATTTTCTGAAGCAGGACTTTTTCACCTCTGCATGTCTGTGAGTGCTTGACTAATAAGTAAACGTGTAAGTTTCTTTATATGTGATGCATTGGGTTAGCTCTGGATGATTATGTGCTTTGTGTAAAGGCTCTTTTTCTGTATTTCCTAGTGCCACAAGATGATTGGCAGCAAGAGTCAACCAGTGATGAAGGGATGCGCTCAACTGAATACAAGGTAATTAACAAAATTGTCACACAGACACTCAGTGCGGTTACATGTCCAGTCTAGTCATCTAGTCTATTCTGCAATCTGACTAGTTGTCTTAGTCTAAAACTATACAGTCAAGTTAGTTTGACCTGAGAGCATGGTGGCTAGTTAGCAGGTCTCTTTAGATTAAAGACAATATTTCTACAATTAATTAATACTATAATATGTATTCTGCCTGTTTCGGTTTTAATATGGGTTGGAAGAAAAGTCTCTCTCTCTCTCTCTCTCTCTCTCTCTCTCTGTTCTTTGATGTAGGCTAGGCTGTGCAGAGTGCAAAAAGGCTGCCCTCATTCATACGGTCATTCTGACTGAATCTGATATGATCTGATACTGATTACCTGAAAATCATTTATCTTTGTTTTAACCGTTTTAATCTTTGTGTTTCAAGTGTCTGTGAACACAAACATGCAGCAGAGTCGTGAAACCCCTCAATCCCGTCCAGGCCTTCCAAACAGGACTCCTCTAAGTAAGACATATTTTAGTGTATGATGTGTTTTAAGTGTCTATACTTCGTTCACACCAAGAACGATAACGATAACGATAAAAGCGTCCACACAGGCCAACGATAAGAAAAGTCACTCATGTTAATGAATGTGATGGCTAGAATATTATGGGTTCTGATTGGCTGTTAGTTTTCTATCGTTCTCAAAATCGCTCTGAAAGTGATCAACAACGATATCGTTCTTGATGTCGTTATCGTTATAGTTTATGTGTGAACGTTGTCATTCATATTAACGAGAGCAATATTTATTTATAGTTATCGTTCTTGGTGTGAATGGGCCTTTAGTCTGTGTTATGGTAGGCTAGAGGCTGACACAGATGGGACTTGGTAGTCACTAGAGTAGCTAGCAGCCTGTTTTGTTTTTAATTTGGGTAGGAAGAAAAGTGTGTGTGTCTGTCTCTCTCTCTCTCTCTGCCGGTTCTTTGATGTAGGCTAGGCTGAGCAAAAAGTGCAAAAAGGCTGCCCTCATTCATACAGTCATTCTGACTGAATCTGATATGATCTAATACTAATTACCTGAAAGAATCAATCTTTGTTTTAACCGTTTTAATCTTTGTGTTTCAAGTGTCTGTGAACACACACGCAGCATGGTTGTGAAACCCTTCAATCCCATCCAGGCCTTCCACACAGGACCCCTCTAAGTAAGACATATTTTAGTATATGATGTGTTTTTATGTGTCTATACTGTGTTATGGTAGGCTAGAGGCTGAGACGGAGATTGCACTTGGTAGTCACTTTTGGTCACACACACACACACAGTTCTATTACAACAAGACATTACAAAAACAAGACATTTCATATGGTCAAAGATCAGAAAGTGCTAGATCAGTTCCTGCTGGATGCACAGGTATTTTTGGCAGGTTCTCTCTGCTGTTGTCAGTAAACTACTGTATTATGCACATTGCTTGTTAATTATGTGTTGTCTAATTTTGTGTATTTTCTTCCTGTACTTTCCCCAGCTGTTGAAAGGCTGAGCAGGTTGGACTCCAGCTGAAAATGGACTATGTAAAACAACTTCAAAAAACAATGCACAATTCACCTTCATTTTGACAATAGGCCTATTTCATATTTTATAGCTGATTCTGGTTATTTTCCAATAATCTTCTTTACACTAGATTTAAATGTAATGTAAATTAATGACCTATCTAGCTTCTGTTTAATACAAACATAACAGCTGCATGTACACTATACTGGCCATCCCCAAACTTCCCACAAAGTTGGGAGCATGGAATTGTCCATAGTCACGTCTGCAGTCGTCTACATTAAGTCGAATCCACCTATTGATTGACTGACTGACTGACTGGCTGTTTTATTTTAAACTGACAGACTATTTGAAGGGATTTTTTATTTTTGTTGTATTTGTCAATGTGATTAGGTGAGTGTTGAAATAAATGTGAATTAAATAAATGAGTTGAGTATTGAAATAAATGTTTTGATATTTTGCAAAGACCAAGTAAAATAAATGTCCAAGGTCATCTCCAGATGCCCTCCTATTTTGTTATTTCTCTCATTCAACCATCAAACTTGATATCACTGATCCATTCTTGTTTTCTGTTAGACTGGCATTCCCAGGTTGCCAGTAGCCTAGCCTAAACGGGCTTTGCTTACTTCTCAACTAGCTCCCGTCAAATTGTTAAGGAAGCCGTGTCACGTTATTAGTGGAATATCACATAACTGTTGTTGATAGGCTACACAATAGTCAACGTGTGAACACGATCTGAAAGCAGCTAGCCTAAGCAAATCAATAAGACCTAATATAACGGTGGGATCCTAGTAGAGTGGCGGAAAGCATTCAAACGTCTCGCTCCTTTTGACTTAACTTTGGAAGGGCTGATTTTCGAGAGACGTAGCCGAAGATCAGCTGTTCCAGTGTTAAGTCAATGGGAGAGCGGCGTCCGAATGCTTTCCGCCACTCTAGTGGGACCGCGCCGCATAGGTCATGATAATATCGGGTTTAGGTGGGCTCACGGTCGGCAATCATTCTAATGCCGACATCTTCCCGACATCTTGCCGATTAGCAACCGATCTGCATAGGACATCGCGCCGAGGCATTTTATGTCGGCGCAGGCACACCGCCCCGACGTCGGCAAGAGCTAAATTGCTGTCTGGGTTGTATTCTGTATTTATTGTTTTCTAGAAACCACAACTTGACACAACACAATATGACAAACTCAACGCAACTTAACAAATTATAAGTCACATACTTTTGGATTGTGGAATAAATGGTCAATAACATCTCCCTGGAAGATTTGCATTCTTTCTGACCGAAGAATTAGACCAGCAGTTGTACGACCCGCAACATATTCATTATTTCCTACAGCGGAGCAATGTAACAGAAAAGAATGGGTGTGTTTTTTGACGCACTTTGCGTCCGTCGGGCTCATAGGGTTAAGGCATTAAAGGAATAGTTAGGAATTTTGGACATAGGACCTCATTTCCAACTTAGTCGGAGTGATATAGGTCGGTGAAGACCATTTTCAGTGAATTTCTGCCCTTCCTATGAGTTGCAGCGTTCATCTCATGCTAATCTGGTGCCAAGATAACGCAAGTCAACGGTAACATCCAGCCTGCCACTGAAAACACTCCACAGCACACCCAAAACAAATATTTTTGGTAACACTTTAGAATAACGGTCGCTTATAAAGCATTAGTAACACTTAGTAAATAATGAACTAATCATGCACAAAACATGTACAAATATTTGTAAATGAGTAAGAAATACTATGTTAATGTTATATATGTATGTTATTACTCATTTGAAAAACATTAGTAAAGGGCTATGTAATGATGAAATAGATAAGAAGTAAACATTTATAAACAGTTAAGTCTTTCAGCAAAAATAAAATAAACAACTTCAGTCTCTCCAAATGAACTGTGCATTATTTGTAGACTTTGTATAATAATATTCAAAATATTATTTGTAAATAGTTTGTATGCTATTTTTATGTAGTTCATAGCTATGTTGTTATTGCATTAAGATTAGCTTGTAAATCATTTAGTGCGATTGAAATAATAAGACTTTGAAACATTAATTAAGATATGCGCATACATACATATTTAAATGTTGATACCACTTAGCCTAAAAGATTCATATAACTGTTGAAGGAGTAATTGTTTCTGGTACAGGACGTGGATTTGTAAGCATTAACAGGTCATAGACTATGTAGGCTAAAAGGTAATAGGCCTACTGTAGTTATACATATTGAAGAAAGCTTTGGTATATGAGGATGTGTTTTCGCTTCAAATTAGGGCATGCAAAAAGCTTTGTAAATAACTTGTAAACATTAACAGATCATTTGTAAAAGGTAGTAGGCTAGTGAGTTACACATATTAGCCTAAGTTACGTTTTTGTATATGAGAATATGTTTTCACTTTAGATTAACGGGTTCAAAAAGCTTTGTAAATAATTTGTAAACATTAACAGATCATTTGTAAAAGGCAGTAGCCTAGTGACACATATTAAGTTAAGTTTTTGTTCACGAGAATATGTTTTCACTTTAGATTAACGGGTTCAAAAAGCTTCGTTAATAATATGTAAACTTTAACAGATCATTTGTAAAATGTAGTAGTGAGTTACACATATTAAGTTAAGTTTTTGTGTATGAGAATTTGTTTTCACTTTAGATTAACGGGTTCAAAAAGCTTTGTAAATAATTTGTTAACATTAACAGATAATTTGTAAAAGGTAGTGAGTTACACATATTGAGTTAAGTTTTTGTGTATGAGAATATGTTTTCATTTTAGATTTACTGGTTCAAAAAACTTTGTAAATAATTTGTAAACAATAAAAGATCATTTGTAAAAGGTAGTAGTGAGTTACACATATTAAGTTAAGTTTTTGTGTATGAGAATATGTTTTCACGTTAGATTAACGGGTTCAAAAAGCTTCGTAAATAATTTGTTAGCATTAACAGATCATTTGTAAAATATGTGGCTGAGTGACACACAGACAGTGAAGTAGCCTAATGTTTCAATATGAGAACATGCTTCCACTTTAGATTAAGGGGTGCAAAACGTTTTGTAAATTACATCTAAGCAGGAAGTAATTGTTTATAATAGCTAATAGTGAGTTACAGATATTGAGGTAAGTGTTTGTATCCAAATTCAGATTAGTTGACGCAACTAACTTTGTAGATGCGTTGCACATCATTGATAAAATCTTAACAAATAACTAGAAATGCAATTCCAAGGAATTACCAGTGCATGAAAATGCAAAAATATATAGATAGATAATGTAGATATGGTTACTAAGGTGTAGCTAGGGTAAACATGGTGGTTGCATAGTTTAAAGAGAGTTGATGTGTGAAGGTAGACAGTTTAAAGGTTAAACATTCCAGTTGTAACTTAACTTATGATTTCTAAAAGGTATGTTAAAATGTTAACAATGATAACCAGGTTGATTGGTTTACTTAGCTAATGATTTCTAACAGAAATGTTAAAAATGTTATCAATGCTAACTACAGTATGTTAACAATGCTAACCAGTTTGATCAGCTAACTTAACTAATGATTTCTAACAGAAATGTTAAAAATGTTAACTATGCTAACAATGCTAACTATGCTAGCAATGTTAACCAGGTTGATTAGCTAACCTAGCTAATGATTTCTATCAGTTATGCTAAAAATGTTAACTATGCTAACAATGCTAACCAGGTTGATTAGCTAACTTAGCTAATCATTTCTAGCAGTTATGCTAAAAATGCTAACTACGTTAACAATGCCAACTATGCTAACAATGCCAACCAAGCTGATTAGCTAACTTAGCTAATCATTTTTAGCAGTTATGCTAAAAATGCTAACTATGCTAGCAATGCTAACTATGTTAACAATGCTAACTAGGTTGATTAGCTAACTTAGCTAATCATTTCTAGCAGCTATGTTAAAAATGTTAACAATGCTAACCATGCTAACTAGCTAACTTGCTACTGAGGACTTCTATTTTGAAACATTCGTTGATAGGGTATCCATGGCTGCCACTATCAGGAATAAATAAGTTACTGTAGTAAAATCATGTTGGTTGCTATGGAAACGGTCATAAATGCTTAATTTTAATGGTTGCTATGTTGGTTGCTAGGTACATGGAGGTCTCATGTAGTTGACTGGAGGCATAGTTGATGATAACTGACAGTTGGAATGGTTGAACAGTTAAATAGTTGAGTAGTTTCAATGGTTAAATGATTTAATAGTGTATTATTGCAGTGAGGACTTTTTTTTTGAAACAGTTGTGGAAAGAGGAAACAGGATATGTAGTCTTCACAGAGAGATTGTATGCTTAAAGCCTGAGAGAGAGAGGGCTGCTGCAGGTGGGGCTGGCCACCTGGCAGAAGATTCTAATTGCTTAACGACCCGATTGTGATGTCATAGAGGCCAATGTTAAGTCTATGGGGACATTTTTAATAGTTTTTAATTTATAGTTTAAAAAGTATAAAAGTTACAAAGTTGAAAAATACATAGCAGCATTCCCCTATTGAAGACCTACGTTGCAACGTTTGAATGAAGTTTCTAGGTTAAGCGGTTCAAGCTGAATAGAAAAAATTAATTTGGTAAGCGGAATAATAATAAGAAGCCTGGGAAGAACAGTACAGTGCATTTTCATGCACTGTAATTAGTAACTAGAAATGCAATTCCAAGGAATTACCAGTGCATGAAAATGCAAAAATAGATAGATAATGTAGATATGGTTACTAAGGTGTAGCTAGGGTAAACATGGTGGTTGCATTGTTTACAGAGAGTTGATAGTGTGAAGGTAGACAGTTTAAAGATTAAACATTCCAGTTCTAACTTAACTAATGATTTCTATTCATGTTAAAATGTTGATTAGCTAACTTAACGAATGATTTCTAGCAGTTACGCTAAAAATGCTAATTATGCTAGCAATGATAACTTTACTAACAATGCTAACCAGGTTGATTAGCTAACTTAACCGATGATTTCTAGCAGGAATGCTAAAAATGCTAACTATGCTAACAATGCTAAATGTGCTAACAATGCTAACCAGGTTGATTAGATAACTTAGTTGATGATTTTTTGCAGTTATGCTAAAAAATGCTAACGATGCTAACTATGCTAACCATGCTAACTAGCTAACTTGCTAGTGAGGACTTTTATTTTGAAACATTCGTTGCTAGGGTATCCATGGTGGCCACTATCAGGAAACAAGAAGTTACTGCAGTATAATCATGTTGGTTGCTATGGAAACGGTCATAAACACTTAATTTTAATGGTTGCTATGTTGGTTGCTAGGTACATGGAGGTTTCATGTAGTTGACTGGAGGCATAGTGGATGATAACTGACAGTTGGAATGGTTGAACAGTTCAATAGTTGAGTAGTTTCAATGGTTAAATTATTTAATAGTGTATTATTGCAGTGAGGACTTTTATTTTGAAACAGTTGTGGACAGAGGAAACAGTTAACAGGATATGTAGTCTTCTTAGAGACTGTATGCTTAAAGCCAGAGAAACTGACAGTTGGTGCCCAGGTGGCCGGCCACCTGGCGTAAGATTCTAATTGCTGCCGTGATGTCATAATGAGCAATGTTAAGTCTATGGGGGAAATTGTAATAGTTTTTAACTAATAGTTTAAAAAGTATAAAAGTTACAAAGTTGAAAAATACAAAGCACACATCGCGTAAGTAAGACCTACGCGACATAGTTTGAATGGAGTTTCTACGTTAAGCGGTTAAAGCTGAATTGCGTGCGTTAGAAGAAGAACTAGAAATGCAATTCCAAGGAATTACCAGTGCATGAAAATGCAAAAAAATGTAGATATGGTTACTAAGGTGTAGCTAGGGTAAACATGGTGGTTCCATAGTTTAAAGAGAGTTGATAGTGTTAAGGTAGACATTTTAAAGCTTAAACATTCCTGTTCTAACTTAACTAATGATTTCTAACAGGTATTCTAAAATGTTAACTATGCTAACAATGCTAACCAGGTTGATAAGCTAACTTAGCTGATGATTTCTAGCAGTAATGCTAAAAATGCTAACAATGCTAAAATTGCTAACAATGCTAACCAGGTTGATTAGCTAACTTAGTTGATGATTTTTTGCAGTTATGCTAAAAATGCTAACTATGCTAACAATGCTAACCATGCTAACTAGCTTACTTGCTAGTGAGGACTTTTATTTTTAAACATTTGTTGCAAGGGTATCCATTGTGGCCACTATCAGGAAACAAGAAGTTACTGCAGTATAATCATGTTGGTTGCTATGGAAACGGTCATAAACGCTTAATTTTAATGGTTGCTATGTTGGTTGCTAGGTACATGGAGGTTTCATGTAGTTGACTGGAGGCATAGTTGATGATAACTGACAGTTTGAATGGTTGAACAGTTAAATAGTTGAGTAGCTTCAATGGTTAAATGATTTAATAGTGTATTATTGCAGTGAGGACTTTTATTTTTAAACAGTTGTGGAAAGAGAGTTTAACAGGATATGTAGTCTTCACAGAGATTGTATGCTGCCTGAGAGAGAGAGGGCTGCTGCAGGTGGGGCTGGCCACCTGGCATAAGATTCTAATTGCTTAATGATCCGATTGTGATGTCATAGAGGCCAATGTTAAGTCTATGGGGAAATTTTGAATAGTTTTTAATTTATAGTTTAAAAAGTATAAAAGTTACAAAGTTGAAAAATACTTAGCAGCATTCCCCTATTTAAGACCTACGTTGTGACGTTTGAATGAAGTTTCTAAGTTAAACGGTTCAAGCTGAATAGAAAAAATGAATTTGGTAAGCGGAATAATAATAACTAGAAATGCAATTCCAAGGAATTACCAGTGCATGAAAATGCAAAAATAGATAGATAATGTAGATATGGTTACTAAGGTGTAGCTAGGGTAAACATGGTGGTTGCATAGTTTACAGAGAGTTGATAGTGTGAAGGTAGACAGTTTAAAGATGAAACATTCCAGTTCTAACTTAACTAATGATTTCTATTCATGTTAAAATGTTGATTAGCTAACTTAGCTAATGATTTCTAGCAGTTACGCTAAAAATGCTTATTATGCTAGCAATGCAAACTTTACTAACAATGCTAACCAGGTTGATTAGCTAACTTAACCGATGATTTCTAGCAGTAATGCTAAAAATGCTAACTATGCTAAATTTGCTAACAATGCTAACCAGGTTGATTAGCTAACTTAGTTGATGATTTTTTGCAGTTATGCTAAAAATGCTAACTATGCTAACAATGCTAACTATGCTAACCATGCTAACTAGCTAACTTGCTAGTGAGGACTTTTATTTTGAAACATTTGATGCTAGGGTATCCATGGTGGCCACTATCAGGAAACAAGAAGTTACTGCAGTATAATCATGTTGGTTGCTATGGAAACGGTCATAAACACTTAATTTTAATGGATGCTATGTTGGTTGCTAGGTACATGGAGGTTTTATGTAGTTGACTGGAGGCATAGTGGATGATAACTGACAGTTGGAATGGTTGAACAGTTCAATAGTTGAGTAGTTTCAGTGGTTAAATGATTTAATAATGTATTATTGCAGTGAGGACCTTTATTTTGAAACAGTTGTGGACAGAGGAAGTAGTGAAACAGGATCTGTAGTCTTAATGAGATTGTATGCTTAAAGCCTGAGACAGAAGGTGCCTCTCATATAGCGTTTACGCGTCCTCTCTCGCTCCTCACTGATCTACATAAAGAATGATGGAGCGGCAACAATGGGATAGTCTAGCCCTTCTTCTATCTTTCTTTATGTAGATCATTGAGGATCGAGGAGCGAGGGAGGACATACAAACGCTGCTTGAGAGGGACCCACAGTAAATACTTTAAAAGTTGTATGTAGATAGTCTAATTAATGTTGATAGACAGAATGTTTAATGGATGTTGATAGGCAGATTGTTTAATAGATATTGATTGACAGTTTAATGGGTGGATGAGTGAATGGTCTGAAGAAGATGAATGGATAGAAGGTTGGATGGAGTGTGCCTTATATTCTTGTTAAGAGAGACACTGATACAGCTCTCTGAGAGTAGTTGATACAGGTGTAATCAATTTAACTGGCTAGTCTGAGACAGAGTAAATAATTTAAAAGTTGAATGTAGATAGTCTAATTAATGTTGATAGACAGAGAGTTTAATGGATGTTGATAGGTTACGGGGACGCTGGCGAGACACGCCGCTCCGTATGGCATCATATTTTTGTTTGTTTTGATGTAATGTTCGTGATTTTATGTTTTATTCTGTTCATTGTTTGTACTTATTTGTTTAGATAAATGTTCTTACTCTTTAATTAACGGTATTTTCGATAGTTTTGCGCTTTCCTTAGTCCTTATTTTGCTGTTTCAAGTTGGCTGTTGCCACCAGTGAAAGTCCTATGGCTCGAAGACCGCTGACGATTTTTTGCCCTGGGCCTCTCACATCCTCCATCCGTGCGCTGCACCTCACCATCTGATCAGGACAGCTGAGCTGAGGACCATATGGCTACCAACCGCGGGCGATCGATACCAACTGCGGGCGTTGCTGCCGCGACTGCCGATCGAGCTGCTGCCTGTCTGGATCGAGCAGCGCTAACGTTGGAGGCCAGGGACAAAATGCTGCTGACCTGCAGGGTCGCTCTCGACTTCAGGCTGCTCGGTGCTTCTGCTGCTTGTGCCTCAGCTTCTGGTGTTCTCCAGACGGCCTGCCTGCGCTCTGCCTAGCGAATTCCGCCGGGTTGGTCTGATCAGCTACGGGACTGTGCAACATCTAATTGCCCTGGGACTTTTCTCGGCCGTCTGATGCAGTCGATTTGGACTAAGTTGGCGTGGACTTGCTTTTATTATTTATTTATTTGATTTGTGTTTGTTTGCCTGTCCTATATCTTAATCCATGTTATTTTATTATATGTTAATTGTTGTTTGGTGTCTGTCTTTGTATGTCTTGGTGTCCGTCGGGTACGCAGGCGATTACGCCGCTCCGTCCGGCATCTTTTGTCTTGTGTGTGTCTTGTTATTTTGTAAATTTGTTTGTTCTTTGTTGCCACGGGTACGCTGGCGATTACGCCACTCCGTTCGGCACTGTCTGTGTATGGGTTCTGTGCACGTGAAATGCGCTATGTTTGTAGTGGTGTCAGTTTAATTATTTGCTTTTTGTATCTTTTTCTTTTTCTTGTTTTATTATTTTGATTATTGTTGTTATAGGCTATGTTTTGTGACTCAGGGCATTGCTGTAAAAGAGCTTGATGCTCAGTCAATTTCCCCTGAATAAAAAACGGTTGATGATGATGATGATGATAGACAGATTGTTTAATAGATGTTGATAGACAGTTTAATGGGTGGATGAGTGAATGGTCTGAAGAAGATGAATGGATAGAATGTTGGATGGAATGTGCCTTATATTCTTGTAGAATGGAGAGACACAGCTCTCTACTGAGAGTAGTGGATACAGATACAGGTGTAATCAATTTAACTGGCTAGTCTTAAGAGAGCCAGCCTGAGACAGAGTAGATTGTTTAAAGTTGAATGTAGGGCGTCTTATTGATGTTGATAGGCAGACTGTTTAGAATGGGTGGATGAGTGAATGGTTTGAAGAAGATGAATGGATATAAAGTTGGATGGAATTAGGAGAACTTATTTTGATACTGTTGTGCGCAGAGGATACAGGGGAACAGAATATGTAGTCTTCAGAGAGATTGCATGGTTAAAGCCAGAGAAACTGACAGTTGGTGCCCAGGTGGCCGGCCACCTGGCCTAAGATTCTAATTGCTGCCGTGATGTCACAATGAGCAATGTTAAGTCTATGGGGAAATAGCTCAATGTTAAATCTATGGGGAAATCGTTTTTTAATTCATAGTTTAAAAAGTATAAAAGTTACAAAGTTGAAAAATACAAAGCAGACATGGCATGAGCAAGACCTACGCAACAACGTTTGAATGAAGTTTCTACGTTAAACGGTTAAAGCTGAATTGGCTGCGTTAGAAGAAGAAGTTTAACTAGAAATGCAATTCCAAGGAATTACCAGTGCATGAAAATGCAAAAATAGATAGATAATGTAGATATGGTTACTAAGATGTAGCTAGGGTAAACATGGTGGTTGCATAGTTTACAGAGAGTTGATAGTGTGAAGGTAGACAGTAGATGAAACATTCCAGTTCTAACTTAACTAATGATTTATATTCATGTTAAAATGTTGATTAGCTAACTTAGCTAATGATTTCTAGCAGTTATGCTAAAAATGCTAATTATGCTAGCAATGCTAACTTTACTAACAATGCTAACCAGGTTGATTAGCTAACTTATCCGATGATTTCTAGCAGTAATGCTAAAAATGCTAACTATGCTAAATTTGCTAACAATGCTAACCAGTTTGATTAGCTAACTTAGTTAATGATTTTTTGCAGTTATGCTAAAAATGCTAACTATGCTAACAATGCTAACCATGCTAACTAGCTAACTTGCTAGTGAGGACTTTCATTTTGAAACATTTGTTGCTAGGGTATCCATGGTGGCCACTATCAGGAAACAAGAAGTTACTGCAGTATAATCATGTTGGTTGCTATGGAAACGGTCATAAACACTTAATTTTAATGGTTGCTATGTTGGTTGCTAGGTACATGGAGGTTTCATGTAGTTGACCGGAGGCATAGTGGATGATAACTGACAGTTGCAATGGTTGAACAGTTCAATAGTTGAGTAGTTTCAATGGTTAAATGATTTAATAGTGTATTATTGCAGTGAGGACTTTTAGTTTGAAACAGTTGTGGACAGAGGAAGTAGTGAAACAGGATCTGTAGTCTTAATGAGATTGTATGCTTAAAGTCTTAGACAGAAGGTGCCTCTCATATAGCGTTTACGTGTCTTCTCTCGCTCCTCGATCCTCACTGATCTACATAAAGAATGATGGAGCGGCAACAATGGGATAGTCTAGCCCTTCTTCTATCTTTCTTTATGTAGATCAGTGAGGAGCGAGGAGCGAGGGAGGACATATAAACGCTGCTTGAGAGGCACCCACAGTAAATACTTTAAAAGTTGTATGTAGATAGTCTAATTAATGTTGATAGACAGAATGTTTAATGGATGTTGATAGGCAGATTGTTTAATAGATATTGATTGACAGTTTAATGGGTGGATGAGTGAATGGTCTGAAGAAGATGAATGGATAGAAGGTTGGATGGAATGTGCCTTATATTCTTGTTAAGAGAGACACTGATACAGCTCTGTGAGAGTAGTTGATACAGGTGTAATCAATTTAACTGGCTAGTCTTAAGAGAGCCAGAGAGACAGAGTAAATAATTTAAAAGTTGAATGTAGATAGTCTAATTAATGTTGATAGACAGAGAGTTTAATGGATGTTGATAGGCAGATTGTTTAATAGATGTTGATAGACAGTTTAATGGGTGGATGAGTGAATGGTCTGAAGAAGATGAATGGATAGGAAGTTGGATGGAATGTGCCTTATATTCTTGTAGAGTGGAGAGACACAGCTCTCTACTGAGAGTGGTGGATACAGATACAGGTGTAATCAATTTAACTGGCTAGTCTTAAGATCCAGAGTGTATCCTTAAAGCCTGAGACAGAGTAGATTGTTTAAAAGTTGAATGTAGATCGTCTAATTGATGTTGATAGGCAGACTGTTTAGAATGGGTGGATGAGTGAATGGTTTGAAGAAGATGAATGGATAGAAAGTTGGATGGAATTAGGAAGACTTATGTTGATACAGTTGATACAGGGGAACAGAAAATGTAGTCTCAAGAGAGCCAGTGTGCCTGAGAGAGAGAGAGGAGCTGCTGCACCTGGACTGGCCACCTGGCGTAACATTCTAATTGCTGCCGTGATGTCATAATGAGCAATGTTAAGTCTATGGGGAAATGTTTAATAGTTTTTAATTTACAGTTTAAAAAGTATAAAAGTTACAAAGTTTAAAAATATATTGCACAGGTCTCCTTAGTAAGACCTACGTAGCAAAGTTTGAATCAAGTTTCTACGTTAAACGGTTCAAGCTGAATTGCGAGCGTTAGAAGAAAAAGAATAATAACTAGAAATGCAATTCCAAGGAATTACCAGTGCATGAAATGCAAAAATAGATAGATAATGTAGATATGGTTACTAAGGTGTAGCTAGGGTAAACATGGTGGTTGCATAGTTTACAGAGTTGAAAGTGTGAAGGTAGACAGTTTAAAGCTGAAACATTCCAGTTCTAACTTAACTAATGATTTCTATTCATGTTAAAATGTTAACTATGGTAACAATGATAACCAGGTTGATTGGTTAACTTAGCTACTGATTTGATGCAGTAATGGTAAGAATGTTAACTATGCTAACTATGCTCACAGTGCTAACCAGGTTGATTCGCTAACTTAGCTAATGATTTCTAGCAGTTGTGCTAAAATTGCTAACTATGCTAGTAATGCTAACTATGGTAACAATGCTAACTTAAACTAACAATGCTAACCAGGTTGATTAGCTAACTTAACTGATGATTTCTAGCAATAATGTTAAAAATGCTTACTATGCTAACAATGCTAAAATTGCTAACAATGCTAACCAGGTTGATTAGCTAACTTAGTTGATGTTTTTTGCAGTTATGCTAAAAATGCTAACTATGTTCACAATGTTAACTATGCTAACCATGCTAATTAGCTAACTTGCTAGTGAGGACTTTTATTTTGAAACATTTGTTGCTAGGGTATCCATGGTGGCCACTATCAGGAAACAAGAAGTTACTGCAGTATAATCATGTTGGTTGCTATGGAAACGGTCATAAACGCTTAATTTTAATGGTTGCTATGTTGGTTGCTAGGTACATGGAGGTTTCATGTAGTTGACTGGAGGCATAGTGGATGATAACTGACAGTTGGAATGGTTGAACAGTTCAATAGTTGAGTAGTTTCAATGGTTAAATGATTTAATAGTGTATTATTGCAGTGAGGACCTTTATTTTGAAACAGTTGTGGACAGAGGAAGTAGTGAAACAGGATCTGTAGTCTTAATGAGATTGTATGCTTAAAGCCTGAGACAGAAGGTGCCTCTCATAGCGTTTACGCGTCCTCTCTCGCTCCTCACTGATCTACATAAAGAATGATGGAGCGGCAACAATGGGATAGTCTAGCCCTTCTTCTATCTTTCTTTATGTAGATCATTGAGGATCGAGGAGCGAGGGAGGACATATAAACGCTGCTTGAGAGGGACCCACAGTAAATACTTTAAAAGTTGTATGTAGATAGTCTAATTAATGTTGATAGATAGAATGTTTAATGGATGTTGATAGGCAGATTGTTTTATATTGATTGACAGTTTAATGGGTGGATGAGTGAATGGTCTGAAGAAGATGAATGGATAGAAGGTTGGATGGAATGTGCCTTATATTCTTGTTAAGAGAGACACTGATACAGCTCTCTGAGAGTAGTTGACACAGGTGTAATCAATTTAACTGGCTAGTCTTAAGAGAGCCAGAGTACTCTTAAAGCCTGAGACAGAGTAAATAATTTAAAAGTTGAATGTAGATAGTCTAATTAATGTTGATAGACAGAGAGTTTAATGGATGTTGATAGACAGATTGTTTAATAGATGTTGATAGACAGTTTAATGGGTGGATGAGTGAATGGTCTGAAGAAGATGAATGGATAGAATGTTGGATGGAATGTGCCTTATATTCTTGTAGAATGGAGAGACACAGCTCTCTACTGAGAGTAGTGGATACAGATACAGGTGTAAACAATTTAACTGGCTAGTCTTAAGAGAGCCAGCCTGAGACAGAGTAGATTGTTTAAAAGTTCAATGTAGAGCGTCTAATTGATGTTGTTGATAGGCAGACTGTTTAGAATGGGTGGATGAGTGAATGGTTTGAAGAAGATGAATGGATATAAAGTTGGATGGAATTAGGAGGACTTATTTTGATACTGTTGTGCACAGAGGATACAGGGGAACAGAATATGTAGTCTTCAGAGAGGAGCCTGAGAGAAACTGACAGTTGGTGCCCAGGTGGCTGACCAGCTGGGGTAACATTCTAATTGCTGCCGTGATGTCATAATGAGCAATGTTAAGTCTATGGGGGAAATGGTGATAGTTTTTAACTAATAGTTTAAAAAGTATAAAAGTTACAAAGTTGAAAAATACAAAGCACATATGGCATAACCAAGACCTACGCAACAAAGTTTGAATGAAGTTTCTACGTTAAACGGTTGAAGCTGAATTGCGAGCGTTAGAAGAAGAAGTTTAACTAGAAATGCAATTCCAAGGAATTACCAGTGCATGAAAATGCAAAAATAGATAGATAATGTAGATATGGTTACTAAGGTGTAGCTAGGGTAAACATGGTGGTTGCATAGTTTACAGAGAGTTGATAGTGTGAAGGTAGACAGTTTAAAGATGAAACATTCCAGTTCTAACTTAACTAATGATTTCTATTCATGTTAAAATGTTGATTAGCTAACTTAGCTAATGATTTCTAGCAGTTACGCTAAAAATGCTTATTATGCTAGCAATGCTAACTTTACTAACAATGCTAACCAGGTTGATTAGCTAACTTAACCGATGATTTCTAGCAGTTATGCTAAAAATGCTAACTATGTTAACAATGCTAACTATGCTAACTAGCTAACTTGCTAGTGAGGACTTTTATTTTGAAACATTTGTTGCTAGGGTATCCATGGTGGCCACTATCAGGAAACAAGAAGTTACTGCAGTATAATCATGTTGGTTGCTATGGAAACGGTCATAAACGCTTAATTTTAATGGTTGCTATGTTGGTTGCTAGGTACATGGAGGTTTCATGTAGTTGACTGGAGGCATAGTGGATGATAACTGACAGTTGGAATGGTTGAACAGTTCAATAGTTGAGTAGTTTCAATGGTTAAATGATTTAATAGTGTATTATTGCAGTGAGGACCTTTATTTTGAAACAGTTGTGGACAGTGGAAGTAGTGAAACAGGATCTGTAGTCTTAATGAGATTGTATGCTTAAAGCCTGAGACAGAAGGTGCCTCTCATAGCGTTTACGCGTCCTCTCTCGCTCCTCACTGATCTACATAAAGAATGATGGAGCGGCAACAATGGGATAGTCTAGCCCTTCTTCTATCTTTCTTTATGTAGATCATTGAGGATCGAGGAGCGAGGGAGGACATATAAACGCTGCTTGAGAGGGACCCACAGTAAATACTTTAAAAGTTGTATGTAGATAGTCTAATTAATGTTGATAGATAGAATGTTTAATTGATGTTGATAGGCAGATTGTTTTATATTGATTGACAGTTTAATGGGTGGATGAGTGAATGGTCTGAAGAAGATGAATGGATAGAAGGTTGGATGGAATGTGCCTTATATTCTTGTTAAGAGAGACACTGATACAGCTCTCTGAGAGTAGTTGACACAGGTGTAATCAATTTAACTGGCTAGTCTTAAGAGAGCCAGAGTACTCTTAAAGCCTGAGACAGAGTAAATAATTTAAAAGTTGAATGTAGATAGTCTAATTAATGTTGATAGACAGAGAGTTTAATGGATGTTGATAGACAGATTGTTTAATAGATGTTGATAGACAGTTTAATGGGTGGATGAGTGAATGGTCTGAAGAAGATGAATGGATAGAATGTTGGATGGAATGTGCCTTATATTCTTGTAGAATGGAGAGACACAGCTCTCTACTGAGAGTAGTGGATACAGATACAGGTGTAATCAATTTAACTGGCTAGTCTTAAGAGAGCCAGCCTGAGACAGAGTAGATTGTTTAAAAGTTCAATGTAGAGCGTCTAATTGATGTTGTTGATAGGCAGACTGTTTAGAATGGGTGGATGAGTGAATGGTTTGAAGAAGATGAATGGATATAAAGTTGGATGGAATTAGGAGGACTTATTTTGATACTGTTGTGCACAGAGGATACAGGGGAACAGAATATGTAGTCTTCAGAGAGGAGCCTGAGAGAAACTGACAGTTGGTGCCCAGGTGGCTGACCAGCTGGGGTAACATTCTAATTGCTGCCGTGATGTCATAATGAGCAATGTTAAGTCTATGGGGGAAATGGTGATAGTTTTTAACTAATAGTTTAAAAAGTATAAAAGTTACAAAGTTGAAAAATACAAAGCACATATGGCATAAGCAAGACCTACGCAACAAAGTTTGAATGAAGTTTCTACGTTAAACGGTTGAAGCTGAATTGCGAGCGTTAGAAGAAGAAGTTTAACTAGAAATGCAATTCCAAGGAATTACCAGTGCATGAAAATGCAAAAATAGATAGATAATGTAGATATGGTTACTAAGGTGTAGCTAGGGTAAACATGGTGGTTGCATAGTTTACAGAGAGTTGATAGTGTGAAGGTAGACAGTTTAAAGATGAAACATTCCAGTTCTAACTTAACTAATGATTTCTATTCATGTTAAAATGTTAACTATGGTAACAATGATAACCAGGTTGATTGGTTAACTTAGCTTTCATGCAGTAATGGTAAAAATGTTAACTATGCTAACTATGCTCACAGTGTTAACCAGGTTGATTAGCTAACTTAGCTAATGATTTCTAGCAGTTATGCTAAAAATGCTAACTATGCTAGCAATGCTAACTATGGTAACAATGCCAACTTAAACTAACAATGCTAACCAGGTTGATTAGCTAACTTAACCCTCTAACCGCCCAAGGCGCCGTACGGCGACAAGCAACATCACTGATTAAAACAGACGGTAGATCCGAGTAGGGTGACAAATCGCCTTTGTACTCTCCACCACTAGTTGGCAGACATCCAGAGCTTCGATTCAAGCCCAAATTCGAGTAAAAAAGTTTTCAGGAAGTGCCTGTATTACTCGCGAGAAACAAAAAAAAAAGACGCATTTCCTGTTTATAACGCAGAAGTGAAATGCGCGATCGCTATGCACAAATTGAAGCAGAAAAACGGCAAATGTTAAAAAACAAAGTCGTGTGTTATGAAGTCTTGGGTCTGCCATTCACCTACTCTGATTCTGAAGAAGAGAATATCTGCCTTTTGGAGATTATGATCGGTCGTTCATTGGCAGTGACAGTCAAGATGCGTCTGTGAATGGAGGTGGGTCTTTGCGTGTGTACGTCAATGTTTACCTGCAGCAATGTTGACCAAAGGGTTCAAATAAGCATGGTGTGCTTGGTGCCAGTGATAATCATGATGATAGTGTCTGTAATTGACATGGTACAGACAGCAGGTCTAGTAAAAATAGGACTCTGAAGAGCTACAAAGTCATCCGTGATAGGAACTGATTTGACCAGGCTACTTTATTATAAAGTAACATAGGGATTGTGATAATACTAATAGTTTACTATTGTTGGTTTACATGTGGCTGTGGTCCTGTTTGTTTGTTATGTCGGAGAAATTACAAAAATCAAAGTAAAACTGCTCAAATGTGTTCAACAATCAGTATTTACTGAAATGTGCATAATTTGACGCTATTGCCATCCTGTGACGTCACAATATGCAAATTAGATGAGTAAATGTACTCCCTTTATAAACTTTAGTTCATACTCAATGATTTTCACATTTACAGTAGGACTTTATCTCTGACCACTTTCAAGCCATGGCCTTTTGAATTTTTTATGCAAAAATCCAAAAAAACCCGGGCGGTTAGAGGGTTAACTGATGATTTCTAGCAATAATGTTAAAAATGCTAACTATGCTAACGATGCTAAAATTGCTAACAATGCTAACCAGGTTGATTAGCTAACTTAGTTAGATGTTTTTTTTGCAGTTATGCTAAACATGCTAACTATGCTAACAATGTTAACTATGCTAACCATGTTAACTAGCTAACTTGCTAGTGAGGACTTTTATTTTGAAACATTTATTGCTAGGGTATCCATGGTGGCCACTATCAGGAAACAAGAAGTTACTGCAGTATAATCATGTTGGTTGCTATGGAAACGGTCATAAACACTTAATTTTAATGGTTGCTATGTTGGTTGCTAGGTACATGGAGGTTTCATGTAGTTGACTGGAGGCATAGTGGATGATAACTGACCGTTGGAATGGTTGAACAGTTCAATAGTTGAGTAGTTTCAATGGTTAAATGATTTAATAGCGTATTATTGCAGTGAGGACTTTTATTTTGAAACAGTTGTGGACAGAGGAAACAGTTAACAGGATTTATCTCCCTCAACGATGGAATTCTCTTCTCTGATTGGCTGATGGGGTGGCCATTAACTTCGTATAACCTGCTACCTTTGAAGTAGTCCCCGTATCACACTTGAATATTAATTCGCCAAACTCGTTGCTAAGTTTAAATGAACTGTCACGTTGCATCCAAGCTGAAATACA
Source organism: Sardina pilchardus (assembly GCF_963854185.1). NCBI lineage: Eukaryota > Metazoa > Chordata > Actinopteri > Clupeiformes > Clupeidae > Sardina > Sardina pilchardus. The sequence continues at coordinate 31,118,706 of NC_085012.1, forward strand.
GACGTGCAGAACCATAGTAACATTGTAGCATATGACGGAGGTGGATTGTAGCTAGTTGGATGCCATGTAGGCTATAAAAGTAGCGATCTTTCAAAGTTAAAGTTAATCAGAATACTGGGATATGGCCGCTTGACAACGGGAGAGATAGAACTAACGACTGGCTTTTGGCCGTAGCAACCAGCCATTTAGAACTAACGACTGGCTTTTGGCCATAGCAACCATCCATTTAGAACTAGTAACGGCAGTTTTGTCCTGCAAGTAGAAAGTTGATATGTGGTGGAAAAGTAGTCCCACAGTCAAGACAGTTTTAGCGATGTTAACGGACGCAACGGTGGAATAAAACTATGTTCTAAATATACATGTTATGAATACAAACGGGAGATAAGCGGGATAACGGCCTTCGAGGTCGACCGGTTCGATGGAAATAATGGCACGGCGGAGGTAACTCCGTCTCCGTGCTTCGCACGTCGCCGGAGTTCTAGACCTCCACCTAGCCATTATTTCCATCGAACCGGTCACCTCGTCGGCCGTTATCCCTTACATGTAGTCTTCTAAGAGACTGTATGCTTAAAGCCTGAGAAACTGACAGTTGGTGCCCAGGTGGCCGGCCACCTGGCGTAAGATTCTAATTGCTGCCGTGATGTCATAATGAGCAATGTTAAGTCTATGGGGAAATAGCTGAATGTTAAATCTATGGGGAAATCGTTTTTTAATTCATAGTTTAAAAAGTATAAAAGTTACAAAGTTGAAAAATACAAAGCCCACATCGCGTAAGTAAGACCTACGTGACAAAATTTGAATGGAGTTTCTACGTTAAGCGGTTGAAGCTGAATTGCGTGCGTTAGAAGAAGAATAATAAGAAGAAGACCGTGGAAGAACAGTACAGTGCATTTTCATGCACTGTAATAATAAGAAGCCTAGGAAGAACAGTACAGTGCATTTTCATGCACTGTAATAATAAGAAGCCTAGGAAGAACAGTACAGTGCATTTTCATGCACTGTAACTAGAAATGCAATTCCAAGGAATTACCAGTGCATGAAAATGCAAAAATAGATAGATAATGTAGATATGGTTACTAAGGTGTAGCTAGGGTAAACATGGTGGTTGCATAGTTTACAGAGAGTTGATAGTGTGAAGGTAGACAGTTTAAAGATGAAACATTCCAGTTCTAACTTAACTAATGATTTCTATTCATGTTAAAATGTTGATTAGCTAACTTAGCTAATGATTTCTAGCAGTTACGCTAAAAATGCTAATTATGCTAGCAATGCTAACTTTACTAACAATGCTAACCAGGTTGATTAGCTAACTTAACCGATGATTTCTAGCAGTAATGTTAAAAATGCTAACTATGCTAACAAATGCTAACCAGGTTGATTAGCTAACTTAGTTGATGATTTTTTGCTATGGAAACGGTCATAAATACTTAATTTTAATGGTTGCTATGTTGGTTGCTAGGTACATGGAGGTTTCATGTAGTTGACTGGAGGCATAGTGGATGATAACTGACAGTTGGAATGGTTGAACAGTTCAATAGTTGAGTAGTTTCAATGGTTAAATGATTCAATAGTGTATTATTGCAGTGAGGACTTTTATTTTGAAACAGTTGTGGACAGAGGAAACAGTTAACAGGATAGTCTTCTGAGAGACTGTATGCTTAAAGCCAGAGAAACTGACAGTTGGTGCCCAGGTGGCCGGCCACCTGGCGTACGATTCTAATTGCTGCCGTGATGTCATAAAGGGTAATGTTAAGTCTATGGGGAAATAGCTCAATGTTAAATCTATGGGGAAATCGTTTTTAATTAATAGTTTAAAAAGTATAAAAGTTACAAAGTTGAAAAGTCATAGCACACATGTCCTAAGTAAGACCTACGTAACGCAGTTTGAATGAAGTTTCTACGTTAAACGGTTCAAGCTGATTTGCGTGCGTTAGAAGAATAAGAAGAAGAAGAAGCCTAGGAAGAACAGTACAGTGCATTTTCATGCACTGTAATAAGAAACCTAGGAAGAACAATATAGTGCATTTTCATGCACTATAATAAGAAGACTTGGAATAACAGTACAGTGCATTTTCATGCACTGTAATAATAAGAAGTTGAAGCCTAGGAAGAACAGTACAGTGCATTTTCATGCACTGTAACTAGAAATGCAATTCCAAGGAATTACCAGTGCATGAAAATGCAAAAATAGATAGATAATGTAGATATGGTTACTAAGGTGTAGCTAGGGTAAACATGGTGGTTGCATAGTTTACAGAGTGTTGATAGTGTGAGGGTAGACAGTTTAAAGATGAAACATTCCAGTTCTAACTTAACTAATGATTTATATTCATGTTAAAATGTTGATTAGCTAACTTAGCTAATGATTTCTAGCAGTTACGCTAAAATGCTAATTATGCTAGCAATGCTAACTTTACTAACAATGCTAACCAGGTTGATTAGCTAACTTAACCGATGATTTCTAGCAGTAATGCTAAAAATGCTAACAATGCTAACTATGTTAAAAATGCTAACCAGTAGGGCTGAACGATTATGGAAAATAATCTAATTGCGATTTTTCTTGCCAATATTGCGATTGCGATGCGATATGCCATTATTTTTTAAGGTGTTTGTCTTGCGAATTTTTCAACAAAAACAAGCAGTAAATCATATAGTATGGGCAATAGGCTATATAAGATTAAAAATAAACTCTTATTTCCTGGAAGTCATACCTCTGTTATGATGACAGGTGATGCATGAATTGATGGATGACATTTTTTTTTAACTAGCTACTTCAATCACAATAGTAGGCCTATATTTTGAACTTTCAACCTTGTAGGCCTACATATCAGAACATAAAACACTAGTACAAGGAAGCCTGGTGTAGGCCTAAAGATTAAATGAAAGTCAGTAACAAGTCACACAAACAAAAGTGCAGATTGCAAAAATATGAAAATATTAATGGCCTAAATCTTGCAGTTTTTCAGATAATTCACTTTAATGAACGTGATATGTACTGCATACAGAAATTCCTGATATTCATGGCTGCACAGCACACTGCACTGACTACCGTATTCCAACTCCGTCCCTTTAATTCAGCTGTCTGGTTGAAGCCTCAAAATATTGTAAACAAAGTAGCATAGTTGCCTATCTTATCATAGTCTACTGGTTGGACGGGTCAGTTTCCCCACGTCTGTCTCAAGGTAGATAAATACTTTTTTCTCCTTGGGATAAGCCCTTTTGAGTCTTGAAGTTGGAAAACATCTGTATTGAGATGATCAGTCAATTTGAACGCAAGTTCTAGATGTCTGCAGCATGCTAATAATGATGCTAACCGGATTTTATATATAATTTAGCTAATCGTCTTCTATGCGTCATTGCTTTCACGATTGTGAATGTTTTATTTGGATTGAATGTGCATGTCGAGGGGCGGGTGTCCATTAAGCGTGCACGACAGAGAGAGAGAGAGAGAGAGGGGTGGATGGAGAGGGAGAGAAAGCGGGCCAAGGAGAGGGGTTTGAATCTATACCGTTTGGTGAATTTGCACGCATAGTCTACAATGAAAACTTGCGAAAGACATTCATGCTTTCACCCGAGCAGCGCAGGTGCACCAGTGCAACCTAGAATTTGTTTCAGTCGCACTCTTAAAAATGTTGGTTCAATGGTTCTATGGAGCAGCTTGCCAAGTTCACTCTCTGATAGACTATTTCAAATATATGCTACTTTACGCTCTCATGTCACGTGACCAGAGGGTAATCGCCATGGTAATCGCAGCCTTTGCGGTTAGAAAATTGCACTTCATCATATCGCGATATTATCGCAAATGCAATATATCGTTCAGCCCTACTAACCAGGTTGATTAGCTAACTTAGCTAATCATTTCTAGCAGTTATGCTAAAAATGCTAACTATGCTAACCATGCTAACTAGCTAACTTGCTAGTGAGGACTTTTATTTTGAAACATTTGTTGCTAGGGTATCCATGGTGGCCACTATCAGGAAACAAGAAGTTACTGCAGTATAATGATGTTGGTTGCTATGGAAACGGTCATAAACGCTTAATTTTAATGGTTGCTATGTTGGTTGCCAGGTACATGGAGGTTTCATGTAGTTGACTGGAGGCATAGTTGATGATAACTGACAGTTGGAATGGTTGAACAGTTAAATAGTTGAGTAGTTTCAATGGTTAAATTATTTAATAGTGTATTATTGCAGTGAGGACTTTTATTTTTGAAACAGTTGTGGACAGAGGAAGTATGAAACAGGATCTGTAGTCTTAATGAGATTGTATGCTTAAAGCCTGAGAGAGAGAGAGCTGCTGCAGGTGGGGCTGGCCACCTGGCATAAGATTCTAATTGCCCTATTATGATGTCATAGTCCAATGTTAAGTCTATGGGAGAAAAAATGTTTTAAAAAATTAATATAAATTCAACGATAAAGTTTTCAAAGTTGAAAAATACAAAGCTGAAGTCACCTAAGTAAGACCTACGCAGCGCAGTTTGAACGAAGTTTCTACGATAAACGGTTGAAGCCGCATTAAACACACAAAAAGCGTTAGAAGAATAATATCACCTATAAGAATAATTCGGATAACAGTAGAGTGCATTTTCATGCACTCTAATAAGAAGAAGTTTTGGAATAACAGTACAGTGCATTTTCATGCACTGTAACAAGAGAAGTGAATCTGGGCTACTCAGTTCATTTGAAGTCTTCCTCATAGGGCTTGTATATAAATGATAAACGAAAGCTTAGTAACATATTGCAGTGAACGGTGTTTACTGGCCACGACGGCTGTGCCCCCACTGAACAAATTGAATGATTGACTGATTGATTGAGGAGTGGTACACCTGCAGCTTGTCGACTGTGGATGGTGATCAGGGATAAAGAGTTGCGATTTGGGGCATACGAGAGAGAGCTCGGGCTGGTGTGAGTCGCGCGGCCAGTGCGTTTGGCTACTTGTGGACTCTATCGCTACTGTGGATTACCTGAACTGTGAGCTAACTGTGGCTACTTGTGGACTCTATCGCTACTGTGGATTACCTGAACTGTGAGCTAACTGTGGCTACTTGTGGACTCTATCGCTACTGTGGATTACCTGAACTGTGAGCTAACTGTGGCTACTTGTGGACTCTATCGCTACTGTGGATTACCTGAACTGTGAGCTGTGGCTACACTGTAAAAAATGGCTGTGAAATTCACAGTTATTTACAGGAAATTTCACAGTAGCACTACTGTATATGCTTTTTACAGTAGAATGTTGTAAAATTTACAGTAACGCCCCTACAATTACAGTAGTCCAAGTGTTACTGTAAACATTACAGTAGTCAAAGCACTACTGTAAAACAAACACAGTATAGACACTCTAGTACTGTAAATAGTAAAGTAAACTACTGTATTTTTTCTTTTCAACAATTGGCCAGTAAGTTACTGTAAATACAACTGAAATCACAGTATTTAATTGGTTTTCATTTTACAGTGAATGCATAAAATACTGTAAATGGAAATGCGGTACCTTTACTGTAAAAAGTATTCACAGTAACTTGTTGGCAACAATTGGGCAGTAAGTTACTGTAAAACTACTGAAATCACAGTATTTAATTGGTTTTCATTTCACAGTGAATACATAAAATACTGTAAATGGAAATGCGGTACCTCTACTGTAAACTACAATTACAGTAGTAAGTGTTACCTTAGAAATTACAGTAGTCAAAACACTACTGTAAACAAATCACAATATAGCCACTAGTAGCCTAGGCTACTGTAAATAGTTAAGTAAACTAGCCTACTGTGTTTTCCCTTTTTTAATCTTATATTTCTTTTAACTCATAATGACATACCAGAGACGGTTGAGAAAGTCAATTTGATGTCAAGAATTAAGGCTTTGATCACACTATTGAGCAAGCATAACACATTTCAGCCTAATAATTTTCCACGATTGTTTTTAACGGCTGCTTATCGCCTCTTGATAAGCGCATGCGCACACGCAGTAATTCCCATCCCCCACCCCTGACTTTTCAACTCCAGCGAGAGTGACTTCACTTCAACCGTCACTTTTCAATCATGAATCTGACTGCAATTTTCAACTCTGTACAAACATCATATTCAAGGTAAGAATTACAGTACTTTTGTATGCCAATTGAAAACGGGAATTTATTAGAAATGTATTGTTTTCACAATGAAATGTCAACCAAAGCCATTATTGTCATGTTAGAATCAGCATAGCACATATCGATAGCTAGAACTAGCGAGCTAACGTCGCTAGCGTTAGCGATGTTAGCTGTTAATGTTAACTTTTCCAGTAACTAACTTAACCATCATGTGGGATTTTTCGAATGATAGTCAATATCATATCTAGCAATAATTCAGTCTGATATGTCGTTATGAATGTAGAGTTTTAGTTTGAATGAAATATCAGACGCAAGTAGCTTAGCTTAAAGTGGCTGTTACCATGCAGGCTGAAGGCTGAAGTTAGCTAGCAGACAGACACAGGTGAAAGTTGTTAACGTTAGCAGCTAGTTAGTAACATTACTTTGCGAACTCCATGGGACATGGGTAGTTAACATTAAACTTAATACATGTAGTGTTGATGCATAATATGTAGTGTTGCTATAACTGGAAAGAGGACCAGTAAAACAAATTAATGAAGTAGGCTGATGTGTAAGTTATCTCACCCCTAATTTAGGAACTGTAGTTTTGCATAGTCATGCTCATAGATCCGTCATATAGTGGATGTGAAAGGGGAGCATTTGGGGAATTTCAATTACCAGAAATATCATGCCGATAAGTAAAGGGATCTTTAGTTTGTGAAGGGTAGTGTTTGGCTAAATGGTATTCATTTTATAGCCTTTATTTGCCCAATGTTTGGTGACTTAAATTGAGGCATGTGTTTATTTAAGATGCATGTGACTGTAGTAGTGCTTCAGTGATGGTCTTTTCATGTTCTGTGTGTTTTGCAATGTATTAATTAATGTAAGCCTCTTTCTGTTCCCTCTGTTAGTAGGTGGTGTGAGGACTGCTGCCCTGAGAACGCTGTGTCAGAGACACTTAGGCTGTGTGCATTTTGGAATGTTCCAAATGTGTGTCACTTCCATAAGGAAGAAGTTCCAAGCCTGCAAGTGAGTTCACTCACCAAATAGAGACACACGCATATAGCATTTAATATGTGTGCATGTACTGTATTTGTGTCTGTAACTGTTTAGTTTATCCCCTCCTTTCATGTTTCTGTTATGACTTTGTGGGCTCAACTGCCAACAACTGTCCAGGGCGAAGTCGGTCTACCCTGATGGCACTACCTGATGGCACTACCCTGATGATGTCTGTTAGCCATGGCTGCTGCCCTCAACATGGTGTAAGTGTTTGTGTTTTATTTATGTTCATAAATAAACTGATATCAAGAAGTAACATAGATGGTGACAAGGGTGGCAAGGGTGCCTCATGGCAAGGTAATTATCATTTCTATTTCTACATCTGATTGCCTTGCTTATTTTTTAAAGCTATGATTTGTTTTGTATGGCAATTGCTGTTTATTAACAAATTATATGGCAATTGCTGTTTATTCTTTTTAGGAGCCATCCAGAAGTCCCAGCCTGGAGCCAGAGGCTGCTATTGCAAGTCAGATGGGAGATGGCCTACAGTATGTTAGGCATCAGAAAAGTGGTGTTCGCATGAAGGCAGAGTTGCCGCAGGCAATTATGAGATTAGGTATGATATCACATAGACATACTTCTGTTCAGAAGTGTAGGGTCACTTCGAAATGTCCCCTTTCCAAAAAAAAAAACACTGGACATATCAAAGTGAACTCCCAAACTTTGCTATGGTGGTGTATTGTACACATCTGCATTACTTCTATCTATTGCACCTGACTAGTGTGGGTTTGCTTTTATTTGTCACACAACCGGAGTAGTTTGCATTAATTACTGTATATTCATGAACGGGGTCAATTGTAATGTATGCTTTCTTTCTCTTTTTCAGACACTTGACATTTACTGCGAAAGGTACCATCAGAGCACCTCTCCCTACCCTGCAGGATACCTATACCAGAAGAGTACAACAACGGCCCAAAAGTATTTCAAAAGACATTTCACGCTCTGACCACGGACTGTTTAAACCACTGAGGTCAAGCAGACGTCTCTGTTCCCACGTGGCAGACTGAGGGAACACCCACAAAACAGACTGGGGATGAGTTTCTTTACTCCGCATCCTGTACACACACAACTCCTTATACTACATTACATAGACTTGCCAGTTGCCATACTGCACTTACACACACTGCGCTTTTAACCCCCTTATCTGTGTCAAATCAGATAAGGTTGTGGTTGTGTTCAAACCATGTCTACTGTTGTCTGTCAACATCCACTTCAGTCATACATTTGAAATGTCTTAAATAAATAACAAAAGTTAAAATTGTTTTATTGTCTGCAGTTAACTGAAATATTTTGGAATATGAGTTATTCTATTAATGATTGCTCATGTAAGTTCAATTGAATTCACAGTATTTAACTGACCTAGCTTTTACAGGGAAACAACCAATACTGTAAATACAACTAAAAAAAAAACAAATCTTAATTTAAAATCAATTGTTTTTCACTTTACAGCGAATACATAAAATACTGTAAATGAAAATGCGGTACCTTTACTGTAAAAAGTATTCACAGTAACTTACTGGCAACAATTGGCCAGTAAGTTACCGTAAATGGAAATACAGCACCTTTACTGTAAAAGGTTTTCACAGTAACTTACTGGCAACAATTGGCCAGTAAGTTACTGTAAATGGAAATACAGTGCCTTAACTGTAAAAGGTATTCACAGTAACTTACTGGCAACAATTGGCCAGTAAGTTACTGTAATTGGAAATACAGCACCTTTACTGTAAAAGGTTTTCACAGTAACTTACTGGCAACAATTGGCCAGTAAGTTACTGTAAATACGACTGAAATCACAGTATTTAATTGTTTTTCATTTTACAGTGAATATATAAATACTGTAAATGGAAATACAGTACCTTTACTGTAAAATATATTCACAGTAACTTACTGGCCAATTGTTGCCAGTAAGTTACTGTAAATTTTACAGTAAATTTTTTACAGTGTACTTGTGGACTGTATCGCTACTGTGGATTACCTGAACTCTGTGGGCTAGCTGTGGCAACTAGAGGTAAATCCACAACATCGGGAAAAGACAGCTTTTGTTACCAAACAGGGCCTTTGGGAGTTCAATGTCCTTCCCTATGGACTTACAAACGGTCCAAGTACAACCCCTGGCAAAAAATATGGAATCACCAGTCTTGGAGGATGTTAATCAAGTTGTTTAATTTTTTAGAAAAAAGCCAGATCACAGACATGACACAACACTAAGTTCATTTGAAATGGCAACTTTCTGGCTTTAGGAAACATGAAAGGAAATCAAGAAAAAAATTCATTAATCAGTAACAGTTGCTTGTTTTAGACCAGCCAGAGGGGAAAAAAATATGGAATCACTCAATTCCAAGGAAAAAAATATGGAATCATGAAAAACAAATTGACAAAAGAACACTTCAACGCACCACTAGTACTTTGTTGCACCATCTCTGGCTTTTATAACAGCTTACAGTCTCTGAGGCATGGACTTAATGAGTGACAATCAGTACTCTTAATCAATCTGGCTCCAACTTTCTCTGATTCCAGTTGCCAGATCAGTTTTGCAGGTTTGAGCCTTGGGATGCACCATTTTCTTCAAATTCTACTACAGATTTTCAATTGGATTGAGCATTATCGAAGATGTAACGATCACCGTCTCCCCAATGCCTTTACCTGACATGCAGCCCCATATCATCAACGACTGAGGAAATGTGCATGTTTTCTTCAGGCAGTTGTCTTCATAAATCTCATTGGAATGTGGATATAAGATGAAAGTCATATTCAGTGATGAATCGCGTTTCTGCAATGGGCAAGGTGATGATGCTGGAACTTTTGTTTGGTGCCATTTCATTGAAATTAATGAAGACAACTGCCTGAAAAAAAACAAGGTCATTGATGATATGGGGCTGCATGTCAGGTAAAGGCATTGGGGAGATGGCGATTGTTACATCTTCAATAATGTTTATATTATTATTTATTATATAAAGTTTATATTGACATTTTGGACACTTTTCTTATCCAATCAATTGAAAGGATGTTTGGGGATGATTACATCATTTTTCAAGATGATAATGCATCTTGTCATAGAGCAAAAACTGTTGAATTCCTTGAAGAAAGACACATAAGGTCAATGTCATGGCCTGCAAATAGTCTGGATCTCAATCCAATTGAAAATCTGTAGTAGAATTAAAGAAAATGGTGCATCCCAAGGCTTCAACCTGCAAAACTGATCTGGCAACTGGAATCAGAGAAAGTTGGAGCCAGATTGATGAAGAGTACTGATTGTCACTCATTAAGTCCATGCCTCAGAGACTGCAAGCTGTTATAAAAGCCAGAGATGGTGCAACAAAGTACTAGTGGTGCGTTGAAGTGTTCTTTTGTCAATTTGTTTTTCATGATTCCATATTTTTTTCCTTGGAATTGAGTGATTCCATATTTTTTTCCCCTCTGGCTGGTCGAAAACAAGCAACTGTTACTGATTAACTAATTTTTTTCTTGATTTCCTTTAATGTTTCCTAAAGCCAGAAAGTTGCCATTTCAAATGAACTTAGTTTTGTGTCATGTCTGTGATCTGGCTTTTTTCTAAAAAATTAAACAACTGGATTAACATCCTCCAAGACTGGTGATTCCATATTTTTTGCCAGGGGTTGTACATTCCAGCGCCTAATGGAGCTAGTTCTCACTGGGTTGCAATGGATAAAATGTCTCGTTTATTTGGACGATATCATAATTTTTGGAAGGACGTTTGTGGAACATGTCTCACGCCTGGGGGAAGTATTGGGGCGTCTTAACTCTGCTCAGCTGAAAATCAAGCCTAGCAAATGTAACTTGTTCTCACAAAAAGTGACCTATTTAGGCCATGTTATTTCAGCCGAGGGAGTCTCTACAGACCCGGCAAAAATTGAAGCTGTGCGCTCATGGCCTACGCCCACTAGTGTCCATGATGTCCGGAGTTTCTTGGGGTTAGCTTCGTATTACAGGCGGTTTGTGGCTAATTTTGCATCTATAGCACAGCCTCTTCACAGACTGACAGAAAAAAAAGTCCCGTTTCATTGGACAAATGACTGCCAGCGTGCTTTTGAGATTCTGAAACGTAATCTAACCACCGCCCCAATTCTGGTATACCCGGATATAGCCAAGCAGTTTATCTTGGATACGGATGCCTCTGATCACGGTATAGGAGCTGTGTTATCACAACTGCATGACGGCCAGGAGTGTGTTGTTGCATACGGCTCTCGGGCTTTGTCAAAGGCCGAGCGTAACTACGCTACTACTAGAAAAGAATTATTAGCTGTTGTATATTTCACCAAATACTTTCGTCACTATCTACTGGGGTGTGAATTTCTATTACGGACAGATCACAGCTCACTCCAGTGGTTGCATAACTTCAAAGAACCTGAGGGGCAGGTTGCTCGATGGTTAGAGCAGTTGTCGTCATTTCGCTACACGATCCAGCACAGACCCGGGAAGCGTCACAGTAACGCTGACGCACTATCTCGTTGTTTGGTGGGAGCACGAGGTTAGCGAGGTCAGTGTGAGTGACCCAGAACCCGGTTTTGATTTATTCAATAGACAGCGGAATGACCTAGTTTTGCAACAAGTGATTTATGGTAAGGAAAGGGGGGGTATATGTGCACCACACGAATGGGCTACCTGCCCACATTTAAAGGTTTACATGGCCCTTTGGGATAGACTCCGGCTGTGTCGGGGTGTATTGGCACTTACTGAGGAGGGTAATGCAAGTCGAGCTGTTATACCAGAGTCTATGGTCCCCGTGGTACTGGAAAGTCTACATAACAACAAGACCGGGGGTCATTTGGGGACTGAGAAGCTGTTGGACAGAGTTCGGACACGTTTTTTCTGGCCGGGGTGGGTAGAAAGTGTCAAGGCATGGTGTAAAATTTGCTCTGACTGTGCTTCAAGTAAAATCAGTGGGCCAGCGCCCAGGGCACCGTTGCAGACCTCTCAGACCTCTAGACCCTTCGAAAGAGTTGCCATGGATATATTGGGCCCGCTACCACTGTCGGATAAAGGCAATGTATATATCCTGGTCATCGCTGATTATTTTACCAAATGGGCAGAGGCTTTTCCTATGCCCAATCAGGAGGCTAAAACTGTTGCCGAAATATTTGTCACAGAGTTTGTTTTGAGATACGGGGCACCACGCACCTTGCATACAGACCAAGGGAGGAATTTTGAATCCCATCTTTTTCAGCAGATGTGCACTCTACTTGATATACATAAAACCAGAACTAGCCCCTATCACCCCAGCTCAGACGGGCTTGTAGAGAGGCTCAATCGCACTTTGACCACAATGTTGTCCAATTTTGTAAACTCCAACCAATCAGATTGGGATGTGATTTTACCATATGTGATGATGGCTTATCGTAGCAGCATACAGTCTAGCACCAAATATACACCATACGAAGCTGTTTTTGGGCGCCAGATTGTGTTGCCAGTTGACTTATTGTGGGACCGGGATGATGAGTGCTATGATGGGTTGAAGGAGTATGTGCACTGTATGAAACAAAAATTGTGTTCAGTGGCAGGAGCTATACAGCGACACCAACAAGCAGCATCAGAAAGCCAGAAGGGGTTTTATGATTTAAAAATTTCACATCAGTATTATGAGCCTGGGGAGAAAGTGTGGGTGCGGGATCAGAGAAGGAGGAGAGGGCAATGTCCCAAACTTAAGAAAAAGTTCAGTGGCCCCTACTTAGTCTTGGAGAGACTCTCGGACGTTCTATACCGGCTTAGAGGGAGTACTGGGGAATCAATCATACACTTTAACCGACTGAAGCCCTGTTACGATAACCAAAGCTTAGTCCCGCTCCAGGAACATGCCTTGGAGGGGGGACAGTCTGCCGGACGTCCACTCGGGAACAGCAGACAGCGACGAGGGGGAAGATCAATGGCGCCTTCCCTGCCACCAGTCTTGGTCCTGCCAACGCCTGCTGACACTGCAGGAGCTGCAGAGTTGGAGGGAGGCCAGCCAGTTGGATGGGGCAGCATGGCTGGTGTGACCCTCACAGGAGAAGACCATTTGGTGCCTTCAGCGGTGCAGGAGGGAGGGCAACATCAGCCCAGACCCCTGCATGATTCCCTTTCGGGAGACCAACAACAGACCCAGTCAGGGCGGGAGTTCAGAGGGCCCGAGCTGCCTGTATCGGATGACACTTCAACAGGTACCGTTCCATCTTCACTGCAGCGGCAGCAGGAGGCCGAGCCGGTGGCGTTGGTTGGGGGACCGGGGCCACCTGCACGGGATCCTGCTCCACGGAGTCTCGGGCAGCCCCGACCCCAGCGACAACGGAAAGCTCCCCACTGGTTTAAAGACTTTGATGTAGATGTACAGAATATCGGATGCGAGGGCGCCATCCTCTTCAAAGGGGGGGGCAGTGTAGTGAACGGTGTTTACTGGCCACGACGGCTGTGCCCCCACTGAACAAATTGAATGATTGACTGATTGATTGAGGAGTGGTACACCTGCAGCTTGTCGACTGTGGATGGTGATCAGGGATAAAGAGTTGCGATTTGGGGCATACGAGAGAGAGCTCGGGCTGGTGTGAGTCGCGCGGCCAGTGCGTTTGGCTACTTGTGGACTCTATCGCTACTGTGGATTACCTGAACTGTGAGCTAACTGTGGCTACTTGTGGACTCTATCGCTACTGTGGATTACCTGAACTGTGAGCTAACTGTGGCTACTTGTGGACTCTATCGCTACTGTGGATTACCTGAACTGTGAGCTAACTGTGGCTACTTGTGGACTCTATCGCTACTGTGGATTACCTGAACTGTGAGCTGTGGCTACTTGTGGACTGTATCGCTACTGTGGATTACCTGAACTCTGTGGGCTAGCTGTGGCAACTGGGACTCCACGAACGAACAGGCTTGTGAGTGTGTGTGTGTTGTGCGTGTGTGTGCGGGCATAGTTAGCCCCAGGCCGGGGTTAATGGCCAGTCCCTTCCCTTAGCATAACTCCGCCATAGAGAGGGCTGTTTTAGGTGGGTTGTGTGCGGATGAATGCAGGGTGGGTGCATTCGGGAGGTTGGGTTGTGTGTCAACTTCAAATAAATTGTAAAACGTGACTCCCTGTCTCTGTGTGTGATTTGACTCCTCCTCCGACCACGAAACAATTATTACAATATGAACAAGTTATCGATAAATGTTTAATGTCTTCTGTACTTCTTCTTGGAAGTATTGCCTGCACATTGTCAGGGCATGTCCTAATAATTTATAAAAACTACATACATGTTTTGTTCATAACTAGTATATTGTCTAATACTCCTGGATACAATGGATATAGATATTCAACCAAATTTAATACATTTAAATATGTATGTATGCGCATATCTTAATTAATGTTTCAATGTCTTTTATTTCAATCGCACTAAATGATATACAAGCTAATCTTAATGCAATAACAACATAGCTATGAACTACATAAAAATAGCATACAAACTATTTACAAATAATATTTTGAATATTTTGCAAAGTCTACAAATAATGCACAGTTCATTTGGAGAGACTGAAGTTGTTTATTTTATTTTTGCTGAAAGACTTAACTGTTTATAAATGTTTACTTCTTATCTATTTCATCATTACATAGCCCTTTACTAATGTTTTTCAAATGAGTAATAACATACATATATAACATTAACATAGTATTTCTTACTCATTTACAAATATTTGTACATGTTTTGTGCATGATTAGTTCATTATTTACTAAGTGTTACTAATGCTTTATAAGCGACCGTTATTCTAAAGTGTTACCATATTTTTTTAATGTCAGACTATCGATGCACATGCCTAGTGTTGATAGAACAATGTTAGAAATAAAACGAACCTTTCATCGCATTGCAATAGCCTACTTTGTTCCCTGTATGGCAGTGGTGGATTGATATTGAGAAACTAGTCCCTCAAAATGTAATAAATCATTGAGTTGCAAGGTTAGTTTTATTTCAAAAATTATTCTATCAACACGGACATGTAGTGGAGTGAGTAGGCTAAGGGTAAGACTGTTTTGGATGATACCGTTGAAATGCGTTCGCTCAGAACTAGCCTTAGCAAAGGGGAACGCTGCAACTGAAGGAAGGGGTTAAACGCGACAAAAACGATCTCCACCGACTTATATCACCTCGGGAAAGTTGGAAACGAGGTCCTATGTCCAAAATTCCGAACTATTCCTTTAAGATACATTTCCTAAAGATGATTTATATTTAACTTTAAGCATGTGTTCTAATACTTTTGGAGGGCACTGTATGTTTTTTTTTAGGGGTGTGTGCATCTGTTGTAAAAAAAAAAAAAAAAGAAAAAGAAATTTGACTGTTCGTTACAGATGACATGTTATGTAGTAACTGTGTTAAGGTGGGTACTAGGTTGGTAATATTATGTGTTGCTCACTGCGTTGAAAAAGGGCAAGTTATGAGGGGGGAGGAGCTGTGATGTATTGGTAATAGCCTACTATGGTTTATCACACCACACCAGTAGGGGACGCTGTGCTACCCAGGATTGTATTGTTGTGCATGAGTTCATTAAACCAGTGTGGAATTGTACTAAAGTGTGGACGGTCGTTATTCTAAGAGCCCAGCATACTACTGCTAGTTTATTGAGATATTAGGACTATAGGCAAGCTATTACAACACTTTTCATCATTTCCCGCAAATATATGAATTTGCATACTTGTAACATTTTGAATATCATGACAATTAAACGGTGGCTATTTCGATACATCTGAAGTCATGTACGAGCTATCTGTCAGCCACCTAGTGCATCAAAATTGGTAGCCATCAATCACTTGTGAAGCACAGCCAAGTACCACATTTTCTGTATATCTAGCCAACACTAGCAGCGACCTCCAAGCACATGGGTTTCAACGTTGCGGTTACATGACCATTATGTTGCAGGAAGGTTGCCGGAAAGTAGCTTTGGTTGTTGCAAGGTTGCCATTAAGACATGTCTTTCACTTTTCTGGTTGCCGCCACGTTGGAACCTAAAGTAAACCTTGGTCAGAAAATCACATTGCGGCCACATTAGTGTGTTTGCTGGGAAGTAAGGTAATATGTCAATACATCCGGTAACACTTTACTTGACGGGTTCATTCAGAACAGCTGTCATGAACTGCACATCAAGCATTCATGACCGTTTCATGAAACTTGACTCAACATGCATACCAACACTTTCATGAATGTGGAAGACAAAACGTCAAAAACTTGTCAAAATAAAGGTCCAACAATCGCAAAGCAGCACTGTCTTTTTTTGTTTTAGCCAACCTGATCATGCCACATCTTAGTCAACGGAGAAGTCCAGTGTCCAGGAGAATTTAGTTTTTAGTTTGTCTGTTTATTTATTTTATGATAGTAACCGCTGAAGAATGCATAATTGTCTACACCAATGACTGTATAGATATATAAAACAAGAATGTCCAACCATTCAGAGGTCCACAGAGGATCAGTAGTTCACTTCCCAGTATGATGAATACTTCACAACTAGTATAGTAAAGTGACATTTGAAGTAGACTTCATAAAATATTCATGAGATATTTACAAACGCTGGGGAGGATTCATAATACCCTGTGTATGGATTACTGGGTTATTAGACTTTTATTTTGACAAGTTTTCGTAATTTTGTCTTCCACATTCATGAAAGTGTTGGTATGAATGATGAGTCATGTTTCATGAATCAGTCATGAATGCTTAATGTGCAGTTCATGACAGCTGTTATGAATGAACCTGTCAAGTAAAGTGTTACCATACATCCTATAGCATTTTCTTGTCATAGTATGCTCCCTGTCAGGATATTGTGTCTCAGGCAAAATACCTCAACTTTATCAAAAAGTTGTAATGTAGAAAGAGCAAATGACAGACAAAGCAACGTTTTAAACCGTATGTACAGAAAAACACACACATAATATGTGACCTTCCACGGCGAAATCAGTCACAATGTCCAAATTTTCAAAATCAAAGTTATTACGTTTTCAGGAAGGGGCATAATCAACCTTCAAAACGATACCTATATCTAATGAATTGAACGTCATATTACTGAAATATAAACATTGAAAGGAGTTGAGTTCATCCTGTCATGCCAATAGAAAAACGGAGAAATCTGCCTCTGAAGTTAACCGTCGGCTCAACACTCACGAACGCTTTGTAAGGTCGCCGCTATTACACGTTTTACGGTACTTGTATCAACGACATAGCACGCGGATGGCTTGGTGGTTGTCAATGACTGCGTTTACCGTAAATATTGGAATAGAGGGGCAAAAAGAGACGCCTCTAACTTCCTGCTTCCTCTAACTTTCTCACCTCAACAAACTCACGTTTTTAGACTACAAAAGGTCAGTTTTTCGGCGAAATGTATTCACGGCCGTACAGTGTAGACCTCCCACTGTTTCAAAACACTTACAAAAAAAAATCCACGATTTTAGCACAAGTGACATAAATGGCCATTTTTCTCAGAAACGCCTGTTGCGACAAGCGACTGGTTTTGCCGTGGAACGTCACATATAATGGCAAAACCAATCAAAATAATCACTGAAATTGTACAATGTCTTACACTCAATAAAGTCTTTATTTATTACATAATATTACTATACATGAAACACTGACAAATATTCTACTGTAAGTACACATGTGTACAAAAGCATGTAATATTACATGCTGTGGCCTTAGTTCTAACCAATTCAACAAAACCATAAAACAGCCCATGACCCTTCAGACAAGCATGCAGGTGTGAAACAAGGTGTTTGCATACAACCCATATGTATTTCAACGGAATGGTGTGCCATCATGTCAGAAAAATCTGATGAAGTGTAAAATGAGACCCGAGATGACTATAAAAATATGCATAGAAAATCTTCCATCTTAACTGACTCACTGCCTTTTTAATGGAGCCACATAAGATAGGCAGAGAGTGTTCATCATTAGCTGCAAATCGTTCATGTAATAAATAATATGTGTATGTATGTTTTACATTTCCTATGCTTGACATGGTAATTCAACTTTGACAACTCCTATATGACCACTACACTAGCTACGTTGGCTACACTAATGGTGGATCCGGAAATGTAACCAGTTGTGCCCCAGCATCCCTCAATTTGCCAATTTAATACCTGCAGTTAATGCACAAGAATTTTGCTTGTTGAATAGACTTTGCACTGAGAAATTAGGGCCCAATGTCAAATATTTCACATCATTACTGGACAGAAGATAAATATAGTTTTACATAAAAATTATAGCTAGTGACAATTCCACTTGAGTCTGTTGACTCAAGTTGGCTGTAGGCCGAAGGTAAATGTCACTTGAGTGTGTGAGGGTGGAAGCTAGGGCTTCTGAGGCTGAAAGTGTCACCGTTGAAAGAGTGGACAGATGCAGCTTTGCCACAGACCAGTGATGGTTCTGCATCTTTTATTTCCATTGCACGCTTATAGAGCTCAGCAGCCTTCTCAAAGTCGCCTTTCTCATAGCTGAGGGAAGGGTGAAAAGAAAGAAAGAAATCGGTTACTTTTTTGCATTCTTCATATTAATCAAATTGTTTACTCTTGATTATATGATTCAATACAATACAGTACTTCTTTGTGCCATAGGGTCTCCTATGCGGCTCATATTTCTATGAGAAAACACATACCTGAGCACTGCAAGGTTTTTCAATGTTTCTCCAACACGAGGGTGGGAAATCCCCAGACTATCCTCATACACTCTTAGGGCTTGCTCATATAGGGGCAGTGCTTCATTGTGCTTTTTCTGCATTGAGATCAACAAAGAAACATTAAGGATCAAACAACCGAAGTTGACTCAACACACAAAGCATTATAATTGGAATATTATTAGTGTGCTTGTTTAAGCAAAGCACAGTATAGTTCTTCTACACTGCGTTCCAAATTATTATGCAAATCACATTTTTCTCAGATTTTCCTAAATAATTGATGCAAAAGCCAGTCAGTCTAATTTTAGAGTCATCAACCGTTAGAGAATAATTCAAATTTTATTGAATAAATCTCCCAATGATAGCAGTATTTAAAAAAAAAAAAGA
Source organism: Sardina pilchardus (assembly GCF_963854185.1). NCBI lineage: Eukaryota > Metazoa > Chordata > Actinopteri > Clupeiformes > Clupeidae > Sardina > Sardina pilchardus. The sequence goes on from NC_085012.1 coordinate 31,137,829, forward strand.
AAAAACTCAAAATGCACTGTTCCCAATTGTTATGCACAAAAGAGTTTCAAGACAGTTTATAGGTTGTAAAGAGCTAAAAAAAATGTTATTTGCAGCATTGCAGAGGTGATATAAATTAAATCAAACATTATTTCAATCAAAAACATAAAAAACAGGACAAGTTTCATGTTATCATAGGACCCATTCATTGATATCAATTTAACAATTCATGCATCCATTGAACTTGTGAGTTCTTGGTGAATTTTTGCTTTAATAGAATAGAATAGCCTCCCCCAGCTTCCAGAATGTCAGAATAGCCTCACAGAGCTGCTGCTTGGATGTGAACTGCCTCCCGCCCTCATAGATCTTTTGCTTGATGATGCTCCTAAGGTTCTCATAAGGGTTGAGGTCAGGGGAAGATGGGGGCCACACCATGAGATTCTCTCCTTTTCCTGCCCATACCAGCCAATGACCCAGAGGTATTCTTTGCAGCATTTGTCATGCATACAAATGATTTTGCTATGGAAGGCACAGTTCTTCTTTTTGTACCATGGAAACAAGTGGTCAGGCAGAAACTCTACTCATCAGAGACCCTAAAGGGGTCTACCAGCTCTCTCAACATGATTCCGGCCCAAAACATGACTCCGCCACCTCCTTGCTGATGTCTCAGCCTTGTTGGCACATGGTGGCCATTCACCAACCATCCATTATTACTCCATCCATCTGGACCAAAGGGTTGCACGGCACTCAAACCTCTTTGAAAATTAGTCTTCATGTATTCCTGAGCCCACTGCAACTGTTTCTGCTTATGAGCATTGTTAGGAGTGGCCGATAGTAGGTTTATGCACACTTGCAAACTTCTTGAGGATCCTGTACCTTGAGGTTTGCAGGACTCCAGAGTCACCAGCAGCTTCAAATACCTTTTACTGCTTTGCAATGGCATTTTTAGCAGTTGCTCTCTTAATCCTATGAATTTGTCTGGCAGAAACCTTCATTATTATGCCTTTGTCTGCACCAATCTGCCTGTGCTATGAATCAGCAACAGATTTCTTCACAGTACCATGATCAAGCATAAGTTTTCAGGAAATATCCAATGATTTCATACCTTGCCCAAGGTAGTGCACAATTTTATGCTTTTCAGCAGCAGAGAGTAATAATTTGGAACACTGTAAAGTTTTCTTTATTAGGGGTCGAAGCAGAACAGCCGAGGACCAATATTTGTTCTTTTTCTAATTAGAGTGCATGGAAATGCACTCTACAGTTCTTCTGTTTCTTCTTATTACAGTGCATGAACATGCACTGTACTGTTCTTCCAATGTCTTCTTATTATTATTACAGTGCATGCAAATGCACTGTACTGTTATTCCAAGTCTACTTATTACAGTGCATGAAATGCACTGTACTGTTCTTCCTAGGCTTCTTCTTCTTATTACAGTGCATGAAAATGCACTGTACTGTTATCCCTAGGCTTCTTCTACTACTTCTACTGTTCTTCCAAAGTGTTCTTATTATTATAGTGCATGAAAATGCACTGTACTGTTCTTCCAAAGTCGTCTTCTTATTATTACAGTGCATGCAAATACACTGTACTGTTATTCCAGGTCTACTTATTACAGTGCATGAAAATGCACTGTACTGTTCTTCCTAGGCTTCTTCTTCTTATTACAGTGCATGAAAATGCACTGTACTGTTATCCCTAGGCTTCTTCTACTACTTCTACTGTTCTTCCAAAGTGTTCTTATTATTATAGTGCATGAAAATGCACTGTACTGTTATCCCTAGGCTTCTTCTACTACTTCTACTGTTCTTCCAAAGTATTCTTATTATTATAGTGCATGAAAATGCAGATACTGTTATTCCAAGTCTTCTTATTATTTTATTATACGGCTCTTCACAATGCAAGTAGAACGCCCCATTGACATGAATGGGATTTCCCAACGTTCTACCGGTCATTATTTCTTGATAGATGACCGCTCCGAAGAAATAATGGCCGCTGCCAATGGCAACGGGTTCACTCCGCTAGTTGTTGCGGAAGCCACGAAACCGTAGCCAAGTCATTGCTAAAGACACATTGAGATGAGTTTCTTTTCTCGTTTTGGCAAGTAGCCGTATAATAAGCGCGATAATGTATAGAACGCCGGTCATTATCGGAAAATAATTCCCTTCAGGACGAAGCAAAACCCCTCCGCTGCGCGTCGGGGTTCAGTTCATCCTGTCGGGAATTATTTTCCGATAATGACCGGCGTTCTATACATTATCCCTTACATAGTGCATGAAAATGCACTATACTGTTCTTCCAAAGTATTCTTATTAGTACAGTGCATGAAAATGCACTGTACTGTTCTTCCTAGACTTCTTATTATAGTGCATGAAAATGCACTATACTGTTCGTCCAAAGTCTTCTTATTACAGTGCATGAAAATGCACTGTACTGTTCTTCCTAGGCTTCAACTTCAACTTTTTATTCTTCTTCTTCTAACGCACGCAATTCAGCTTGAACCGTTTAACGTAGAAACATTCAAACTGTGTTACGTAGATCTTACTTAGGACATGTGTGCTATGACTTTTCACCTTTGTAACTTTTATACTTTTTAAACTGTTAGTTAAAAACTATTACAATTTCCCCCATAGACTTAGCATTGCTCATTCTGACATCACGGCAGCAATTAGAATCTTACGCCAGCTGGTCAGCCACCTGCAGCCAACTGTCAGTTTCTCTGGCTTTAAGCATACAGTCTCTCAGAAAACTACATATCCTGTTAACTGTTTCCTCTGTCCACAACTGTTTCAAAATAAAAGTCCTCACTTCTATAATACACTATTAAATCATTTAACCATTGAAACTACTCATCTATTGAACTGTTCAACGATTCCAACTGTGAGTTATCATCAACTATGCTTCCATTCAACTACATGAAACCTCCATGTACCTAGCAACCAACATAGCAACCAGTAAAATTAAGCGTTTATGACCGTTTCCATAGCAACCAACATGATTATACTGCAGTAACTTCTCGTTTCCTAATAGTGGCCACCATGGATACCCTAGCAACAAATGTTTCAAAATAAAAGTCCTCACTAGCAAGCTAGCTAGTTAGCATGGTTAGCATAGTTAGCATTGTTAGCATTTTTAACATTACTGCTAGAAATCATCAGCTAAGTTAGCTAATCAACCTGGTTAGCATCGTTACCATAATTAGCATTGCTAGCATAGTTAGCATTTTTAGCATAACTGCTAGTAATCATTAACTAAAGCCCTATTCGCACGGGATTAGTATTACCTGTGGACCTTTGGTGATTTGTGATAATTGCGGAGAATGCCTGAGATCTTAGTCCCGTGCGAATGTGCCATGTCTGTAATTTGTAAAGTAAAAATTCCGCCGCAAATTACCTACTGTATTTCGCCAAACACAGACGTCCGGTGATAATACTAATCCCGTGCGAATCTGCATCTCAGTGATTGCCATTGCAATTGTATATCTTTTCTACTTTCTGCGTTGTTTTCGGACGTTAGCATACGACATATCCGGGTGTAATGTCAGTGAAAATAGAGTAATTTACAGACTTTGCTTATCCCGTGCGAATGCGCTGCAAGTAACACAGAGGAGGGGCGATAATTTGAAAATGACCAGAGGTCCACAGGTAATACTAATCCCGTGCGAATAGGGCTTAAGTTAGCTAATCAACCTGGTTAGCACTGTTAACATAGTTAACATTTTTACCATAACTGCAAGAAATCAGTAGTTAAATTAACCAATCAACCTGGTTATCATTGTTACCATAGTTAACATTTTAACATGAATAGAAATCATTAGTTAAGTTAGAACTGGAATGCTTCAGCTTTAAACTGTCTACCTTCACACTATCAACTTTCTTTAAACTATGCAATCACCATCTTTACCCTAGCTACACCTTAGTAGCCATATTTACATTATCTATCTATACATTTTTGCATTTTCATGCACTGATAATTCCTTGGAATAGCATTTCTAGTTCTTCTTCTAATGCATGCAATTCAGCTTCAACCGCTTAACGTAGAAACTCCATTCAAACTATGTCGCGTAGGTCAAACCTGTCAAGTAAAGTGTTACCAAGAACTCTTCCAGAGTTTTTACCTCAAACAACACAAATCAACACAAACAAATGAACAGATAACTCAAACGTGCTGTAGGCTATGTCATAATGAAACAACCACAGACTATCAACACGGTCTGACACGAATGACACAGGGCTTAGTGCAAACTGAATTTATGACCAAATGATTTGATTCGTGCACGAAACGCCATCTAGCTATCATTATGTGTAAGTAACAGCGTCCCAGTCTGAGGACTCAGCGGTCTTTTGACCGCCTCAGCCTCGCTTTAAGTAGTTCACATCAGCACGGCGCTTCTAGTAGCGTCAAAGCGGTCTAATGACCGGGGCGCGGCGCTTCTAGGTATAAGTGGGTCAGAACGGTATGGCGCTTCTAGTGTTAAAGAGCTGTGATTATCTAACCTAAAAGACTGAGGTCTGTTGGTTAGGAAGTCCAGAATCTACAGGTACACTGTAGGTTCAGAGGGAGGTATTGATGCCTAGTTCACAGAGTTGGCTGAATTGTGTCTGACTGTGGTGCTCTTTCTTTTCAACACCATTTCAAATGCCAAGCTTTTTCTCGAAAAACAGTTGTTTACCTTTTTTTTAATGATTCCTAGACCACTAAATGGGTGGGTCCTAATTGAAAAGATTAATTCAAAGAAGAATATAAACTTTTGTTTACAATGAACAGCTTCTTACCAGTTGGCAGTAAAGGACTGCCAGGTTGACCAATGCAGTGGCCACACTGGGGTGCTTCAGCCCAAAACTCTTTTCACGAATCTCCAGTGCCAGTTCATATAGAGGAACCGCTTTCTCCAGCTTACCCTACCATGGAAAAATCGAATTCAAGTCATACATACGGTGTAATGTACTTTTTACATTATAACCCACTTTACTTTTACTAGTTCTAATGGATGGTTGCTATGGCCCTATTAGTTCCATACCTCTCATTACCAAAATGTGTGGTAATGAATATAACTTTGGTTCTCTGAAGGAGAACATGATAGGTAAACCAATAGGAAGTCAACCCCATATGACATCATCGATCTGAATCAATGTCCAATCACTCATCTTAGCAGCCATCTTAAAAAGGGCTGTTTTTGTCTTGGTAGCCTTTATAGTCTGTCATAACAGAAAGTCATCTTCAGCATGGCTCAACATGCACAGACAAAACCAGACATTTGACACATAAACAGAGCATTCCTGCAACAGAGTGAATAAATAAAACAACTGAATAAATAAAACAGTGGACTTCTCAAAGAGGTGTCCACTTCGCGTCGTGACTAACAACGCCCCTGAGCGCTTCGATTATTCGATTATAAACCACAGTCTCTCTGGGCTTATTACTTAAACATATACAGTTTCTGACAAGATTTCATGAAACAAAGACACAGCAATGTATTCATAGGTAATCATTCTTATCCCAAGAAATATATTTCCTTTATCTGAATGCGGTCAAGGTGTATGTTTTTTTGTTGGATTTTACAACAGCATCGAAAGAAATTCAGCCAATAATAATCAAGGCCTATAACTATCCGTTTTAGAATTATTGTTTAGGCAGGGTTCCCACAATTTTTGGAATATCACGGAATTTTGGATATTCCAGACATGGGCTCTGTTCGAAACAGGAAAAAGATACTAGAGAGCAAGGCAGCAAGTGCAGTTCAAAACCGAAAAAACTATTTTTGCTACCTTTGCTACCTAATCTAAGATATTAGATTTCCTGAATAATGGTAAATTCTGAAGGCAGCTTGGATGTACACTTGCCTTCTACCCAAAATCCTGAACTCTGTCTGAAACAGCTGTGAAAACTAAATAAACATGGCTGCCGATATCGGTAAATGACTGCTGAATCTGTTGAAATGTCATTTGTGTGACGTTATTTAGCTAGGATTTGTACAAAGTAGATGAGAAATAAACTATCTACTATCTGGTTATACCAGGGGTCGGCAACACCAAAATGGTTCAAAGAGCCATATTGGACCAAAAAAACAATAAACAAATCTGCAAAAAATTAAAAGCCTTAAATAATATTGAAGGCAATACAAGCTGTAAGTGTACTATCAAAATGACTAAATAGGCTACCAATACATAGCTTAATGAGCATTCATGATTAAATATTTCTACCTGCAGCGCATCCTGGAGAGAATGACACACCACGTTACTATTCCGCTGTATGATATTTGGTGCTTTAAGTTTAACTTCATGTAATCACCATCCGTGAACGGTTTTGCACGCTTTATTATCTCTCAGTCAGTGATGCGCGGGCTGAATCAAATCGAGCGCACCAAGACACTTGTTGTTTCTGCGTAGACATACCTTTGGCTACTCTTGACAAGCAGCTGTGTTCTGTTCTCAGAGCATATGCTTTCTCTGTCTATGATCTGCAGCTTTTCTCGAACTGCTGGCCTCCTCAACAAGAAAATTAGGTTACTGAGCAGCGAAGTTGCCGATGCGACGCATGCTTCTCAAGTCTGATCATTTGCAGCTATCGAATGGTATTATACATACCATTCGACAGACATGAAGCATATGTGAAATCTATACGGCCACCTGTTGTTCACATCTAATGTAGAATTTCCGCGATTACATTCACATGGCAGCTGTGGTGGCAACATTACGGAGATATGACTAGGTCGGCAGCAGGAAAAGTTCCAGTAGTAGATATGCAGACATATGCATTCAAACAGCACAACGATAAAAAACCTAGGCCTACTGTATTTAGTCTGTGAACATTGCGGAAATACACGTCTGTCTGAAAGCGGCTTCAGTCCCAACTGGGTAGTCGGCTGCAAATGTATGCCTTCCGTGAAAATGTCTTTAAATTACTCTTTTTGTTGTTCAACAATTTCTCATTACGAAGCAAACATGCAAGCAATCCTTCCGCATTGGCAATGAAAGCAAGATTCGGTCCATTCTGCCTTAAATCCTCTTTTCTCATCGGCTATCTTTCTCTTTTTTCCTTTGGGATCCATGGCCCATGATGACACACAACCATAGGTTTACAGCAAATATTTAGGATTTACTTATTGTGACATAATATGTGACCTGTTATCTGTTAAAATACTGTTTTGTCTTTTCGAAAGGTTTTCTGTACGGTGGGGAGTTGTTGAAATCCTTTCGAAAAGATAATACAGTATTTTACAGCCCTGATACCATATAGTTATTGTGAAATTACCTTATTTATTTCATCATAATAACAGATAACAGGTCACATTTTACTATCAAACTAACTACCACAAAAACTTTGACCATTGTGCAATTGTGCCATAACACTTAAACGTTACTATGTAATTTAGTCCTTCATAGCACCATCATGTTGGTATAATTACAGAAATATTATGTCACAATAAATAAATCCTAAATATTTATTGCTTTGGTAAGTACATATTTACAGCATTTATTACCATGTTATTTTACCCAAGTTATTTGCATTGTTGTTGTATGGTAATTACACACCCACTTATTACCGTTCTGTAATGTAAAGTGTTACCAATTCAACTATTCAGAAAACAGTTTGGTTTTATTGAACAGACCTGTTATTAATTTGGTTAAGATTAGTGTTTATTTGTACATTTTAGTTGTGTGTGAGGGTCATACTCATGTGGAGAGAAGCAGCTCCGTTCAATCCCGATGTCCTCGATTGAGGACATGAAAGTTAAAAACGTCCTGGTCTGTTTGTAATGATCAAAATGGGGGAAACGAAGTATGAAAAGAAAAACAAAATTTATTACATGAACCACCCAAACAACTTTTTGCCAATTGTCAAGGGCGCAGCTTTTACAATCATAATAATGGGTGTTAAATATTCCATAACCACTAGACATGACACAGCGCACTTTACTTGCTGTGTCATGCTGCCATCTAGCATCAGCGGTGTTTGTTTAAGCACATAATTGACGTTTTGTTTACAAATGTTCAATGTCAATGGGAGCGAGAAAGAGCGGCGACCAAGGAAATTTTCTACGGATGACGTGACACCGGTAAGTGAGAGAGCTCTCTATTTAGGGAGCGAGGCAGTAGGCCTGCCTTCCGTTTGGAACAGAGCCATGGATAGTCAGGGTATTTTTATCATTTTTGGGGCAAAGTCATGGAACATCAGATCATTTTGTTGTAGCAGTTGTTTTACACACAGAATTAGTGTACACCTGGTTTTTAGCTTTACTGCTTGTTTGCTAGTTAAAGATTACGCGACTTCTCTGAAATCATTGGCCAGTTCTACTTTCATTAAAATTTTAACGATGACCAATTGTCTAAAATCTCAGCTGTCCAATGACTGAAATCTCCCCTGTAATGTTGACAACATAAGCTTCAATTTCATATGATTGGTTTAGGGGTTTATGGCGCAACATGTTTTGAATACATGGAGTCATGAAAAAAACTGTCACTTCAGTCGATACATTTGACGTGGACAGTCGGACCCCACTTTGTTGACGTTTATCTCGACTGGAAATCACACAGCTGGATAAATATGTAATATATGTTTTTACATTGGTTGTAGTTATAGTTTATCTTAATTTGTAGTCCTAAAATCATGTTATTTGACAGTAATATGCTTTCTCATCAGCGTCAACATTGTGGCATAGTGGGGGCTAGGGAATTATTTAAAAACCTGTTAGTATATATAATCTGTAAGCAAGTTTGTTTTTGTGGTCAACTAATTTAGCTTGCTAACCTCTGTGTAAATGACACAAACATCAGACGTGTCTGAACATTTTCTGATGGCATGACTTGAAATGGGTGATAGCTATTCTACTCCTCTTAATGGCCCTCATTTGTGAAACGTACGTACGACCTAAAACAGGCCTACAACAGGCATAGACTTATTTCCACGCAAAGCATTGCGTACTCGTGTACACAAGTTTTTCAGGCGGCATAGCACCTTGCAGCAGTAGATCGGCGCTGGATTAGGAAGTTGACACTTTTCCTGCACATGTGTAGCCTATTTACTGTAATGTATACAATTATGTTGACACATTTGATGGCTTAGGATATCCATATAGATGATCACTTTATCTTTGGCAAACACAACATTCATAAATTATATATTTTTAATAGGGGTGCATGATGTTTCTGTAGATTGAGAATAAAATAAGGGTTAAGACACTGGGGAACTCCTGTGTTTAAAACCATGTTTTTGGATTTAAAATGATTGACCTCCACATGGCACCACATAATGGGTGTTTTGTAGCCAACAAGGTTGGTGTTCTGTGAGCTTTATCTTGTGCATTAACCGTATGTTATTTGCACACCTACAGTATGAAGCAGTTCCAATTTGTTGGCCGTATCACACTTGAATATTAATTTGCGAAACTTGTTGTGAAGTTTAAGTGAACGGTCACGTTGCATCCAAGCTGTAAAATCGGACGCACAGAACATAGTGACATTGTAGCATATGACGGAGATGGATTTTAGCTAGTTGGATGGCGTTTTACCATCTAGAACGGGCATTAACCCTCAAGTTGTCTATGGATTAATTTGACCCCAAGCAATGTTTAACATCATAAAATATATGGTTCCTCATTTGAAGGGTGTACGCATGAAATTTGTACAATAATATATTTACAATGTCCTGTTCAAATATTTGTTACATTGGTGTTCTTGGGGTCGATTTTTTATGTATGTTATGTGTAGATATATACAGTATGTGCATAGTATGTGCAGGTACGCGTATATGTACTTAAAGGTCATACTGTATGTGTATGTTTGTTAACAGCATGGTAGCAGTAATGCAGTCCAAGACAAATTTCCTTTGGGATAATAAAAGTATATTCTATTCTAATTTGACCCCATCTTTATGAAACATAAGGTAAATTAACATTTTACACATTATGGATAGTATTATTGTAATAGTATGAGAACGTGCAGTTATTATCATTATTATACAAGTACATATGACATATAAGTTATTTTGTCAGGACTGAAAAAGTAAAAAAGTGAAGCCTTTGGGCTGCTGACACTAGATGGGCAATATTGCCAGCCAGGGTTCCAGGGTTCATAAAGGGGTGTGGGGGGTGGGATTGTTTTGTAGGGCTTTTGATGGTGGTTATTACACTCTTGTCAAGTACCTGCCAGAAAAAAACTGGGTAACAATATGAACTAGAAAATGTAATTCCATGGAAGGAATTACCATTGCATGTAAATGCAAACAGGTTGCTGTAAGCATTGTATTAGTTAAAAAGACAATATGACACTACCACCTAGACGTTCAGGTTTCACGGCAGTGGTGGACTGTATTTCAGCGTCAGATTGCTTCTAGTGCTGTAGCCTAATGTTTTCACAGATGTAAGCTATTAGAAATGAGCTTGTAGCCTACTGTAGAAACGACAGAAGAATGCTTAAATGTGCAACTGGCGTGCTTATCAGGTTGGACTTAATTAAAACGTGAGCTGGGCAATCTGTTTGATTGTCGTTAGCTAAATACAGCAGGCTATAACGTTACCCAGAGCTAACCGGTTAGCCTAGGACAAGCCGATAACATTCAGGTTTAGCGCAGCTGTGGCATGGTAGGCATACTTCAACGTTAGACCAAAGATCCTTGATTACTGACAGCTGAGCACTGACGTAACAATTAATCTTTGCCGCCAACGCGTCTCAATGTTAACACTATGGGAATTTTAAAATCTTTTATCGTAAATATCTCTACAAGTATAAAGTTCACAAATGTGAAAAATACATTGGACAAATCTCCGTTACAAGACCTTTGTAGGAGTGTTTGAATGACGTCAAACGGCTTCGTGGTTTTAGCGTTATAAACCGTGGATTTTGGTCGGAGGAAGAATAATAACTATATTAAGAAGAATAGGGATAACAGTACATTGCATTCACATGCAATGTAATTACAATAATCAAATCGACCCCAAGGATAACGAACGTCAGTAAGATTTGAGGATAACATAAGGGTTAACTTTGTATAATCGAATGGCGTGTCGTCCATTATCCCTTACTTGGTTAACAGAGTGAACTCAACTGAACAGTCATTTCACTTCAAAGGAAGATGCAGTATTCTGCAATGTATAATTGTGGAACTAAACAGTATGACCAGATACACATTACTCTACTGCAGGGCTATTCAATTAGTTTGTAATAGGGGCCAGTTCATGAAAAGTAGCACAACTGAGGGGCCGGAGAAATACCGCTTGAAATATGAGTAATCACGTACAAATGATACAATAAACTACAACAGCACCAATATGGGTGTTCAAATGTTGCATTTTGTAAATGCATAATATCGTTTTTGTTGGTTATTTGTGTTTTGGGAATATTTCTGCCACAAGCCCAGCCTACCACAGTGGTTGGCCAACATTGGGAAGGTGACACTGGATCTATATTGCTAATTTGTTGCATTTTGTAAAAGCATAATAAAGTTTTTTTGGTGGTTATTTGTTCTATTTGTGTTTTGGGAATATTTCTGCCACAGGCCCAGACTACCACAGTGGTAAGTCAACATTGGGAAGGTGACACTGGATCTATATTGCCAATATGTTGCATTTTGTAAAATAATAATCTAGTTTTTTTTGGTGGTTATTTTGTTGTATTTGTGTTTTGGGAATATTTCTGCCACATGCCCAGACTACCACAGTGGTAGGCATTGGGAAGGTGACACTGGATCTACAGTACATTGCTGGCTAATATGAAATCTTTGATAACATTAACAGCAATGGAATCTGAGCTTTGCGCAGTAACTGCTAAGTCCATACAATTTCCAATGGGTACAAACAGGTTTCAAACGGTGCTCAAAAGAAATAAATGTGCGTAATCGGTCGCATATTTAACTCTTCTCAACTCTTACGTGTACATTTAACGTTCCCACCATTTAAATTGGATGAACGTGTTCACAAATCAATGTTACTTACAGTGGACTTGACATCAAGGCGATGGATGTGTATTAGTTTCACAGATTCACACTGAAACTATTTGCGTGGTCAAACCCGTTAAAATGTTATATACTCCAACGTAGTGGCAATTTACCTTGAAACTAAGCTAAAATGGAACTTATGTTCAACTCGCTCTAAACATTACGTGCAATTGGCTGAGGCGCAGTGGCTGCAGGACTTCCGAGCGAGTGAGCGCTTGAAACAGAACTGATGCCACCAAAGTTAAACTTTTAAACCGACGCCTATTTGCCTCAATAGCTACATTACGAGTGGCGAATGTTTTCGCGAGTATATGCTTGGACTGGAGAGGCACACTACCGGTGAGATTTCATGCACCAAAATGCTTCATGCTTTGAGGAAAACAACTTAGATTTGGCGCACGTCAACATGTTGGTGACGCTGCGTAAAAACGAAGCAAGGCACAAGTAACGTCTTTGCATAATACCCAGTAACACAGTAGCCTACAACTGCAACGCACCACACAGAACATTATTTATAGGCGCTACTCGCAGTGTAGCCTATCGCTGTACCTCCATTATTGTGTTTTCCACCAGGTATGTACGTCTCTACCGAATATAAGGATTTGCTTATATAACATCAGCCAACACTTCAAGGGCCACTACAAAGTATCTCGGGGGCCGGATCCGGCCCGCGGGCCGCTAATTGAAGAGCCCTGCTCTACTGCTTAATTAGACAGTTCATGCAATCAGTAACTATATTGTATATTCAACCCACTTCCCCACTTACCCTTCGTTTGTATAGTATGGCAAGATGCTTAATAGTGTAGGCCAGGGAGGGATGGTCTGGAGCAAGGGCCCGCTTGCGGATATCCAGGGCCTGCTCATAAAGGTCCTCTGCACTTTCATATTCATGGCATTCGCAGTGCAGTGCTGCTAGGTTGTTGAGTGACTGGGCACAGTCTGGGTGCTCTGGCCCTAGTACACGCTGCCGCATCTCCAGAGAACGAGTCAGGAACATTTTAGCTGTACTGGGGAAAAAGAAATGCACACACAGATGCTTGTAACACTGAGAGGCAAAACTGCATTGTTATAAGAAATATATCACCACAGATGGCTAAGAACAGGGTCCATGTAGAGGCAGAACATTGTACAACAGAGGAACGTGGTATTTGTTGAAGGGCCAATCAGGCGTTAACTGGGTTTTAGATGTGCCCCACACTTTCAACAATCAATTGATACCAACTACATCCTTGTAGGTTGTAAAACAGACAAAGTGAAAGCAAAATAATAACTTCATTTAGCTCGACTATCCCCATGTTTTTATGTGTTTCTATGGCATAGTCTGTTCATAATCCAATGGTATCAGTGTTTATCTATGGCAGGGCTCTTCAATTAGCGGCCCGCGGGCCGGATCCGGCCCCCGAGATACTTTGTAGTGGCCCTTGAAGTGTTGGCTGATGTTATATAAGCAAATCCTTATATTCGGTAGAGACGTACATACCTGGTGGAAAACACAATAATGGAGGTACAGCGATAGGCTACACTGCGAGTAGCGCCTATAAATAATGTTCTGTGTGGTGCGTTGCAGTTGTAGGCTACTGTGTTACTGGGTATTATGCAAAGACGTTACTTGTGCCTTGCTTCGTTTTTACGCAGCGTCACCAACATGTTGACGTGCGCCAAATCTAAGTTGTTTTCCTCAAAGCATGAAGCATTTTGGTGCATGAAATCTCACCGGTAGTGTGCCTCTCCAGTCCAAGCATATACTCGCGAAAACATTCGCCACTCGTAATGTAGCTATTGAGGCAAATAGGCGTCGGTTTAAAAGTTTAACTTTGGTGGCATCAGTTCTGTTTCAAGCGCTCACTCGCTCGGAAGTCCTGCAGCCACTGCGCCTCAGCCAATTGCACGTAATGTTTAGAGCGAGTTGAACATAAGTTCCATTTTAGCTTAGTTTCAAGGTAAATTGCCACTACGTTGGAGTATATAACATTTTAACGGGTTTGACCACGCAAATAGTTTCAGTGTGAATCTGTGAAACTAATACACATCCATCGCCTTGATGTCAAGTCCACTGTAAGTAACATTGATTTGTGAACACGTTCATCCAATTTAAATGGTGGGAACGTTAAATGTACACGTAAGAGTTGAGAAGAGTTAAATATGCGACCGATTACGCACATTTATTTCTTTTGAGCACCGTTTGAAACCTGTTTGTACCCATTGGAAATTGTATGGACTTAGCAGTTACTGCGCAAAGCTCAGATTCCATTGCTGTTAATGTTATCAAAGATTTCATATTAGCCAGCAATGTACTGTAGATCCAGTGTCACCTTCCCAATGCCTACCACTGTGGTAGTCTGGGCATGTGGCAGAAATATTCCCAAAACACAAATACAACAAAATAACCACCAAAAAAAACTAGATTATTATTTTACAAAATGCAACATATTGGCAATATAGATCCAGTGTCACCTTCCCAATGTTGACTTACCACTGTGGTAGTCTGGGCCTGTGGCAGAAATATTCCCAAAACACAAATAGAACAAATAACCACCAAAAAAACTTTATTATGCTTTTACAAAATGCAACAAATTAGCAATATAGATCCAGTGTCACCTTCCCAATGTTGGCCAACCACTGTGGTAGGCTGGGCTTGTGGCAGAAATATTCCCAAAACACAAATAACCAACAAAAACGATATTATGCATTTACAAAATGCAACATTTGAACACCCATATTGGTGCTGTTGTAGTTTATTGTATCATTTGTACGTGATTACTCATATTTCAAGCGGTATTTCTCCGGCCCCTCAGTTGTGCTACTTTTCATGAACTGGCCCCTATTACAAACTAATTGAATAGCCCTGATCTATGGCTAAGCATGTTTATAATCTGGTTTTGAGATCTATAACAAATAATTTACTTCAGCAAAAAGAGCATCATCATCTGCACAGGCTAACGCTAAACTCTGGTCAAGTCAGGTCAGCTCATGTCACAGATATGGAGCACAGAATGGTAATTTTAAATCACTAAATAAAAAATGACCTTAATTTCTGCAAGGCACACATCACATATTTCTTGTAATATTTCCCGCCATCACTGACCTTCAGCACACAAAATGTCTGCAGTAAGCTTACGGCATTATCCTTCACACCAGATACTTTTTAACCTCCTTCCATCAGGGAGGCACTAGAGGAGCCTTAAAGGAACACTTCACCATATTCAACTATGTTATTCCCTTAACTAAGACGAGTTGATACATAACTCTCACGTTTTAATACGTGCACTCACTGGCTCTTGCACACAGCGCTACTTTGATAGCACTTAGCTAGCCCAGTTCATTCATTAGGATCCAAACAGAGATAAATTTAGAAACTACCAAACATCTCCATGTTTTCCCTATTAAAATACAGTAACACGAGTAGTCACACGACCAAGTATGGTGTGACAAAATAAAATGTGGTGCATTTCTAAGCAGGTAAGAGGGATAACTATGTTGTGTGGCGGAATAACAATTGGGAGCACTTCGACTCGGCGCAGTAATATCATCACTCTTGCACTTTCAGTTTCACTTTGGAGTGAGGATATTACTGCGCCACACAATATAGTTACACGAGCTCACATGAATGGTATGCAAGTGGTTGATGGTTGCTCATATTGGCCCTCATTTATCAACCAAGCGTAGAAACCAGCGTACATCTGAGCGCAGAAATAATCTTACGACGGGGCTCACATGTGATTCATCAAACTTTCGAATCACTCCAATTCCAGCGTAAGAATAACCGTGTGTTGATAAATGTGGCGGCTGGAAGCAAGCGTGATTTAAATATCACGCCCCAATATTATGCTCGTTTTAATGACCTCGCCCCTAGAATTTACGACATGAAGGTGCATTATACGTCCAAAAGAGATCATTAGTGATCTCGAGCCACAGTGACGTCCAGCTGAACCTTGTTAATTTTGACAGCTAGAAGCTGTCATCAAGGAAGGCGGGAAACTAGAGCGATTTAAGCGCAACAGACTTTATTTTCGCAGAGAGAACGCATCAATCTATAAATACATTCATTACAAAACCATACGACACTGAAATTAGCCCTTTGAAAATTATTTAAAATATATAATTCATGGGGGGCGCTGTGGCGCAGCAGGCTACAGCGCCCGTACCATGTACGGGTCCGAGTGCCCACGGGGACCCAGGTTCGAATCCGACCTGCGGTCATGTCCCGATCCCACCCCATCTCTCTCTCCCGCTTGCTTCCTGTCTACTCTTCACTGTCCTGTAAAAATAAAGGCAAAAAGGCCAAAAAATACATTTAAAAAAAAATAAAATAAATATATATACAATTCATGAATGTTGCGTTTGGCAAAGAGAAAGCAATCATCTCCTATATGGCTATCCATCAAATGTGTCAATAGAATATGCTTCATTACCGCAAATAGGCTGCACATGTACAGGAAAGGTGTTATGTCCGAGATAGTCCATACATTTAACTCATCAACTTTCTAATCCACCGACGATTTACTTCTGTATTGTGCTATGCCGCCTGAAAAACTTGCGTACGCGAGTTCAGACTAGACGTGAAATACTGTATACTGTAGCACCGATCACGTTCACATTGATAAATGCCATACTTTGCGTGGAAACAAGCGTACGCCTGTTTTAGGCCTGTTTTTGGTCGTACACACGTCTCATAAATGAGGGCCATTGCCGTTGCTATCATATTTATGTTCCTTAAACTGGAAATTGCCTGCATTTCTTTCTTTCTTTCTTTTGATTTGTTGTTGTTTTTCTTATCTTTTTCTTTTTTTCCCCGTCTTCTCCTTTTTTCCTTCTTGATATTTTATTCTTTTATCTCCTTAACACTAGAAGCGCCGCGCCGTTCTGACCCACTTATACCTAGAAGCGCCGCGCCCCGGTCATTTGACCGCTTTGACGACCTACTAGAAGCGCCGTGCTGTTGTGAACTACTTAAAGCGCGGCGAGGCGGTCAAATGACCGCTGAGTCCTTAGACTGGGAGGCTTTTACTTACACATAATGATCGCTAGATGGCGCTTTGTGCACGAATGAAATCGTTTGGTCATAAATTCAGTTTGCACTAAGCCATGTGTCATTCGTGTCAGACCGTGTTGTTGATAATCTGTGGTTGTTTGTTTCATTATGACATACAGCACGTTTGAGTTATCTGTTCATGTATTTGTGTTGATTTGTGTTGTTTGAGGTAAAAACTTTGGAAGAGTTCTTGAACAAACCTTAAGCAAACTTGACTTTCAACTAAAATGCTCTAAAAGTGAATGTGGCTAGTTCTAATTCACTCCCCAAATGCACTTCTATTAATTTAATAGGTAGCCTATATGTTCGCGCCGCCGAAAATGATCGGACCTAGTCACCTGGAACAAAGAGCCTAACAGTCTGGTTTCAATTACACAGTAGCCAGGATTTCATGCCGCATTTTACAGGCTACCGTGGCTACTTTCTAAAACAACTTTCATTCATTTAGGGAGAAGCATCTTATAGGGTCTAGGCTAGCTACCTCGGAGGGAGGGAGATAGAGAGAGCCATGCTGAGCAGGCATAGGCGTGAGAAGTAGCATAATTTAAAATAATGAGTGAATGATATTCTCCGTTTTGCGAATGTGTAGGCTATGTTTGTGATGTCTGCTGAAAAAAAGCTATAGGCCTATTGTTTCTACAATTGAAGCTAACTTCTATGTGAATTCGAGATTCAGCATTGAGACACACATTTTCACAAGATTGATAAGCAAGGCTGTAGCTCACTGGTTAGAGCTTCGGCATGAGGACCCAAGGGGTGTTGGTTCGATTCCCAATCTATTCATGACGGAAGTCCTTTTGAACAAGGCAACAATAAAGTAGGCTATATTCTATTATTTTCTATTCACATACTGTAACTACACGCACGCTGGCGAATTCGAACATTCTGAAACGCGCAAATATGCGATGAAACATTGCGCATTCTTCCACGAGTTGCCTAAACAGTCAGCCTACAGACTAGTAGGCAGGGACAGATAGATGGGGTGGGGGTGGGGAGGCAGTTAATTGTCCTCGGTGATGTCTGTAGCCTAGCCTAGACGAGTGTATGGGGGAGGGGGGATGATCGGTTTCAAATAGGCTGCAATGGATAGTGTTATGTATAGACCCCGAAGCCATTTGCTTTGAGAACGGCTGGCTGATGAAGTTGTTGGCTGGCTAGCTGGCTCAGCCAAAACCTTAATGCAGCCGCCACAGTTTTCATGACTGATAATGGCTTTAGTTGCCACTTCATGTCTACAGATGTGTATATTGTATTAGATATCAACACACAATGTTATTGTATTGTTTTGGACAACGTTCTGCACGTTTCACTTCAATGTAGACTGCATGCGTTCATTGCGTTGTGAACGCGCAGCAATCTCTGGAAAGGAAACGGTGGAAGTCGCAGCAGTAGCCTAATAGCCTATCACGTTCAATGCTGTAAATCCATCTGTTCCAGAATATTTGGTTCATATCATCAATCTTTGGTTTTGGTGTTTGTGCAACCGGGCCCTGACGATTTAACAAAAGTCTGAGTAACGTAGGAATTAGGAAAGTATGTACGCCTAAGGTGAGATCAAAATCAGGCTAGAAGTAGTTCTACTTTGTTTCCTTCTTTTCCCCATGTCATTTTCATTGGTCGTCAACTCACTGTGAGTCCTGTGTATCGTAGCAACGAGCACTGATGTGGTGTGTCCAGTGGGAAAATCCCATGCAGGCCTAGAATGCTTATACATTAGTCTAGTTTCTAAGCTATCGTTTATTTTTTCGCGTGTCACTATGATATAATTATTTTTAGATGCAAAAAGTCTAACTGGCTTAGTCAAAGTTTGTCAGATGGCGGCAGAAAATGATTGGCTGGCGAAATTATTTTTCGTTAATGGTAGGCCTAAACATATTGTGATTCATCCGTTTATTTCAGATAGGTTGTTACAGATGGTACGGGTTGAGAATGCTCCTTTCTTTCCCGCACATCGGGACTCCCGAAGCATCGGGACTTTAATTAAAACTGCAACCGCAAGGGGGCAACATAAGACCGCCTTAATAGAATGAAGGTTCGGCTCATACCGGAAAACACGGAAAAACCCGAAGACACCGCGCTGGTGACAAGGGGAGAAAAGAGACATCACTCTCGGCATGTCAGATTGCAGTTTCAGAGTTTTCGAATGTTTTACATCTGGCTCTCTCACTCGAGGTAGCCTATAACTCAGTCAGTCCAGCAGAGATGCCAGAGCAACGTTTTGGTCAATGGAGAGAGGGAGAGAAATGCTCCGCATATCCGTCTCATTTAATCCGTCTCATTTAATCATTAAAATGAAGGTGATGACTGGCGAAATTATAATCAAACGACGTTTCAATAAACCATTGTTGAAATTAATGAAAATGGTTTTAGAAGCCTTCAATTCAACCTTAGATTAATTCATTAATTCATTACGGTTACAAGACCGCATTTCCGTGAATAGGCTATTATTGTCAAGGCGAAGACGAAAGAGATGGACAAGATGGACAAGATGGACATTTAGGCTACATAAATGCTAGGAATACTTAGAAATGTGTAGGCCTATAGGCTATTTTAAAACGGAGGCATGTTCATTTTAACCGGCTACGCTGGGTAGCTTACCCAGCACTTTATCACAGATTTTGTCCCCGCCACTTTTGACGACTGAAAATAAAATGTATTTAACAGAAATATCTTTAATAGGCCTACATGCCTATCATGTCACTTTACTTATAACCGTAGGCTACATGCATGGAGAAGATCGCGCATTTTGGTCAGATATGCGATAGGGCAGTGAGGGTGATTCATTGTAACCATCGACTAGTAGGCCTAGCTCCGCAAAAGAAGTTT
Source organism: Sardina pilchardus (assembly GCF_963854185.1). NCBI lineage: Eukaryota > Metazoa > Chordata > Actinopteri > Clupeiformes > Clupeidae > Sardina > Sardina pilchardus. Next base: position 31,157,598 of record NC_085012.1, read on the forward strand.
CTAGCAACTTATATGGATCTCGTTATGCATGTTCATGTTGATTCAGAGATAGACATAGACTACCGTGGGCTACTGTGCGTCAATATAACAGCATTTTATCATGTGGTGAATTAATGACTAACGTCAGTTTAACATGTCAGAACTTTTGATCGGCGTTTCAAGTGCATGCCGCGAATAAATGAACTCTCGACTGACTGAATCCTTTATATTTCTTGGCTAAGTGCGAAGAGATTGATACTCGAACTGTGGCACTGGTTGAGGCATCTTAATCATACGACAGCGACCGGGGTTCAAAACTTACTCTACGAACCTCCGGAACCCATTAAGGCAAGAGGCATTATTTTATTAAAAAGTTTTGCGATTTTTTTATGATTGCGATGTCTGCTGAAAAGAAAAGTTAATATGTGAATTCGTGGTTCAGCGCACACACACACACACACACACACACACACACACACACACACACAGTTTTACATTTACATCATAGGGCTCGGGCACACGCCTTGCATTCTAGGAATATCGCCGCCATTTGGTAGCGCACTGAACGTAATATCCATTCATTCAGATGCACAAGACAAGAAGCAGAAATATAGTAGCGATTTATTCTTTTCCTCTTGCGATCGTGGGTTGCACTGTTACACCCTACTACACAGCAACATACTACCAAGAAGGCAAAAACTAAGTAACAGGAACACACTAAAAGGCGGGAGTAAATCCATAGTAATCCATAGTAAACTAAGGAGTGAAGCTGCCAATGTGGCTGTGCCCGCGAAGTTTTGATGTCATGATCCCGAGCCCAGGAAGTGTCTGTTGAGAGAGAGGGGGGAGGGAGGCAATCGTCCTCGATGCCGCATATAGGTAGGCTATAATGTCTAGTGAACTGGTTAGACAAGTGTGGGGGAGGGGGAATGATCGCACAAGACAATTGCTCTTCATGAAATGGGTAGTCTCACAGACGTTTGTCGATGTTTAAACGTAGCCTACTACATCACTTGCGAAATCGGACGTGGCACATAGAATTATTAGGCTACTGGATTTAATATAGCATAGACTTTGTTCATCCTATATTAGCCTATATTAAAATGTAATGTGCTGCGGGGAAGCATTGGGGAAGTCAGTTTAAGTTGTCCTGTAACAATTTGCCTCTTATTATAATCAAGAGTATGCAGCCACTACGCACATAATAGTCTAGGTCAGGGGTCGGCAATAGGCGGCCCGCGGGCAAGCAAAGAACATCTGGCCCGTGAGATCTTTTGAACCAGAGAATGAAAAAAAAAAAAAAAACACTTTTTAAAAATCGGACTGCCAGTCTCAAACATGCTCTTTATTTTGAAACGTAACTTTCCAGAACAGAAGAATTTCAATCAATCTAAATGCTTAGCTATTTGTTTCATCTGAATACGAGTGAAGAAGCATGCAGCGAGGTGCAGCGTGACCGCACAACATGCAAAAACAAATGAAGGCGACAGCGCTGGTTCTCAAATTCCAAGCTAGTCCCTAAAACGCTTGTTGTCATTCAAACAACGGACATAAGCTTATGGTGATAATTAAAACACGACTTCTTTTAAACAGGCCTGACATCAAACAGGCAATTTACGCACATAGAACTGTGAAAAGTAAAACACGAGTTTCAAACGCGTGCGTGTTAGGAACGCAACCTTTAAATCAGAGAGGGTTAAAGCGGAGCATGCTTAGTTTCGTGGTGCCGTCTTGTACTCTTTGCATGCAGAGACACCTAGTTGTTACAAATCAGGCATGTGGGCTTTGCATTAATAAAATTAGGGAGGATGAAGGCATAGTTCTCTGTCCATTCATCATTAAAGATCCTGTTTTCGCTGTTAACTTGTCTCTTCAGATTTTTTGATAGTGCCATTTTTTTACAGCTAACAGCAACGCGTGGAAATGTTTTTCTGGTGTTTTCAGGCATATAATAGCGCCCCCAATGACCAGTCGACAAATTTAACCTACATCAGCCTGCTTGAATGTCTCTGCTCTGACATTTCAAGAGTGCCTATCATTTTTACCTCCTCCGATATTAATTAATTAAATTAGCAATTGTTTTGGTTGTGAACTTGTGGCCCGCTATGTAATGGCTTGGCAAATATCTGGCCCGAGGCCAAACTTAATTGCCGACCCCTGGTCTAGGTTACGGGCGGATGCGAGCAACCCCATGCAAAAGAAGGCCTTAAGTTAACGGACTGAAGGCCTGTTTACATGTCAAACATGCATTAAATCTAAGAAACGAAAAACACAATCATGTATTGTGTCCTAAACAGTTAATGACTTCGTGGCCACTATGCGCAACTGCATCGCGCAGTGAGCTGAAGGATAGGAGGACCGACACTTATTAACACAAAGCTTTGTAAAGCACTAACAACCACCCCTCAAAGTTCATTGTCCATAAGTCCAAACAATAAGTATAAAAATCCGACAATCCAAAACGATAACGAGATCTCCCAGAAACGAAAAACACGTTTGTTAAGTAGCCTAGTCCTTCCAACAATCTCAGCTTTTGCGTTTGTTAGATAAAAGGCATTCTGTCCTGCTGTATTCCAATGAGAAAAAAATCATCCACAAGGTAGGCTAAGGGTCACGGCAATGCAGCATGCAGGAATCTATATACGCACAAAACGAATGAATGGGTTATATCGGCCAAAACGAATGAATGGGTTGGGAGAGTCGTCTGGCTGTGTCAGCAGACCGCAGTCGGTCTCGAGGGGTTAAATAGCGCACGTACTTGAATTTTAATCTGAAGAAGACCACACGAAAATAAAATCAAATCAAAAAAGAAGGATTTCAAGTGTGCGAACCTTTTTCCATTTTTTTTATGATTTAGCCTACTCTTGTTCTGCACCTTGACCGGGGATGTGCACAAACTTTTTTACTACACTTGAATTTTAAACCAACTCTTCTCTAGCCTATATCCTATAGCCATACTTTAATAATCAGATGTTATGCTCATTTTTGTAGACTACACCTCACCGGCAAGCACGCACGCAAATGCTGCTTTTGCACATCTACAATATTGGCCAGGCTATATAGAATAGGCTTTTAGGACTGTATTTTGCCTTCGTGCAACTTTAGTTGTGCTCAATCTAAATTATTGTCAGTAAGGATAGGTCATATTACCAAATGTCGAACCTCGAAAATTATTTAGGATATAGCGCCGTGTCCATTACGCATGCAGTTATTTTTTAGGCTATTGTTTTATTTGAGTGTTTTTGTCTACCATGGCAAACATAGTTGAAACGTTCGCTCTAAACTTATGTATTTCCAATCGGCTTTCACAAAACCGATGAGGTCCAGATCTCAGTGGCCTCATAGCTGCCTACAGCCATGCATAGTAAGCCTAATGATAGCCTAATAGTTATGACTTTAATAGCCTATTAATAACCTCATGTCGGAATGGCACGTTGTTTGAAAAAAAAAAGTTAAATAGGCCTAGGCCTACCGCCGAGTGGGGATATGTCGGAATGAACAGCGGATACCAGCTGGGTTGTAAAACATTACTGTATTCGTTGATCTTATCGATGCAGTCCTTGCGGCCACTTCTCCCCATCGTAGGAAACTTTCTGTTTAGTGTTGACAACACAAAGGCCTTCACGTTGTGTGGCAGTGCTTGCTTGCCCTTCGATCCATCCCAGTTGGTGGTTTTGCACCTGTCCCTGAGTTATAGTCTATGAGTAAGCGCTTATGCTCTAACCGCATAATAAAAGAAGCACCTGCAGCAGTGCTTATGGCAAGGCTATTAACACCTGTCACTGAGCTATGGACAAGCAGTTATGCTCGAAAATTATCATAATAACAGACACACCTAATTGTATGGCTCTATGTTTGCGTACCGGCCCAATAGATCCACTGGGGATGCCATTGCTCACATACTACACACTGTCCTATCACATCTGGACAAGAGCAAGGGGAAAGTGTTGAACTATGCGAGACTGTTATTTGTTGACTATAGTTCGGCCTTCAATACAATTCTTCCCTCCACCCTCATCTCGAAGCTCAGGAGCCTGGGGCTGAATGACGCCCTCTGCACATGGATCCTGAACTTCCTGACAGAGAGACCCCAGGTGGTGAAAGCGGGCAGGCACACCTCAACCTCCCTCACCCTCAACACAGGGGCCCCCCAGGGCTGTGTTCTGTCCCCCCTGCTGTACTCCCTGTATACGCACGACTGTACAGCCACCACAGACTCAAATACCATCATTAAGTTTGCTGACGACACCGTAGTGGTAGGCCTAATCCACAACAACGATGAGGCGGCCTACCTGGAGGAAGTGAGGTGCCTGACCCAGTGGTGTCAGAGAAACAATCTCCATCTCAACGTCACCAAAACTAAAGAGATGCTGGTGGACTTTGGGAGGAAGCAGGTGCGAGACTACACACCCTTATCCATCAATGGGACCCCTGTGGAGAGGGTGGACACATTCAAGTACCTCGGTGTCCAGATCACTGAGGATCTGACATGGTCTACCCACCTGGACACTGTGGTAAAGAAAGCTAGGCAGAGACTGTACCATCTAAGGAGGCTGAAGAAATTCAGAGCATCCAAAACAGTCCTGCAGAGCTTCTACTCCAGCACCATAGAGAGCATCCTGACTGGGTGCATCACCGCTTGGTATGGTAACACCACCATCCAAGACCAAAAGGCCCTGCAGAGAGTGGTGCGTTCAGCTGAACGCACCATAGGGGGGCAACTCCCTAACCTAAAGGACATCTATACCAAGCGGTGCAAGGACAAGACCACCAAGATACTCAGAGACCCCAGCCACCCAGACTATGGTCTGTTCTCTCTGCTTCCCTCAGGAAGACGATACTGCACACTGGCGGCAAGGACTGAGAGACTCAGGAAGAGTTTCTACCCCCAAGCCGTCCGGCACTTAAATGGAACTGACTGCACATAGCACTTTCTACTCTACCTGCAATAGCCCCCCCCCCCCCCCCCCCCCCATTCCCCCAATACCATGGCGACAAAGAGAAATAAATATGATTTGACATTTAAGCTGATTGCTGACAAATTTGCCACACAATTCGGGAGAAGCAGCGGACAGGAGCGCCACCACAAGCAAGCACTTCTAGCCCAAATTAACATGGCAACGTTGCCTATGACTAAAGTGTCTAAGTAGGCTAGTCCTATTAATATTACATTTGATTGGTAGCATGTTTGTAGCGCGCCAGTTTAGCCACCCCCTACATCAAAACAGCTTAGAATCAATCAAAGAATCAGCTGTGTTGGCGTTAGGCTGTAGGCGATTTTCTATAACCATTTTTATTCATTTCAACAATGGTTCATTGAAACGTCGTTTGAATAATTTCGCCAGTCATCACCTTCATTGTAATGATTAAATGAGATTAAGGAGTCAACTATTGACGGATATGCGGTCTTCATCATTTTGAAATGCGGGATGAAACTTTCTGCCACCTGGTGGTTGTTTGGGTACATTGCCTTAGCCTCGAAAAAAATCGGCTTGACGGCCTGCGGGATCTCTTCGGGAGTCCCGCGGGAGAAGGTGCATTCTCAACCCGTACCCACTGTATTAAAAACCATTAACAAAAAATAATTGTTCATCGACGTTGAAAAACAGTCAGTAAATTAAATCGAAGATTCTGTATTTCGCTCCTGCCAAGATGTGAACACGGGTCTCCGTTGTTGCAGACAGGAATGTTAACGCTGCGCCACTTGACATTATACGAAAATTGCGTTAGGATAGGTGTTTGACTTGACGTAACTCAGTCAGTCCAGCAAATATGTAAGAAAATGCTTATACATTAGTCTGAGCTTTAAAAGATAGCCTACAAATAGAAGATAAGATATACAACTATGAATGTACGTAGGCATACGCGCCCTACGTACATAAATAGGCTACGACGAAAATATGTTTTACACATGTAGGCCTGTGGCAACGTTTTCAAAACAAACTCGCATTTTACCACTGTAAATCGCCTCCATAGACTATGCCATGTAAATGAAAAATAGTTATTAAAATAAAGCACATATATAATACATATTGCACATATATAAACGATATGTTTTATGGTAAAATATTATTCTCATGCCCGACTGACAGGAAATCCTTGCGACATCTGCTGTGAGAAAAGAGAATAGCAGCCTGGACAAAAATGGCCGAACGCGAGACAACATAGTGTTGTCACATAAGTGAGCGCATAATAGCTCTAAACTAGCTCGTACCGGTGTGCTTTTGATCATGTAAAAATTCTGGGTGACAAAACACGCGTATTTAGGAAAAGTCGTGAACGTAGGGTCCTGGAATTTAATCGAGTGAAAAGATTTATTTTTTTTTGTAATCGCTGCGGTCAAATGACCGCAGCCCGGCAGTTCTAGGTATATCTAGGTCAAACCCACACGGCGCTTCTAGGAATACGCGTCAGCGGTCAAATGACCGGCGCTTGGCGCTTCTAGTGTTAAAAGCCGCCTATAGACAAGTGTTGCGAATTAGCACCTGTGCCAAAACACTCAAAACAATGCATCTTGTATGTTAATTAAAATGGTAATTGCTATGTCCATACCAAATAAACATTAATAATAATAACAAGCTACATATTGTTTTTTTCAGCACAGTCTAGGCTACTCAGATCTGTCACAATATCATGCATTAATCCCTGCATTGATTTGATTTTGATTTTTAGATCATAAAAATATGAAAAGCCTACTATATATTTTTTTTAAGTATATTTTGACGTGCATCTCACCACAGCATATTGACAGCTCTACGTGACTTTCATGTTTGTGTAGGCCTGACTGCCCTGAATCTGGCAATTTAACAACCATGGTGGAGGGATACTTTGGGGCTGAGCAATTTACAGAAATATGTAGTGTGCCTTAAAGAACGTGTTTACACGGTAGCACACATGATGTGCACACATGATGATTCTTTACAACAACTTTTTACTAAATTGCAATGAACAAAGTAAAGGCAAAAAAGTGTTTATTTGTTAACAATCATTAACAAATGTGGACGCAATATGAGTCTTAAATTGGATACCATGTAGAAATGTGCTAGGATCTCAAAACCGGACTATGAACGTGCCTTGCCTTCCTACAGAGAAACCCGTGACTTAGAATTATGAACATAGGCTATGCCACAAAAACACACAACAACATGGGGTAAGTTGAGCTAAATGAAGTTGTTATCTTGCTGTCACTTCATCTGATTTATAACCTAGAAGGGTTGGTATCGATAGCTCTGTGTGTCCTCTTTCATCTGACATGCGTGCCATATTTTTAAAATATGTTTTTTTTTTTTTTTTCCATGCTTGGTCATACAGACAAGTGCCTAGTCTCGTTGGAAAGACCCACTTCTGTTCTTTCGTGCAACTAATAATCACGGAGCAATGTAACAGAGAAGAATGGGTGTGTTTTTTGGCGCGCTTTGCATCAATCGGGCTCTAAGGGTTAAATGACTCCCTAACAGATGGTGATACTATGAGAAATTATACTTACTCCAAATTATTCTGTAGGTAGTAGAGAACACCTAGTTCGTTGAGGGTTTTAGCACAGTCAGCAGTGTCTTTTCCCAGTGTCAGCTCCTCCAACTGCAAAGTCCGTCGGTGTAACAAAGTAAATCCATACTGCAGAGAAGTATTTGGAAACATGGGCACACTTACAAAGGCATATATATTTAAAGTATTATCAATGTATTACATACACATACACATACATTAGAGCAACGGTTTGGATAGAAAAATAAAACAACTTCTTTCATATCTCACCATATGGCCTTTTTGGTGAGCCATTTTTTGACGAATCCTGACAGACCTTTTTCTCAACTTATCAGCCTGTTCATACCTACAAAATAAGATGTATTATTATCATCCCACTGTACTAGTGTAAACAGATCAGGCCTTACAACTTCAACTAGAATATGCTACAAGCCTAAGAGAGCTACAACTTTACCAACAACAATCCCAGGTGTGTCATATTGCTTAAGTATAGTAGTACTAAGTAAGTAATATATTTGTTCTCAGATTATTCATTACCAGCCTAACCTGAATGAAAAACTAACTCCTTTTCCCTTTCCACATCACATTATGACACATTCATCCAAAGCAAGGCAAAGTTGCATGTACTTGTTCTTCTTTTGGTAAAGCAGGGCAAGGCAATCAAGTTCTCGTGCAACTGAACCATGTTCTGGACCATAAGCACTTTCACTGATCTCCAGTGCCTGCTTGTAGAGTTGCTCTGCATTTCCAAACTTTCTCCACAGAACATAGATTCCAGCTAACTGGTGTAGAGACTGTGCAACACTTGGATGGTCTGGATCCAAAGCTGTCTCGCGGATCTCCAGGGAACGCTGCAGAGGAGCTACTGCCTAAAAGAAAGAACAGATAAATCAATATTAATCTCCTGTGCTTACCAAGGTCTTTTGTTAATAGCTTAATCTAAATATGTCTACCACTATTTTTCAACTTGAGATCAGAGGAGTAGTAGGACTTTAGCCCCTCCCACATCATTTTCCAGTGAGAAGTTTGGTCTGGCATTGCTCCATTGAGGCGGAACTTTGCTCAAACCAAGGAGGGGAAATGTTTTCCAAATAGCCTACCCTGCTACATATTTCGTTGTCTTAGATTTTGCCATCAGGTGCTGTACAAGATAAATACTGACAGCGCAATAACTTTAAAAAAATACCAGAGGATATAGCCTATGTATTGGCTATTTCATTGCTCTGTTTGGTTAGGTCTATCCAATGAGTGCAGAGCCATCCCCCCGCCCTGTATAGGTTGAAACACGCCCCATAATCACAGCTCAATGGATTAGTTTCAGACTCACATTCTGATCAGAATCGTGAGGATGATGTAGTCAGGCTATGAGAATAATGGTTGGCTGATGAAGTTATTGACTGCCTAGCTGGCTCAGCCAAAACCTGAATGGCAACCGCCAAAATGTTCATAGCTATAAATGGCTGAAGCTGGCACATCATGTCTACAGATGTATTTTATTTTATTTTATTTTATTTTACAGCACTTGTTGTTTTTTAAATGTGCTTTACAAATAAATTGACATTGACATTGATGTCTATGTACTGATGTAGATCTCAATATTTTCAAGCAATGTGTCTTTCTCGCCCTCGTCCATTAATTCCATATAACTGGACACCTTAGCGGCCGTTATCCCTTACATTTTGGACAACTGCGGATTTGGGATTGTGCATTTTAGTCCAAATCCCTGCAACCTTGTGACATTTTTGTGTTGGGGATACATTTTATAGATCGTTAAAAAAAATCATCATTTTACATCATTGAAAGCAGGAAGTCCTATTCATGGGTTTCATTGAAATCCGTTTTTCTCCCATCTCCCATCATTTCTCCCAAACTGAGGGAATGATGCACGACCATTCAAAAACATGACTGGTTTTCTAAAGATACAAAGCTTAATGCTAATCGGTGAAGTGTCCCTTTAACTTCTGGCTATATAACAATCACTTCCCTCGCTCCAATGCCAGACCTTTATCACAGATGCATTGTGTGATAGAACAATCTTACAGCAGACTCAAACTTGCATTCTCAGACAAGGGGGATGGTGACATGTTAGGGAAGTGTCCAAGGCCTATGAAGGCTAGCCTCTGTCACTAGAATATATCCTAAGGTATCAGAGAATGAGGTTCATCCACTGTACAGATGCACTGCCGACCATGATTTACATTTGATTAAACGATCGGATTGCTACCTATCATAATCAACAGTAATCTATTTTAGGGGAGCGCTGTGGCGCGGCAGGCTACAGCGCTCATGCCACGTGCGGGTCCGAGTGCCCACGGGGACCCAGGTTCGAGTCCGACCTGCGGTCATTTCCCAGTCCCACCCCATCTCTCTCTCCCACTTACTTCCTGTCTCACCATTCACTGTCCTATACAAATAAAGGCAAAAAAGCCCCAAAAAATATTAAAATTTTTTTTAAAAAAAAACCCCACAGTAATCTATTTTAGATGAACAAGCTGAGCGGAGAAAAACCCTTATGTGAGTTTACATAGGCAGGTGTGCAGTATGTTGTGTTTCAAAACCTGAGTAAGTAGACCAAGATCCTTGAGAAAACGGCCAAGTGTTTCATACAAGTTGGCTAGTCTTCTCATGCTGTCCTCAGTCTCACAGGTTTGCTCATAGCACTTCAGGGACTCAAAGTATTCTGTTGCCATGGATACCTTATCCTTTCCTACAAACTGCCAGTAGGTCAACAACTCTGAAAAATGCCCCCTAGAAGGGAAAAAAGAGAGGGATATCCATTTGGACAATATTCAAGATATTCTAGAGAAGTTAATAGCCATTCACATAATACAAGAAATAAATGTCTGATCACCTCTTGTAGAGATTCTGAGAGACAAATAAGTTCAGCAGACTCAGTTGGAGATTTGACTTATCCTCTTGTTGCTGTAACAACCATGGCAGCTCATCAGCTACACGCCACGTTACCCTGTGTTGACTACAGAACATAGGAACTGTCAGCTGTTCACTGTATCCACATATACCCTGCACAAAACAGTTTAGGTTGACAACACAAATAGAAACGTTACCTGAGCTGATGGCTGAAATGGTGGATTAGCCTTTCTCTGTGTATAGAGATAGTTAGCCCTCCATCCATCAGTTCAAGTCTGACTGCATCACATGCCTGGACTCAAGGTAGAAATCCAGAAAATAAGAACGTCATTGATTTTGTGCTGCAATCATGTAAATCGTGTTTCATGTATTTCACACATCACACTCTTTGCCTTTATATCAACAGCACAATGGAGAGAGACAGGAAGTGAGTGTTAGAGAAAGAGATGGGGAAGAATCAGGACATGGGGGTACATTTCAACATCCACGTCCTACTTTCCTCCTACCAGCAACCCTTTACTCAATGCCACCATCTACAGGCTGATGGGTGTACTGGCAATAAAAGTACAACAACCCCACATTATGTGAAGTGCTTTGAGTATTGTGAAAAGTGCTGTATAAATGTTCTATAGCACTTTTCACAATACTCAAAGCATCTCACAGTGAAAGGGGAACCTCACTAACCACCACCAATGTGCAGCACACACCTGTTTGACGCACGGCAGCCATTATGCACCAGAACGCTCATCACACACCAGCTTGAGGTGGAGAGTATGGAAGTAAAGGAGCCAGTTACACTGGGGGGATGACTATGGGGCCATATTGAATGAGCCAGGTTGGGAATTTAGCCAGGACCCTAGGGAACCCCGACTCATAAAGCGTTTTCCCACCAAAAACAAACCTAGTGTTGAACTGGTGCCGTTCAGAATTCTTTGAACTGTGGTGCTATCTAGTGAACCAGCCTGCATTTACACCAGTCCTGAACCGAACCAAGGATGCGTCATCAACAATGGGTGGTGCACGCAAAAGCAAAAGTAAATGAGATGCATAAACGGGAGAACGATATGACCAGCTGTCCCATAAAAAGGGCAGAAACTAGCTATTTAAAAGGCTAGTCAACGTCAGCAGTGCAATGCTAGTTGAATCGTTTTGTTTACTCATAGCAACAGTTGATATGGACGGAAAACTCATGCTTTTAGCCTTCTCCCCTCTGAATTGCGCAATGACACGCCCACTCTGGTTCGACTTCCGAACCAAGGTGCCACGTTCCGAACCGGATTTTGTTTGGTGGAAACACGACGAACGGTTCAAATGTTGGTTTGGGAACGGGAACGGAGCCGGTTCTCTGTCGGTGGAAAAGGGCCCTTTCTGATAAGTGCCATGGGATCTGACCATAAGACGTTTGTATGGAAGTCATTTCCAGTCCAAGGATGGGCAGATTAACTAGATCAGCGACAGTGCCATCTATCCATACTGTAGACTGTAATCCACCCATTGACATTATAAGTAATGTCCACATGACTTTGAGGAGGGATATCTCTCTGATTATGTGTGTGCATGGTTTCAACTTGTAAACAAGTTTAATCTACTGTATGTATTTGTGGGTGAATTCAGGTAATCTGGAACATAGGCTATGTATGACAATTAAGCATCGGCGTGTTTAACACTTGGAGATCCGGGGCCTTTCAGACACTTTGAGGCAGTCTGCTATACCTTGAGATTCTTAAGTTTTTCATCTAACTAAAAACACCTATGCAAAAGTGGCACATATGGTTATATTCTAGAGGTCCTCCACAATAATTATATGAGACTAAAGTGGATGTAATGAAATTACTTTTTAATCATAATTCATTGTAAACACAACTAAAAAAGATTTTCAAAGGTCAAAGGTCAAAACACACTATGAATATATCGAGCTAAGACTTTTGAAGTTTTTACCTTGAAAACAATGGTGTTGGCTCCATATAAGTAAAAAGAACATTACAAAATGTTTTGTAGTTTTGGAAAAAAGTCAGACTAAATGTGCCACCTAGTGAGTGTCTCTTATGCAAATTAGCTTGAATGGGCTTTTAGAATGGGCCTGCTGCAGGTGAGAGGACTGAAATCCTAGGATTTTGTGTTTTTACAAAGTGCCATTGATACATTCTCTCTCAAAACATATATATTTGGAAACTAGTTGATTAAAGGTTTCTAATGGTGTCACTTATATGTTTCTAGGACAAAAACTAGCAGAGATTGAGATGTGTGTTGGGAACAGTTTTTCAAATCCCCAGGGGAGGATTTAGACTCCAGAGGGTTATTTTCTGTTCTAACATTACTGTTATTCATGGAATGCATGCGCCGATGTGTTGAAAATCCGTTTGAACAATTTTGAGAAAATGTTTTGGTCGTCCCATTTTGTCAAATGTCTTTACCAATCTGAGCTTAAAAATGGTCAGTACGGCCTTGGAAATCACAGCCTATTGTAGCCTCGTTTTTGTTGCCTTAATGATTTCCTTTTAAAACTTTATTATATTAAGAAGGAGATACACAATGAAGCGATCTCAATCCTGCACATGCAAAATGCATTCCCAATTAAAGGAGCATCCATTTGCATTAAGCTTTGTATCGTTAGAAACTCAGTCAAATGGGGACTCTGAAGATCTGGTTTGTGAATCTGATGCTGGTGATTACCTGTATGAGGCACATTACAGCGAGGAACAGGAGGCCTGCAGCAAGACCTGCCTGTTGATTAGTAAGAATAGCCTGGGTTGGCCACATTTTAAAGATGATCACATGACATAACAGGTAAGTGGTCACTGGTTAATGAAGTCACCTGTAAAACTTTCTGGATCCCTAAACTGAAGAACACCAGAGGAACACCAAGTTTTTAGCCAGCATTCCTGGCTAATTGTTTGTGGTTAAATACACACCTGTAAGTGTCGGAAGTGGATGATACCACAATCTAGAGTCAGGATCAGCAGATATTCCAGTCTGAACAGCATAGAGCAGAGGGTGGGAAAGGCCAATTCTGGTAATAGTTCCAACAACTCTGATTCACTGACACCATTATGACTGGCATACAATAAACAAAGCAACTGTGAAGACAAAAAAAAAAATATTGTAAAACACAACACACAAGCATAGAGGGAACATCTGGCATCATAATTGTATTAAAGCAACACCATGTCGTTTTTGTAACCTTTATAATACATTTCTAAGACCCTTGTGATGGTACATCGATTTACAATAGGTTGAATGACACGTCTGCCATAGCCTGATGGTGTCTGCATCGCTTTTACTGGCACTACGGAACTTTGGGGTTCGGGTACGAACCAAAGAACTACAAAATTCGACTGCTTTACGGCATAGGCTACACTTCCCCCACCACTTCCTCAAATTCAGTGAGAGCCCAATAGCGTGTATGTTGAATAGACAGTTGATGGCCGAAGCAGCAACGAAACCGAAAGTGTAATTATACAAGTGTAAACTTTGTAGGCTACAGCCTGATGTTGAAGTAGCGATTCATGACGAAGCCCCTTTTATATTAGGGCAAAGAACAGTCAGTAGCCTAAGCCTATGTCTTAACGGGGTGTAGGCCTACACGTTTGGTAGGGGCTAGCTGAAATGTATGCTATAGGCTACTGTAGGCTACCTGGAATATACATTTCACACGCAACGCAGGCAGTCCGAGTTTGCCCAAGACGTGAGAACTCCTGCAGAATTCGTCTGGTCAACAAATGCACGTGTATCCTAGCTCTTTCATCTAGTGTCATGTTGCCAAACAAACTGCTCGGGAGCTGGTTATGTGTGCTAGTTATAGCTTAACGTGTAAATCTACCGCCTATAGGCTAATGACCAAACAATTGTCTTGAAAAATAAAGCTATCACATGTAATATTCTATCATCATATTACAAAAGCTCTGCCTCTCCAAACATTTTGGGCGTGCAAATATATGCCACTATGGACGTGAATACCATAGCATACAATATCTGGTGACCATCGTTTTTTTTTTTTCTTTTTTTTTAGAGAGACACTAAAAATGACCACCCTAGATTAAGCTACGCTATTGCTCATAAATATCGTAATCGTTTTTTTTAAATAAGTAATTTACCAACAATAACCAACATTATCCCAATACCGAGAACGTGCACAGACCTGAGCTGAAAGCTCAGTTTTACAAATGTATCACATAACTGGTATCATAGTACCACATAATTAAATATTTAATGTGCAGCCTCAATATATCTAGCCTATAATGTACGCTATGTCTAACTAGCTTCTGGTGTAACCGTGACAGATTTTACGACATAAGTAGAAGAAATTACGGTTTCCCAACTGTAGGGGGACCCCGAGAGCAAAACTTCCATGGTGTTGCTTTAACAGTTAAAATATAAGCTATGATTTTTCAGTCAATTCAGACGGAGTCACCTGTTTCATAACGTTTCTCTCTTGATCTGTCCTTAGTGAGCCTAGCATCATCCTCAGGCAAAATCGAAACAGTGACACTGTGTCATGGCACATTACACACTGCAGAATAGTCTCCTCCAATGACCAGCTGATCCTACTGCTAAAACACACCAAATTTCACTCTACTTTATTATAATCACAACAAGAACAACAATTGTTATTTTTACTACTATTACAGTGCATGAAAATGTAGATGAATTTTGATTGAATTTTTTAGTCAACTTTAGCATGAGTTCATAAACTTAAGAGCACAACTGTATATAGTTTTTTAACTTAAACTAGCCTAATACCTTTTGCCATTCCAAACATTTGTGAACAACAATTTTCAATGTCTTTGCACTGTAATTAGTGGGCTTACTCCAGAGCAAGCCCATCTATTTCTCTTCTTAAATTAACTGCTTCTTATTATTCCCGTTCACCCACTTTTTGAGAACGCCTTTTCTCCTAGAGCATTTGAGCTATCAACGCGGTTCCAACAGTAAAAATTCAGGCCCGAACCGGTGTAGCTTGCTTATTGACTGCCCACTGAAATGAATGGCGCAGACTTGCCAACCTTGAAAGAATTTTATGAGTACTACCGATTTTAACTAACAATGTTGTGAAAACAGTATTCATTCACATTACATGTTAAACTGTGCCCTGTAGGAAGGAATATTCCAGATGAATAGAGCGTTTGAAAGATTTCGGCATGGCAATAATCATTAATTGCTTTTGTCTTGTATGCCAGTTAACACTAGAAGCACCATGCCGTTCTGACCCACTTATACCTAGAAGCGCCGCACCCCGGTCATTTGACCGCTTTGGCGACCTACTAGAAGCGCCGTGCTGGTGTGAACTACTTAAAGCACGGCGAGGCGGTCAAAAGACCGCTGAGTCCTTAGACTGGGAGGCTGTTACTTACACCTAATGATAGCTAGATGGCGCTTTGTGCACGAATCAAATCGTTTGGTCATAAATTTGTCAGACCGTGTTGTTGATAGTCTGTGGTTGTTTCATTATGACATACAGCACGTTTGAGTTATCTGTTCATTTATTTGTGTTGATTTGTGTTGTTTGAGGTGAAAACTCCGGAAGAGTTCTTGAACAAACCTTAAGCAAACTTGACTTTCAACTTTTTCATAGTATTTCATTTTTCATATTTCGTTTTTACATTTTGTATGCTACTTAGAAGTGTTATTTATAGGCTATTTTAAAACAGAGGCATATGCGTTCTGTGATTAGGAGAATGACCCGACGGGAGGGGAAGGATGAAAAATGTCAACCCAACATTATATTATTATATATAATACATATACATGTACAATGCATGTAAACACAAACATACACACACACACACACACACACACAGAGAGGAAAATACGTATTTGAGCCCATGCTTAAGTTGACTAAAAAGAGGAATAGAAAATCATCTTCATGCCTTAATTAAAAAAAATTGTAAAAATCAAGGATTTTCTTCAAAAAATGAAGAATGTATCGTAAATAAATACATTTTCTTCCTTAAATACAGGGGGCATAAGTAGGGAATTCCCATAGGTGCAGGAGGATTTTTTTTTATATGCCTATGTTTTTATTTTTAAAGGCCAGCTATTCATGGATCCAGGATACTATGCATCCTGATAAAGTTCCCTTGGCCTTAGGAATTAAAATAGCCCCACATCATACTCTTCTTCACCATAGCTAGATATTGCATGGTGTTTTTTCCAGTCTGTTTGATGCTCATTGACCTCAATGAAATCAATGTGTCTCCTGCGTTCTACAGAGGGTGCATTAAACGTTATTTGCACACCTATGACCTAGATCCAATTTGTTGGCCGTATCACACTGGAATAGCCTATTAATTGGGAAAACTCGTTGTGAAGTTTAAATGAACGGTCACGTTGCATCCAAGCTGTAGACGTCAGGGTTGCCAACTCTCACGCATTCGCCGTGACACTCACGATTTCAGCATCAATCTCACGCTCTCACGCAGACTTAAGCAATGTCACGCCAAAATCCATTCTTATTTTTCTTCAACCCGTTCGTTATCAGTTGGTGACTTGACCACATGCAGCAGATCATTGTGTAGGCAGTAGACAAATTTAAGGCTCTTTAGATGAACTACAGGGATAGGTCTAATACCTGACTACAACGTTCTCAGCGCAGATAAATTATGTAAGGGATAATCAACGACGCGCCGTGGAAAATAATGCACGTTCGCAGTGGTAATAAGGACCCGACGCCGCAGGCGTGATTGCTCACGAAGTTCTAGTCACACTGATATGAATGAATGACTCTTGACAGAGCACAATCTTTTCGATGGTATTATAGACCTACTAGTTGCTGTGATAGACGGATCGCGAGAAAATCAACGTGAATTTAGGCTGTTGATGTACTAATTAATTTGTAGGCTATAAGCCATTACCGAGTAATCCCGTTTTTAAACTTAACTAGGCTTTCTACTTGTTCTCCAACTTCAGGTTGTATGCGCCCCAAAATAATGAACTAGGCTACTGCTCTTCCTGTTTGGTCTTTTGACTACATAGAAAACAAAACATTTGGCTACTTCCACATATTAATAACTTTAGGATAGCCGAAAAGCATGACTGAAACCTATCACTCTCTTAAAGTGACAGGCATTAAATGACAATAAAGATAGGCTAAATGTAAGTGAGTATGACAATTGTGTCAAAATCTAAAATCAATATGAAATAGTCAACTTACTATGTATTTTAGCTAATTACGTAGATCATAAATAATGTAAACTTAATATGAATTTCAAAATGTTTGAAATACAGACATGAAACCACCTTTTCACTGAGTGTGTTGGGGGCTTGTAATGTCTTTGTGATCTTTGTGGGGGGGCTCCCAAATCAAATCAAGAAAATATCAAAATTCTTGACTGATTATCAATATCAAAACAATTGTGACACTACATTTCTTATCATGTATTTTTCATTGACTATGGCTCCTAACTGATAGCCTACATGAGATAGATTTATCTACCTCTCTGGATAGGCCTAAATATATGGATGGATTGATGGATGGTTGTTTGGGTAGATAGCCTACTGTACAGGACATCTACACAGTATGATTCTGTAAATGACCTATTATTTTATTGGATGTGAGTTGTATCGGTCTACAACACCACTACAAATGACATTGGGAAAGCCATACTGGTAGGCCTATATTTTATTCACCTGGTTTAACAACTACCAGATGTTTATATGTAGTCTATGGTCTAGGCTATGGGCCCCGTGTGTCTAGCAAGGGGCCTGCACTTAAAGATTGTGCTGATATCTTCGGCACCCATTTTTTTTTTTTTTTTTTTTGCGTGGCCCTCAAATAAGCCAAATGCACCCCCCCTCCCCCTCTCTTCAAAATCTCACTCCAGCCAAACACCCGAAGTTGGCAACCCTGAGACGTTCAGAACATAACGTTGTCGCACATGACGGTGGTTGATTTTAGCTAGTTGGATGGCATATAGGGCAATTAAAATAGCGATGTTTCAAAGCTAAGGTTCATAGAAAAGAGATAGAACTGACTGGCTTTTGCCCATAGCAATCATCCATTTAGAACTAGTAACGGCAGTTTGTACTGCAAGTTTAGAAATAGTTGATATGTGGTGGAAAGAAGTAGCCTAGTTCTACTAACAAGACCACATATTTTTAGCGATTTAAACCAAAGATTGTCTAGTTACACCGTCTCTGTTTAAACGTTTACATCATAACAGGAAATTAACACAAAACAAATGGTAACAGTGGAATAAGTGGGATAATGGACTCCACGGCGTTCGGTCCAAGAAAAAAATGCACTTAGCCTAAAAGGGGCTGTTTTACCTCTACGTTCATATTTGTGAACCGAACGCGGTGTCGTCCCTGACAAAAATGACTCACGCGGTAGCCAGGTGTCTTATCCAAACGTCAACTTGGCGCTGTGTTCAAGATTCTGAAGCAAGTGCTAAGACTCCGATTAGCCCAGAGAAGTGTCAATTACAAGAATTAGCCAATAGAGCTCCCCAGTCCCGCCCACAGCCTTGTCCGGAAGTAAAAATCCAATACAATTTCTCCATTGACAATTGGAGAATAAGCAAGGGGGCAGCGAACGTTCTGAGAGTGTAGACAGTATGGCGGCCGCCATGCTAACGAGAAGACCGTGGCTAGCTGGCCATTCCATTGAATCCTATGGGGCGTAAGCGCCACTTTGACATCAAATTACGTTAGAGCTGAAGCGTTTTAAGCCTTTATATGAACATTTTCTATTGTCGGGGTACATACTACATTGTGAAATTGACATAATAATCTCGTAACTGTCTTATCGGCTGAGTAATTAACGTTTTTCCGAAGTCAATGCTAAAGTGTTAAAGGCGCATGCGTCCAGCGAGAGTAAAGCGTCGCCATAGGTCAGACTCGGTCAGACTACGTGCCTACGTCACATTTACGACAACTGAGCCTGCGCAGAGACAAGAAGACCTAAAAAAAAAACGTTGAGATTTGCTTCCTCGGTCTCTGCTGCCGTCTACGTGATAGCTCTGTCCATATCTTTTACTGTCTATGAGAATAAGCCATAACATCGTAACCGTCCATGGTAGACTTAAAACCAGCTACGATGTGACTAAGCGATTATACCTGCTCATATAGATGTCAAAAGTTAATGGGGGCATCAACCTTGTTTTGAGAAAACAATGCTTTATTCACGATTTAACGAGAGAGTACTACACTACCCGACACCCTAACGTGTAAAACTGGTGAAAGCAGAGCCTTTGATTGGTAGAGATCGCCGTTGCCATGGCAATGCCAAACAAACTGTACTCAGCTTTTCCCGCGCCTATCGTCCAGCTTCGTCTCGCTGGAACTTCTAAACTTAAAATGGCTGCAGGGCTGATCAGGACCGATGTGTGGTCTTCCGAAAAATAACGGTTTTCTCATCTTGAAGGTTGAATTTACTCAATGGAAACGGTAGGAAGTAATCATCTTCTTTTCTCAGATTAATATGGAACCATGTTAAACTATCTTTAGGCTGCAAATGTTGGAAATGTGTGTACGTTTGCAAAGCATCCTGGGATTTGAGTTCTCTATCTCGGAATTTAAGATATGTACACAGTCTTGTACCTTTCGCTTTTTTTACATTTTCTGTTCATTTTTTCACTCGAAATTATAAGTTATATGCTTATGAGTCACATCGTAGCTGGTTAGCCTAAGGCATGGTCTAAAACTCTTTATATCCGAATTTTTCCAGAAGTCAATGGGAGAAATGAATGAGAATTTTACTTCCGGACAAGCACCTCTCTCGGAGGAGGGGCGGGACTGGGGAGCTCTATAATGGTTCGCAATTCTAGCCTCCATTGCATACAGATTAAGGGCATCCTTCACCCGCCCCCCCCCCCCACCACGAAATAAAAACGCTCCGGTTCTGCACGATTCACGTGAATGACTAGCCTGGCAAGCCAAACTACACAGAAATGTATAGTCTGGGGTCGGACCATTCACAGAGTTGAAGCCTGTGGGTGGGATGAACAGTTGTCTTTCAAACTGCCTCTGCACGTAATAGGCCAGCATTTGTGACCAATCGTAGCTGGTCGGCAAAACGGCAAATGGCAATGACCAAAGTTTATCATCATGAAAAATATATATATATAGTGCACTGAATGGGGAAATATTTTGCGTGACAAATGGCTTGGCAGCCCTGGTTGTGCGATACGGTCTCAAACCCAACTCGTCGAACGTCCAGCCCCCTGGCGTCTTATCAAGGTGAGCTAATAAGGCGGGCTCAAGGACTCCGTACACAGATAGAGCGTTCTGATTGGCTAGGCTGAACTCGAGCCTGGCGCAGGCTTGTCCTCAACGGTGCGACCCTAGACCATCCCGCTAGGCAAACATATTTTAGGCCACTAGGGTGCGTCTAGATTTCTCGGCTAGTGAATGACCCAATTGACCAAGAAAACGGCGATTGTCGCCGAAAAGCGACAAGTTTGCAGGTCTGAAAAATGCGGATTTTCTTTTTTCTTTAACTGTCTTTTTAATTACACTGTTCACCGATAGATAGCGCTTATATGCAAACAATCTTGGAGCCTCAGACCTTTACCATCAGCAAGGAAGAACAGTGCAAAAATGAAAAGAAAACTTGTACATTTCAGTCAACATTGTAGGCAGAGTAGGCTATCTGTTTCTAGAATTCTAAGGGCAAACCCATGTGTCTAGTTTGCGTAGAAACTATATCAGCCATGAAAGATTTCAGTCGCCGATGCAACACCTTGCACAAAGTTAAATATCAGAAGTAATTACAGATCAGAAGCCGACCTCAAATCAAAAGTAAGCTACACCAACAACAGCGACTTTTTGCCAGATCTACACAGGAATCGGCACTTAAAGGAACCGTATGTAGGAAATGTATTTCAATTAATCAAAAAATGGCCCTGATATGTCACTAGACATTTAGAAATCATGCTAATTTCAAATACTTATATCACTGACAACAGTAGTCCGGCCAAGATATTGTCATTTAAAAGTGGAGTTGCAGCCCTCAACTGATGTTGATGTTGTTATGTTGTGTTTTGGTTTGATGCGCCACCCTACACTTATCTACGAATCACAAAGTCAGTAGTATTTCGCCATCCGTTCTACCGTTATGGAACCTAAAAGACCTTGTTATGAATCCAAAATACGGATTTAGGATTTAGGAGATTGAGACGGCTGAAAACGGAGAAGAATTTGAAGACAGACGTCAGTGTTGTTAATTTGCTCCTGGACAGGTAAAGATTCATCAGTTTGGCTAACTTACTTGTCGGCTACTGTAAATGGACATTTTAAATAGCCTATTCATGACAGTTGAACAAATTATGCATGTTCGTGCAAAGTAACGTTATGTTGGCCATATGGAGGAGGTGGGTCACTGAATTAAAAAAGGTAGGCTAATTGTTTGGGAAATAAAAGCAGCTAGTAGGCCTAGTCATTGCTAACGTTAGCAATGCATTATCAGAGTTTGTTTCTCTGTCATTATGCTGAGGAAAACAGCACTTGCCATTGAAAGCTAGCAGCCTACGTTCCTGCTGCAGCTAGCTAGCAACCGCGACTCAGAGGGGAGGGGGAGGCGATACACCGCTCTACAGTATTTTGAAAGTAATTGCAGTACTCGTTTTGGCCAAAATCCTACATACGGTTCCTTTAAGGCAGGGCTGTACGCTAAGCTTTTTCACTAGGAGCACAGGTGCTCCTAAATGAAAAAGTTTAGGAGCACAGAAAAAATTTAGGAGCACTATGAAATTTCCTTGAAAACCCTCTTGCCTTAAGCAGGATACAGATCATTCACAGCAGTGGCAATCATAGTCTCTGCTCAAACCCTACACACACAGAAAATGGCTTGTCTTGTTTCTATTTCATATTTTGAATTCAGAATTTGTATACATTTTGTTATCAATTTATAGCATTTTAGGATCTGCATAATTACTTATAGCTTAAAATATTCAGTAAACTGAATACTTCATATTGATTACACTGTAATGATATTACAGGGGTGGTGTGTAGGTCTAATTGAGTGCCTGTCACTTTAAGATGTACGTGAACATAATTAGGTTTCATTTGGTTTTAGGAAAAGAGTCAAGCATAGTTCAAGGATACATCATGTTTTCATTAAATAACTTAAATGTTCAAAAAACGAACAAAGGTAAAGACAAATATTTCTGGTGTAATAGAAAAGATGAGTGTCCACAGTTGTCACTTTTTCCTTGGTCATGTTTAATTGGCTGGGTGCTTAACTTACTCTACCATGACTCGTCTTGGAGTTTGGTAGGCTATATCTGTTATATCCAATGAGTGACAACCAGAGCTCAAAATAAAACGTTATGGTATTCTCCTGATAACGTTAGTGGAATGGAATTAATGTGAATGTAACCTCCATACAAAGACGCAGAGTGGCTATATGATGCGCACATTTGCAATGAAAATGTTCCGCCTTTTTAAAGCAGGTGTAGCCTACACCAAATCGTGGTTAAATCCATCATTTAGACAACAGAATCAGTCGGATTTCTCTCATAGAAGTCAACCAGGCCTATGTCAAATGCAGGCTGGGGTGAAGCTAACACGGTTTCCACACCGTGTTTATCAACCGTGATAATAATAATATTTGAAATTATTGAACACGAATATTGAAATATTTGAACACGGTAATTGTAGGGTATATAGTCAACATTCTTATCATGGTTTGCCGTTTCAACGGTAGGCTAATCGCTACAAAGTCACCAACTGATAACGAACAGATTGAAGAAAAAGAAGAATGGTTTTGGAGTGACATTTCTTGCATGTGTGAGAGACAGCGAGGTTGATGCTGAAAGCGTGAGTTTCCAGCCAGGAGCGTTAGAGTTGTCAACTATGAAATTTGTATACAGATGCGCGAAAATTGTACTAGCCTATACTTTGATCCACTTGGTGTGGATTTTTAGGAGCAAAATGCAAATAAAAGGGTTGAATTCAGTACTCGCACCTGTGCTCCCATTTCATATTTTCAATTAGCACTAATATATATTTCCTCGCATTTGCGACGAGGTGCTCGCAGTGTACAGCCCTGCTTTAAGGTATCTTTTGCTGTTTCGCTTGAGCTTGCCAAAGCAAATAAGCTATGTCAGATGGCGAAATTGTTAAGGTGTGTAGTGGAAATGGCCAAAGCTTTTGGTGATGATAACATGGTGAAACTATAAAGCACTCAGAGAGCGCAAACCTTCGTCAAGCGAACACATAGGATACAGACGGTGACATTCCCAAAATGTAATTGTTTCTTCCTTGGATCATTTCAGACCTTCCCTTAACATTAAATCAAAATCCATCCATAACTTTTTGAGTTATCTTGCGAACAGACAGACAGACAGACAGACAGACAAACAAACCCTGATGAAAACATAAGTTATTGGCGGAGGTAAAAACTTGTTAACATTCACAATAATGTCGAGGGGAAGCTGAGACAAATCATGCATGGCTGCAAGTAGGGGCCTACTTCTTGGCGTTGGATGAGAGTACAGATGTGATGGATGTTACATCACATCTGTACTCTCATTATGGACGTTAGGAAATGTCTGTAAATTCTTAAAAATGGAGTGGGAGCAAAAATGCACTGAATATGAGGCTAGTTGTTGCACTTAATGTTGAGCCACATGTTATTCAGTTTTGAATAAAACCATCATAGAATGGTGATCTATGTGAGCCCTTTGCACTGAAAAAAAAAAAGTTGTGTGGCTGTAAAATACTTGTATTTGTCATTAGGGAGTCTAGACATGTTAAAATTGCATTTGAGCATGACAAAAATTAAATAAATGTATGTTGGTTCAATAACCACACAGACATATACATATTTCGTTCTTATTTACAATTATTTTTGCAGCTTCACTCATGTCAGATTAGCGGAAGAGCATGGCCACATTTGGCCCTCTGATGGTGATGAAGTCACGAAAGTTGCCCATCCCTGGTTTAACTATACCACCTGTGACACCCTTGTCTTCTGACATGTCAGACGCACTTGCGCTTGCACACACTTTCACTTTAGAATGCTGTGAATGACTGAGGGAGGAGAACCGTCTGTGCAATGGTAGCATGGTCTCTACCAAAATTGATTTACGCTGTAATAAGACCTTGTGAATTATATATGGCTGTGGCTCTGTAGCTCAGCGGCAGAATAACCTTCAGTGACAACTTCACTGAAACTGACGAAATGTGAAATCAAACGAAAATGCGTAGTTTAGAGCATGGAATCATACAAGCGTACTAGGAGGTCAAAATGCGTGCCCGCTATGCAAAATGCGTACATGTTGGCAGGTCTGAATGGCGAAATGTTCAGGCATTGTGAATTGTGACATCACTGTACCCTAGCTGCTGTCTTGATTGCTTGCAGCTGGCATATTAGCCAGCTGCCTGGGCTGGGCTAGCCTGGGGTGCGTTTCCCGAAAGCATCGTAAGCCTAAGATGATCGTAAAGTCCCTCTTACGAACGTCTTAAGGTTTTCCGACTGTTTCCCGAAACCATCGTAACTTAAGAGCATCGTGAAAACACTTGTAGATCTACGAGTGTTCCAGAGTTCTCGTTGCTGACTAAGAGCGTCTTAACGCTATGCCTCAGTGGAGTCACCAGCAGGATATGCAGGGGGATTACAACTAAGATTATAATGATCCAACTTACATTACCATTCTTTATTGTATTTACTTGTGATGATTCAGATTTTAGCGCGCAAAATAGCATTAATTCAATGGACATAATGATGTTATCAAAACCGGACAAAAATGGCCTACAAACAAGTTAGGAAACGAGACGTCGCCAGAAAAGTTTGCCATTATCTTTTTGTGTAGCCTTTTATTTTTTATTTTTTATTAGGCTTATGAGGTAAAAACAGAGAAAGGAATAGGCTATGTGGCTATAGTCTGTGCTGCGTCAAAATCTAAGCCTAGGCTATGTTATTTAAGCCTACACATTTCCTAATTTTCTTATCAACCTCTTTATTCAAACGTGACACCTCGAAACATTATTGCACAGGCAGCACACCGTGCTCTCACAAGTAGATTAGCAAAGAACTGGCATGAACGATGTAGGAGTAAGCTAGCCGAAGCCTAATATGTTACATATCCTAACAAACATAAAAACGGGGCAACAATCTAATGTTAAATAATAAAAAGTATGTATGCCTGTGTGTGGTATATGGCCTAGGCTACTTGGAATGCTTACATGCAGATGTCAAAGGTTTTCTATTCTCGTATTGATGTAAATTAATGTATAGATCCGAAGTTCAGACGTAGGCTTAGCTGTGACGTGCAGTCACCTGACATCACCATCACAGAGCTGCCAACTTTTCAAAAAACCTTGGAGTGAGATTCTGTCGGGGGTGACCAAAAGTTTTTACCGCACTCGTCGCGATACCAAAATTATTGTTTCGATCCCGATACTAAGTCAAGAATTGTGATTTCGATACTTTTTTGATGCTTTTTTAATAACAATATAAATACAAAATACAATTTTTGTGTATTTGGTGATTTATTCATCAGTAACCTAATATTGAATATTGTGTGATCATTTACACCAGTGGCAATCTAAGATTCTGCTCAACCCTCCACACACAGAGAAAAAGATGGTCATATGTTTCTATGGCATATATTTTGGAATTCATAACTGTACATATTTTGTTGATAATGTTATATTTTACAATCTGCATAATTATTAGTAGCTACAATTTTTTTTGTCATTTGTGTACTGATTTCAAGACTATTACACTTAGGCTACTCATAGGCCTATTTTTCAATGGTGTGTAGGCCTAGGACTAATTGAGTGTGCATTAGTGGTGTGTGTAATTGAGTGCCTGTCGCTTTAAGAAATACGTGAGGTAGCTTTCTATCTCACGGTTTTACGCGAGTGAATTAATAAAAGATGCATGACAAGGATATGTGGATGCAATTAATTTTGCTTTGTGTCATTAGATAAAATACATGTTCAAAACACTAACAAGTCGAATAAAATCTTTCAGGGATCATATAAGAGATGAGTGTCTTGCAATGTTCCTTTATGATTTTAGTGAGCACTATGATTTAGCTCTCTCCAGAAGTTATTTATCCACACGTTCCAGCAAACAAAACAGTGCAACAAAAGCGCAAGTTAGTCTAAAGTTAACATGTAGGCTAGGGAATGAAGTTCATCCACAAAAAGTGATTTCTTTCAAGATTTTAAATTTAAGAGAGTGAGTTCTTAATTAACGATAGGCCTATGATATGTGACATTATCAACATACTCTCTGACCAGATGGCGATTTTCTCCCGCGAGTGTCTCCTTCTGTAGCAAACTTGGATGTCTATGCCCTACTGTACAGTGGCGCTTCTTAGCACCATAGGCTACCGTTGGGGAGTTTTAAAAGGAACGAACGAGTCTCAGCCCAAAATCAGATTTTGTTTTGCGTAAGAAAATGCATGTATGGCGTGATTGCGTGTGTAAACAGGCAAAATCGTGTGTCACACGCCGAAAGCGTGAGAGTTGGCAGCTCTGCCATCAATCAAATTAGGGGATATTTCAGAACTTTTCTCGTGGACAGCTCCCCTTAAGAGCATCGTAAGATCAGTGCACGCGCGTTCACGCTACAAGCATGTTCGGGAAACAGTCGGCAAAACCAAACGATCGATCTTAAAGGAATACGCCACCCAAAAATGAAATTAAGCTAGTCTCGGTCACCCCCAGAGTTAGAACAGTGAAAAAAACCCGGTTAAAATCCGTCCGGGCATTCTCCTGCTTTGGGAGCAGCGATGTTAGCTTTAGCTTAGAACAGTTGCTGTAGATGAAGGGTGTCAGTGAGCACGTCCTCCAAAAAGTGACCGAGACGTCTAAATTTTTTTCTAAATATATCTTGGGAGCCGTGTGTTCAAAACGAGTACAAATCATAATGCAAAATCGAACGAGACTATTACCTGGGCAGATCTTTACTTGGAACTATTTTCAGCCTCATCGCCGACGAAGCACCGCTAGCTAGGCGCAAAGTTCTCACGTAGCACCACTTGTGAAGTTCCAGTCGAATCTAGTTGGGAGTTTACAAGACTGCTACGTGAGAACTTTGCGCCTAGCTAGCGGTGCTTCGTCGGCGATGAGGCTGAAAATAGTTCCAAGTAAAGATCTGCCCAGGTAATAGTCTCGTTCGATTTTGCATTATGATTTGTACTCGTTTTGAACACACGGCTCCCAACATATATTTAGAAAAAAATGTAGACGTCTCGGTCACTTTTTTGGAGGACGTGCTCACTGACACCCTTCATCTACAGCAACTGTTCTAAGCTAAAGCTAACATCGCTGCTCCCAAAGCAGGAGAATGCCCGGACGGATTTTAACCGGGTTTTTTTCACTGTCCTAACTCTGGGGGTGACCGAGACTAGCTTAATTTCATTTTTGGGTGGCGTATTCCTTTAAGATGAATCGTAGAAAACCCTCGTAAGAGTGTCTATCCATCGTTATCGGGAAACGCACCCCTGAGCTGTGTGTGCCTGTGAAAGTGTGTGCATGTAACTTTTGACCCGTATGGCCAATTTTAGAAAATGAGGTACCATTGGAATCCTTGAATGAAGTCATTGGCAACACCTTAACTGGAAACTATCTAAGATACGGAGCTAACTGATAGAAGGCATAGAGTTCAGGGTTTATGGCTTCATAATCTGTAAGTGTTTCCGATCATTTCAAGCCTAATAGTGTAATTTTTTAGTGTTCGTATTTGTTCAGACCATGCTGCTGCCAGTTACTTTCTTGCTAGCGAGCTAGCTAGCCTCCTAGCTAAGGTAACATTTTAAACGGAGAAGTGTAATTTCTTTGAAATGACAATTACCTGAATAACATTATTGACATTAGTTAAAGTGGATAGTTAACAGTATACTCATGTGAACTTGCAACAGTATATTTAGTTTAAGCGAAGTCCCCCAACTGTTAGTCACCTGCTAGTACAGCTGCCTGGGCTGGGCTGGCCTTGGCTGTGTTGACCCGTATGGCCGATTTTCGAAAATGAGGTACCATTGCGATAATTTTGGCATTTTGGCGATCTGCACCTGAGCAAGACCACTCTTGCAGCTACTCGGAGATGCAATTCTAGTTTAATAATGTTGGTTGTAAATAATGTGATTTGTTCTGGCCAAAGGTTGGCCTAGGTTAGAAGCACGTAAACCTACCAAAAGTGGCTTTTTATTATCATTACTTAAATTATTTCATTAATCACATATGCATGACTTTAGATAATGTATGACTCTAAATTATAAAATAACAAAGGTCTTTGGCCAAATTCAAAGAAAACTTTACTTACTCTGTTAAAAGTCTGACCAAAATGGAAATATAGAGCACATTACAAGTAGCCGCAGATTTACAGTGTGTCTCCAATTTCCTCTCCTGCAAAAGACAACCATGTAAAATCTTCGAGAACACAAATGTCATACTGTATGTAAATACAAACCAACACTAATACACACCTGTTCTTTGCCAAGTTTAATCCCAGCTGTAATGCAATGCATTGTAATCATGCTCTTCATCTCTTTGCTGCTCAGTGGGACTAGGTGTATTGTAGGCCACAGTCTATAGTGAATCAACACATAATATTCCATTTAAATTACTTATTAATTACAAATAATTTATGAATTGCTTTTTATTAACATGTAAACACAAGCAATGTGGTCCAAAGTGATTTACAAGACTAAGAACCAAGCAAGAAGCTCAAAATAATACAATTCAAAAGGGAAATTACATCAACACAGTGACAACATAGAAATACTCAGGGAGTTCCAAAAACAAATAACAAATAACGTGATGTACAGAGCATTGTAGTTACCATTAGGGATGTAACGATGCATCGTGACACTAATAAAAATCGGTACAAATGTGTGACGATTCGCACCGGTTGATAGAAAAAATGAATCGCGATAAGTCACGTGACTCATGTCACTAGTTACGGGGCACAGAACGAGGGAAGGCGCAGTAGGCAACAACTTTGAACTAGAGTGTGTGTGTCAGGGTTCGTATGGGTGCTTGAAATCCTTGAAAATGCGTGGATTTTAATGTGGTGTTTTCAAGGTTTGAAAAAGACATCATTTATGAAGTTGTTTTGTTTTTGCCACGCGTTCGCGTCCAGTTTGACGTGTCTGGATTTTCCGATAATGACAGCAATCTTGTGATGCTGATATTGACTTTTAATTTCTGTGCGTGTAAACTAGTCTAAGCTACTGTGCTTGAACGAAGTTCGCTGTGACAGACTAGCCTACTGGTTTTCATCGTTTTAACCACAAAGCCTGTCGACCTTAGATCTACTCAATTGTTTAGCTAACACCTTGTCATTTCGCGTTTGTCCCGCCGTTCACCTCCGTGCGCCCCATGTCATTTAGAACATATTTCGGGATAGCCATCTCACTATGAGAAAACGTATGACGATAGTGCTAAGAGATTAACACGTTGGCAAGCTTGGTAAACATCAGTCTTGCACATAATATTGAGCTGTTTTTTTTAGTGGAAATGGCTTACTGCAGCATTGTGCTGATAGATGGAAAAAGTCGCCTATTTAAAGGCACAGTCTGAATTTTAATCCTAGCTCTCCATTTAGTGTGTGCACTTGAGCAACTATAATGATGTGGCATATAACAGTAGGGCCTGCCATTTATTTTAAGAGGAGAGGTGTAGGACGTAATACTTTGGAAGGAGAGGGAGTGGTGCAATTTGATTTTCTTTGGAGCAACCTCTTCAAACAGCATCAATATAAAAAAAAAATCGTGATAAAATCGTATCGTGAACAAAAAATCGTGACCCATATCGAGTCGTGAGTTGAGTGTATCGTTACATCCCTAGTTACCATGCATTAAGAAAGACATGAAAAGTAGTGGTCGAGACAGCAAGAGCTGATGGAGGCTTATGTAGCTTCGTAGTAACAACACCTAGGCTATATTATCTGCATGATGGGGGGGAATTCTCCCGTTCGTGCGCAAGCTTTTTTTACACGCTAAAAATGTGCAACTCTGTTACGCGTATTCTCCCATCTCCGCTTCTGTCACACCCACACCGTGCAAGTTCGAAATCAAGGTGGCCTTGTGAAAGAGGCGTGATTTATTTAAAGAGGAATTATGCAGGATTGGCGATTTCATCTCTGGTTTCGGTTTCGTTTTTCGTTTTCGCTCGTTTTATGCTTGCATGTTTCTCTGCAGAGCTTCCCCGACAGCTTTAGAGTGTATATTTATACATATATAGGCTATATATAAATATATAAATTGCAAGCGTGGTTCTTCTTGTTCCTTACGCGTCTCTGACTTCCAGATGTAAACTGAAGACGATCGCTCATCAGTAAGTTGCAAGGTTGCAATAGCGGATGGGGACACTGGGGGCGGGAGGAAATATTGCTGTTTTCGATGAAACTGGTCAGTCAAGCAAAACAACGATCTCTGAGCGATTTTATGACTATGAAAAAGTTGCATAGGGTCTCTTTAAAAAAGAACCAGACTGATCCACCACCTCCCTAAATTAGATTGAGATGAAAACGAGGAACGTGGACTTTCTCATTCACCTTCTGAATGCAATCTAAATCCAGAAAGAACCCAAACCAGTCTTCGATTTTGAAAACGTAAGCATGGTTAATTGAATGGAGAACAGCCTAAAATGGTGTCATCACATAGCCTAACAAAGAATGGACTTCACAAAATTTCACTTTTGCTTTGAGATTTGTTAAAGACGTGCTTGAGGTGTGTAGATAGATTCATAATTCAAAAACTCACTGTTTTGTCAAACTGGCTTTATAGCTTTTAGTTTATTTTAATAAAATACACGGGAGAAAATAATGGGGAAAAAATGGGTGTCACTGTTTAGAAACGAGAGCACGGTGAATCAGCTGACTAGCAATCACTAATTAATTTGCACCAGGTGAACGTGACGTTGGGTGCGCGCGGAAGCCGGAAAGCTGAATGTTTAATTAGACCAAGCCGTGAGTGAGCAGGACATGTTACAAGCGAAGCACTGCTGTATTGTTGTAAAACTTTGGATTACTGTGCAAACGTGAATCTGGAATACTGGAGAGGCATTGAACATTTGTGTTTCTTTTGTGTTTCTTTGTTTGCTGTGTTAGCAGTGAGCTACTTTGGATTACTGTGCAAACGTGAATCTGGAATACTGGAGAGGCATTGAGCATTTGTGTTTCTTTTGTGTTTCTTTGTTTGCTGTGTTAGCAGTGAGCTACGAATTAGCGTTTGACCTGTTGTCTATTGTTTGGCTACAGTTTCGTTTTTTACCTAATTGATCTACCACTAACTAACTGCTGACTGATCTAATTGATCTGCTACTGCTAAATGAGCTATTCGACCTAACTACTAAATGATCTGCTGCCTGATCTAAGCTAACTGTTAAAGTTAAAAGGACTGAGCCACGCCTACTTGCTACTGCTATCTGCCACTGCAACCCAATGGATTTGTGCTCTGAACTTTAATAAAAAGAGAAAAAACAGGCAAAAGGAAACAAAGTCGTCTTGTCAGATCTTTTGAGTGGAATCCAGTTACCCCAACCTCCATCAGATATCACATTCCTTTATTCAAGTTGGGGAAATATTGCACAAGTAAAAAATCAACCAAACAAAAACTGGGACAACTTGACAGTAAAAAACCGGGAGTCCAGGAACTGGAACCGGAAGGAAAACAGCCCAGACGACACAGTTCAGAGGCAGACCAGACCAGACGACCAAGGACACGTGGCAAACCACCACAACCAGATCGCTGGAGATGTCAAAGACCGCCGAAGAACTGAAGAAGGACCGGACCGTGGCGAAGAGAGCATTTTCCCGCCTAGCCAACTGCATGCTGAGGACCTATAAGGACAAGTCGGTGTCAGACCTGGAAGATGGATTCAGCGCCCTCATCAAAGCAGCAGAAAAGGTATTTGAAGCCAACGATGATTTGGAAGCTAAACTCCTTGCAGATAAACAGGATGAGCTAGACACTGATGAAGAAGCGGTGTTATCCGGACATCATAAGGCTGACCTTGCGAAGACTGCTGGTGAGTGCGAGGAGACATTGAGAGAAGTCAGAGCCCTTGTCCAACATGAACTGTGGTCCAACACTGGGGAACATGAAGTGTCCACAGCGCTCCAAGTGGCAGAAGCAGAGAGTAGGCGCACAGCTGCAGCGGAACTCAGCAGTAGGCTAGAGGCCTATGAATTCATGCTCAATCACCTTCAAAAACTAGCAAAAGCAGCAAAAGAATCCTTTGAGCGGTGGAAGAGATGGGCCCCATCTGAACAGAGGAAAGACATCCAAGACCGTTTGAAAGATATCGACCAGAAAATCCCTGTGTGCATATCCAGGAAAGCAGACTTCATCGGTGAGAAGCTGAAGGATGACCAACGTCGAGGCCCTGTCCCGCAAAACCCTGTCGTGCCTGCCATTAGGCTGAAGCCAACTTCCCTTCCTAAATTTTCTGGGAATAAGCGTGAGTTCCACAGCTGGAGAAAGGACTGGGAGGCCCTACAAAGACAAGGTGAACCCTCAGGCTCCAAGGAAGTAAAGAAATTCCAGCTGCTGGATAGCCTAGAGGAGAGGATCAGCCGGGACCTGAGACTCACAAGCTACCAAGAAGCCGATGATATCCTGCGCGTCCTGGAAAACCGCTTCGGAAATCGAACTGCCATTGCCATCGAGATTGTGGAGGAGGTACAGAAAATACCAGCGGTTAAGAGCCACCAACCTCGGAGAATTGTGGAGCTGATTCAGACTGTTGAGAAAGCACTGAAGGACTTAAGCGACCTTGGGGACACGGGTGCAATCAAAAATCCGTTAGTCACCAAGTCGATTGAAAGTAAGCTCCCTGACGTCTTGCAAAAGGAGTGGCTCATGTATGCAGCGAATGGTTGGAATGCTGTGGCCCCTGAGAACAGATTCGATAAGCTACTAGCTTTCCTCAAAGAGCAAGAAGCTATTTATGAGCAGCTTGAGCACTTGAAGGAAGAGGAGCCAAAGAGGGAAATGAGGCCCGAACCAAGGCATGCATGGACCAGGGCCACTAAGTCCAATGATGCACCCGCCGGATGTGTCGTTTGTGGCGACGAAAAACATCGACGGAAGTTGTACTTTTGTAAGCAGTTCTGGGCCCTGGAGCCAGCAGAAAAGAATGCCGCCGTCAAGAAGCTAGGGGCATGTGAGAGATGTCTCGAACTCCATGATGGCCACGAATTCTGCAAACCATCTTACCTCTGCAAGCACCCTGACTGCAAGGATGGAAGCCGCCGTGAGCACCACTACTACCTGTGCCTCAATGCCAGAGTGAGAAGCACTGTCCCGTGGAGAAGTGACCACCCCAATGCAGGAAGGCGGGGATACACCACTGACCAGGAGGGCTTCATCAGCAAACTCCCTGCAGAACTGGCAGAGCAATGCCAAGAGGTGTTCTCCAACTCTACCTCAAAAACGCTCAGCACACTGAAGACACCATCAAGCCTCCTCATGCAATACGGTCTGCGAGAGCTTCCTGTCATTATGATGCTCCTCAAAGTGACTGCCAATGACGGGCAAAGGATTGGAGCTCTGATTGACCTAGCATCGGACACGAATTATATCACGCACAAGGCGGCAGGGAGACTGAACCTTCAAAGTGAGGCGATGACCCTCGTTGTCCATGGTGTAGGAGGAATGAAGTTTCATGTGGAGACAAGGAGGTACCTGTTGAAGATTCGGGTGAAAACGCCAAAGGGTGCCCTGCATTCCCACCAGCTTGTCTGCTATGGACTTGACAGCATAGCAGACATCCATAAAGGTGTAACAGCAAGGAAACTGCAGCGGTTCTTCCCTGACGTTCCCATCGGAGAGCTTGAAAGGCCCAAGGAGATTGACCTTCTGATAAGCCATAGGGAGGGCAAGCTGGCACCACAGCGAATCAGAGTCGATGGAGACCTTGTGCTCTGGGACGGGCCTTTAGGAAAGACCGTTGGCGGCACCCATCCAGACCTGTTCGAAGATGTTGCAGTGTCAGCCCATGCATCGAGCACACACTTTGCCAGGTCAATGAGGGCAGCAGCCACAGAGCTAGGAGACCCAGCTTCACTCCCGAACAACAGGGGAGCTGTTGAGGCAACATTCCTCAGAAGGCAAAGTGGGAGGCAAGCATCTCAGGGTGAGCCGGGTGAGCCAGATGACCAAGCAAAAGCCAAAGCTGGCATCTTGGTCCTTCCCAATCAGATGGGTGATGCTGACAGCAAAGCGCGTGGCCTAGGCTACATCGTTGAAGAAGACAAGCGTCATGTCAAGACTGCAATCAACTTCTCCAAGAGAAAGAAGATGCGACTTGGTCAGAACCTCTTTCAAGTGAAAGTAAGATCTCAGACTCCTGAGCCCCGAACGAGAAGAGAGCTCAGTCAAGTGGCTGGTCTGTACAATCCTGGTGACCTTGTCACTCCTGCAAAGCAGAAAGGAGCCATCCTAGTGCACAAAGCGTTCCAGGAGGCCAAGAGGGAAAGTTCTCCCGCCAAAGACACACGGGACACACCTCTCTCGGAGGGACTGGGGGAAGATGAAATCAAGCTCAAGTTGGATCAGAAAGGTGATCCTGTGAAGGCAGAAGTTTCCCGCTTGAAGAGCATTGGGGAGAGCCAAGGTAACTCACAAGCACAGAACCTTGAAGATCTGATCACAGGAGGCGGAGGCTCCAAAGATTTAGATGAGGACTCATGGGTGGCAGACTGGTCCTAAATTCTTGAGCCTGCCTGTGAGTGAGTGGCCTATCAAGTCTGCAAATGAAATTGCTGCTGCTGCTGCTAGAGGAACCATCAACAGCCTGCAGAAGAAGGATTTTGTGGCTGCACTGACAAGAATCCAGGCTGTGAAGCAATCGCCAGACCAGAACCAGACTCCAGCCGGACGAGGGCCAGGAGGGTCTGGGATTCAGAGCCGCATTGATCCAAGACTATTCAGAGACCTATCTAAACTCGTGAAGACCATTGCCTTGGTCTGGAGGGCAGCAAGAAGGTTCCTTGGGCCAAGCCAGACCCTCAACAGACAAAAGTGGGAGGCAATTCCACCAGGTGGCATGATCACCCTCAGGGACATTGTTTGGCTGTGTGACCAGAACACCATGAGGGGCCAGTTCAAGCTGGGCAGAGTGGTCACTACCAACCCAGACCGCAAAGGCAAAGGGGGCTGTCCAAGCTACCATCCCTCACCGGGACGTCCGGCGACTGGCTGTCCAGTTGCCTGCCGAAGAACAAGAGGGCCACTGATGGTGTATGACTTGGGTTTGACTTGAAGTAGCGACCTTACCAGTATGTCTACTGGCAAGGTCGAGTGGGAGGTGTTTTGTCAAACTAGCTTTATAGCTTTTAGTTTATTTTAATAAAATACACGGGAGAAAATAATGGGGAAAAAATGGGTGTCACTGTTTAGAAACGAGAGCACGGTGAATCAGCTGACTAGCAATCACTAATTAATTTGCACCAGGTGAACGTGACGTTGGGTGCGCGCGGAAGCCGGAAAGCTGAATGTTTAATTAGACCAAGCCGTGAGTGAGCAGGACATGTTACAAGCGAAGCACTGCTGTATTGTTGTAAAACTTTGGATTACTGTGCAAACGTGAATCTGGAATACTGGAGAGGCAGCCGGTGAGCATTTGTGTTTCTTTGTTTGCTGTGTTAGCAGTGAGCTACGAATTAGCGTTTGACCTGTTGTCTATTGTTTGGCTACAGTTTCGTTTTTTACCTAATTGATCTACCACTAACTAACTGCTGACTGATCTAATTGATCTGCTACTGCTAAATGAGCTATTCGACCTAACTACTAAATGATCTGCTGCCTGATCTAAGCTAACTGTTAAAGTTAAAAGGACTGAGCCACGCCTACTTGCTACTGCTATCTGCCACTGCAACCCAATGGATTTGTGCTCTGAACTTTAATAAAAAGAGAAAAAACAGGCAAAAGGAAACAAAGTCGTCTTGTCAGATCTTTTGAGTGGAATCCAGTTACCCCAACCTCCATCAGATATCACATTCCTTTATTCAAGTTGGGGAAATATTGCACAAGTCAAAAATCAACCAAACAAAAACTGGGACAACTTGACACTCACTGTTAACAAAAAGGTTTCGCTGGCAGCTGCCTCTAATAATGGCTGCGTTTCCCAGATTTGTTAAAGAGAAACTATGCATGACTTAGGTGAAGTTGGTAAGAAACGGACAGATTTGAACAAAGTATGATATGGGATTATGAGTTAAAACTGAAGATGCACAATCGGTAAGCTCCAATACTCAAAGTGGGTGATTATAATGGGTTTTCACTATTCAACAATGTAGCCTCATGGATAGGGTAATGTCGGGAAATATGCCACCGTGCACTGTAATGGGGTAAACATGAAGCCATATCAGCTTATTACCCAGCAAGAAAATAACGTTCTGCTAACTTTAAGTACTGGCTTCATCTGTGAAATACGGTCTTTCAGACATGCACAGAATGTCAACAGTTAAGGCTGAGCAATCAGTAGCCCAAGTTATCATCTTGGTCAATCTCCACCAGCCACTTTATAAGTTGCACAAGGACGCACATTGCATGCTCATACCAATTGTAGGCTATATGCCTTGATGACATTAAATTAAGAAGTATTTCCTGATTGGGGAAACTTTTAGTTTATTTTTATTTCAGTCCATGGTGCCACCATTCGATCTTGCTGCAAATGATCAGACTTGAGAAGCACGCATCGCATCGGCAACTTTGCTGCTCAGTAGCCAAATTTTCTGTCGAGGAGGCCAGCAGTTTGAGAAAAAAGTTGCAGATCATAGACAAAGAAAGCATATGCTCTGAGAACAGAACACAACTGCATGTCAAGTGTAGCCGAGGGTCTGTCTACGCAGAAACAACAAGTGCATTTCTACATGTTTGTGACAAAATGTGGGGAATAGAATCGCGTTTCAGTGGGAACGAAAAAATCCTAACTTTTATAATAGGCCCAAATAATAGAATATTTAAATAGACAAGATGTGTGTGGTGCGTTGGAAAATGGGACATTTTATTTTTAATTGTTTCCTGATCAAAACCGTTCAGGAAATATTTATGCAAAAGTGAAACGTTCGTAATTACATTGCATGTAAATGCAATGTACTGTTATCCCTGATTATGAAAATTATTCTTCTTCCGACCAAAATCAACGATCAAAGGCTCTAGAACCACTCAACCGTTTGACGTCATTCAAGCACTCCTACAAAGGTCTTGAAACGGAGATTTGTTCTATTATTTTTCACATTTGTGAACTTTATACTTTTTGAGATATTGACGATAATCCCATAGAGTTAACATTGAGACGCTTTGGCGGCAGAGATGGATTGTTACGTAGTGCTCATTAAGCTGTAACAGCCTATATATGTCTATGGTAACAGCTGTGAAAACATTCTACCATGCCACAGCTGGTAAACTTGGACGTTATCGTCTTGTCTCCTGCCTACTCCTTACTTGAATTGCTTGTCGTCACCTTAACCGGTTAGCTCTAGGTAACGTTATCAATAGCTAAAGACAGTCAACCCTAACGTTAACGTAGCCTAAGCACTGTATTTAGTCGACAACAACGTTTGTTTTGCTCCTGGCTAACGTTTAGCGTCGGGCCGGTAGCAGCTACCCGTTTTAAGGCGAGACACGGCAGTTGAAAACATTGATTTTGTGACCTCCGGTCAATTTCGAGATTTTGTGCTAGTTTGCTACCTTAGCATGTATTCTACCACCCTACTACCACAACAAAGCCTGATTAGCACATCTAGGTGTTTATTTCACAAACTTTTGTGTGCTCGCGCCTATGTATTTCTCCACATTTTCTCAAAAGTTCCCATTCTAAAGTGTCATGTACTCCCGCGACCGTGATCCAAATCATATCGTGTGTGACACTGTTGGAAAGCCCTATTTCTCCTGCATGACGCTATGCAATCCAAATACGGACATTTCCTTTGTATTAGCAACCAATCGCGAAAGTTCAAAGACGAGTCTAAGCTGAGAACGAATCTCATTGGCTGTGTTTCAAGGCTGTTTTCTCAAAA
Organism: Sardina pilchardus; assembly: GCF_963854185.1. Classification (NCBI taxonomy): domain Eukaryota; kingdom Metazoa; phylum Chordata; class Actinopteri; order Clupeiformes; family Clupeidae; genus Sardina; species Sardina pilchardus. The sequence goes on from NC_085012.1 coordinate 31,195,855, forward strand.
CGAGTTATTTGCGTTTTTGAGTCATTTTCCGGTAGATACTTCTCAGCCTCTGTAGCACATATGTACACCAAACTTTCCAGTTATACACTTAACAGTATTCTGAAGACATTTACAGAGGGATTTGTTAATACATCATTCCTGGCCTGATTTATGTGACATGTTAATCAAAAAAGCATGGCAAAAATCGTTTTTTTTAAGGCTATGGACAGTATGTGACCCTGTAAAGCGGAACCAGTCGTTTCGGTAACATTTATTAAATTAAGTTATTGTGCTCACGTGAACGGCCATAAACTAAGCTTTCCAACGATATGTATATCGAGGGTATTAGACAAACTATCGCTAAGATAACAGCATCCAAAGTTGACATGGTTCTCCTGTCACAATATGCCAGAAGAGGAGAAATCACCATTTTAAGCGGCGCGTGCACAACGGGAATGACAGCAAATGTGTTGAATCTTCGCCGGGTTTAACAGTCAAAACGTATGTTTTCCGTGAAATGCGTTCACGATATGAAACTGTAGACTGTATACAGTCGAATTATGCGAAAACGTGAAATTCAACATTTTAACCCGGAAGTTTGTTATTGCTGATTTTCTCAAAATGACGTTGTGCGCAAAACGACTGATTTCGCTTTGAATGGTCACATATTTGGATTTCCTAGGCAATGAAAGCAGATATCCTGAAATCCCTCTGTAATTTTATTGTAATCTTGTTTGTAAACAATATGAAAGAATAATTTTGCACCTGGCTTTATCATATGCTCAGATCTATCTTCCGGAAATATATGCAAAATCATGCATATTTAATGAGATAATGCCTAATTTGCATAATTAAACATACACATTTCAAAAACTTGTAATACATTTTTTTCTCATACTTGTGTAAATAATCAACTGAGGAAGTTTCATGGTGATACCTATTATTTAAAAATTTTACCCTATTCAACTGTAGTGTCTCGCCTTAAGTGAAGTCCAAGCATTCTAAGTGAAGTCCAACCTGATAGACATGCCAGTTGTACCATTTAGCTAGGCACGTTGACTAAGACAGCCAGGCAATCATTTAAAGCTTTCGATATCATTCACAAATTGAAAACCTCTGTTAACAGCTTATTGTACAACCCTAGGATAGTAATACACTTGGAAACTCTTTGAAGAACCTAAATACTAGCTCATCCTATATTGTGTAGCCTACATAAAATGTTCTACCGTAAGCTAACGTTACATTTGCTAGATATCATACCTGTTGCTGCATCATTGTTGAAGTTGTTTGAGATTGTATTCCGTATTCCAATGGGGTCTAAGCCTATGTAGGCTATCCTACTTTTTACCTGCATTAAAGTGTATAGGCTACCTCCAGTATGTAAGCTATCCTACCACTGTAGGCTAGTTGAACTTCATAGGCTACTAAACAAAGTGTCAGCGCTTGCAACTCGTTTAGAGTTGGCAACTTAATTTCAGTCTTTTATTCTAATAAATGAAGAGTTTGCCTAAGCTATTTTCCAAAATAGGCTACTATCCACAATTTTAATGCATTTTCATAAATCACTTTTTAAATGTGGGGTTCCAAGTAATTTCAGTGGAACTCTCGCGGCACTTCAGCAGCCTGGGCTGTGCGGTTGCGGCCCCTTACTCACAGTTTCCCAAATATTAACAAAGTAGCACTCACGAAACTGTTCGGAAGTCGCAACCAAGTCTATATTTGCAATAATCTACGGGAGTGAATTAACAACCCCTTCTCCAGTTGAACGTCCCTGACGAAATATGTAGCCTAGGGAGGCTATGCAGCAGAGACGTGTTTACTGTAAGGTAGTCTAACCCCTGAGGGAGAAACTAGCCTAGAGGAGCGTAAAAATCCAACAGACAGAGAAAGTGCGCATTTACTTGTCACTATTATGCCTATAAGCTATCGTGGCAAGTTCGGTCGGCTACGTATGTGCAGAAATGAAATGGATTGGATTTGGTGAGTAGCCTATTCAAGTCTTATTTCCCCTCCAGAAGTTGGATATGAAGTGGGCCTATAATGAAATTAATTCCAGATTCCACTCTGATGTACAGTATCTAGGTAGCTATAGCCTAGTCTGTCAAGGGTGATTAGGCTAATATAGATTTATTTATTAGCTCAGGGGAGGGTATTCCATCCTATATGATCCTATCCAATGAACGCGCTTCATTCAGCCAAATTGTAGTAACGTGACGCTTTAAATTCTTAGTAGCGCTAACGGCGTTGCAACGATGAGAAAAGTAATTAATTAGATTACTTCGTTACTGACAAATTAACGCCGTTAGTAACACCGTTATACTTAAACGCCGTTACTCACAACACTGGACGTCATTGAGGTGCGAGTAAAGGGACACTGCATGAATCGTTCTCACATGGAGTAAACACTCAACGCAGATAAATGGCTAGAAGTTATGAAAAAGCTGGAGTTTTGTGGGAAATCAGAGTTTTGTGGGAAACGTATGTGTAGTTTTAGCAGCGGTAAATTAAATAAAACTGCAACTCCTTGGACTGTATCTTGTTGTAGGCTAATTGATTCGCGATGTGCCACTTCCAGTATTTGCTCGAGCCGAACCGCAAAAAATTACGGGCAAATTAGCGACGTGCTGTCTATTGTAAAAGTACTGTAGGCTACCTTCTGTTGCGCACAACCTGCAGTGCTGCATTGGTAATATTACAAAACCCAACCGAACGAAATGCAAATATATTACTTAGAACTACTTATCTACTGATTTGTCCAACCAAAGATTTTGTTTGTATCCCCGACTAGCGTGGTGGTAAAGTGCAGACACACCAGCAAAAAAATTCGCTCTGAGTAGGCTGAGCTTTGCTCTCTGCTTAGGTTAAAATGAAGATCATTCAGGAGAGGACTTTGGGCTGCATAGACTCAACGCAGATCTTGTTAGAATGGTGAAATACATCCACACAGCTGACATTATTTTGAGGAAGAAATAGCCAATCAAGCCCAAGTAGCATGCAGCCAGACGGGCCTTGTGTAGTTGGGAAATTAGGGCTTTAAAAAATATCGGCGCAAATTATCAGCCGAAATTCTATTATGGGACCGATAACAATATTTAAAAAATTTCACTTATCGGCCAATAATATATCGGCAGCTGATATATCGTGCATCTCTAAATTTTAGGGCCGATAACGATAACTGATATTTAATGGAGATCATCTAATTGCAGTAATTGTACCTACCAGCAAATAATTGTAATATAGTTACCACAGCTGCAGCTAACGTGTCCAATAAAAAATGTCTGACGTTAATGAAACCTAAAAGACCTCATTATGAATCCAAAATACATCCAAAATAAAACAAGGATTTATATAGGAGATATAGCATTGAGCTTTTACCAGAACTGCACCATAGGGGTACAGTATGTATGATCTATCTGCAGTCTAATGAAGTACTAGGAGGTCAACAATTGGCTTTTTTACGAAGGGCTGAACCACAACATGTTTATATTTAGCTGAAGCACAACCATATGGCATTGGACATGAATGAGAACCAACTCTACGTTCTCAAATATGCACATACACACTTTGGTATACCCATAAATATTGGTGTTATTCATATACCTCCAAGCCTGTGGGCAGGTCTCCACATTGACCGACACCAGCACTCTAACATTAGCAGGTAGAGGGTCAATCAGCCATTTCATGTTTCGCTCTGCATTCTACAAAGACCAAAACATTAAGTCAATACAAGTTCTGTCATATACCAAAAACATGACATATTTCTTGGCATAAACAACCTAAGCTAACTAAACAGTTTTTTTCACAGGTTTTTCACAGATAGAACTCACAAAACGGCCTTGTATTGACATGAGCATGAATAAACTCTCACAGAAGAAAATACATTGATAATTAAGTAATAATAATTACAATACCATAACAATATTACTGTATTTTCCGAACTATAAAGTCGCTCTGGAGTATAAAGTCGCTCTGGAGTATAAGGCTCAATCCCATTTCTAATTTCTACCCCTACCCCTACCCCTTCCCCTTGCCCTTGCTCATACCCCTCCGTTTGGAGTGTGCCTCTGAACGGAAATTGGGACATCCCTACTGCTACACATGAATGCGCAAAGCGGAGGGGTAGGGGAAAGGGGTAGAGCGAAGGGGTGTAATGGGATTGGGCCTTCGTCGCATCAGTCAAAAAATGCCTCATGAAGAGGAAAAAACATATAAGTTGCACTGGACTACAGGACCAAGAACAGACAGAGACTATGTAACTTGACACATAGAGGCCAAAAAGATTGAGAATTCTACCGGAATGTTAACGAAGACGAAGGGCTGGCAAGCTGAGACAAGGAGGGCCAGATGGTAATTGAGAAGCAATTTACCAAAGATTCAATGAACAAAAATGCTGATGTGGTACATGAAGATGTAGCTAAAATGCAGTATAATCAAGCATTCTGGACGATGTGAAGGCACAAATGCGCATTCTCAAAATAACCCTACATATTGTATCTTTTATGCATTTGTTTGGCTATTACACTGATATCTGTTTTTTTTTCTAAAACGGATAGTTCCGGTCCTTGATTGTGATTAGCTGAATCGTGTTCGATGCCGTTGTAAATGTCATGATAAACTCACACCTCGACCGCATTTCGTTCTATAGTAATGCGCTACCACAAAACTAGCACAAACGTTAGAGTGGCTGCGTCTTGTTGTTGCATGGCAACCATTCATATGGAGGGAATATATTTCTTGGCGGAAGAATGATTATCTATGAATATATTGTTACTTTTTCGTTGCTGTGCCTTTGTTTCATGAAATCTTGCTAGATCGACGTAGTAACCATTTTAGAAAAGCAATAAGCCACTCGAGTCCGTGGGTTATACTGTATAATCGAACAGCTAAGGGGGTTTTAGGCACTCTGTTTCGCGTCGTGCCTAACAACGGCCCTTAGCTGTTCGATTATACAGTATAACCCACGGCCTCTCGGGGCTTATTGCTTAAATCTACACCCAAGCGACCAAAACCACAACAAACTCCAGACAGTGACTATTCGCACCTGTATTTGGTCAACAGAATCAATGACAATAATAATGTTGCCATGACGACGTGGTGATAAACGTTCCAACCAGCGAGGAAAGTCTTCCAGGACCTTGCATGGGTCCATGGCAAGCCCTGAGATGGACCAGACATTCTGTAACAGCTGCAGCAAGCATACAAAATATTATATCACAAACAACATTGGGTAATACCAGGCTTGTCACTTATAAATTACGTACGCACACATACGCACTATGCATTAAAATATTCAAAGAATATTTCTTGGATTTGTATCACAAAACACTTTAGGGTGACAATGCCTGTGTATACTGCATTACCTTGACAGTGAGGCGCCTGATGATGAGCACTGGCTCTGCACTTGTAGAAGATGGCCGACCAACAAAGTGATAGAGAATTACTGTGTTGGGAGAGTGTCTTTGCTGCAACTCAATCCTGTGGAAGATGTATAGATGTATGTGGGTAATTAGGACTGTAATTTAGCTTTTTTAAGTTATATACTAATTTATGTAGATCTTAGATTAAGATCAGAGGTCTCCAACCAACAAAGACATTCGGCTGGCAGAGTGTTGACCAAATGTGTCTTAATAAAAAGTCCTTAAAATAAGTTAAATTCACATTAAATTAAGTCAAATTGGTCTTAGAGACAAGCACTAGGTACGTCTCTTTATACAAAAACAACCAAATATTTATTTTGATCTTAATAAACAATGCAAAAACCGCTTATCTAATAAAATCTAATCAAGTCTTAGGCTGGGTTTCGCCCAGCAGCTCAGGCTGGAAACCTGCAAATATATGTCCTCTGTTCCCTGCCAGAACCTTTGGCTCCAATCAGAAACTAGCTTATCCAAAAGACGCACTGGATCGTTGGTCTGATTGGTTGAAGGACTATCCAAGCATACGGAGTCATTTGAACGATGCCCATTGATCACGCCTCTTGTGCAGTGGAAACAAAGCACAGCCTCCCCATACTGATGCTCAATCTTAAAAGATTGAGTTTAGTATGGTGATAGCTAGACTAACCAAGTCTTATATTAAGACCAAAAATCTAGTTTACCTCCACCAAGGAGGTACAGTGCCTATATAAAGTCATCATACCCTTTTGAAATAGTTACTTTTTTTTGTCTTGCAGACTAAAATCAAAACCCATTTAAAAAAAAAAAGTTTTATTTTCAAATTTTGCTGTACAACATCAAAATAATGAAAAAGAAGTCAACAGTTCTGAAAACTAATACAAAATTAAAAACTAGAATAACAGGGTTGGAAAAGTCATCATACCCCTGCCCTGACTTAATACTTTATAGAGCTTCCTTTTGCTTTCATTACAGCCATCAATCTGTTTGGATATGTCTCTATTATAGCTCTGCACACCTAGATTGGGGAATATTTGCCCAATTTCCGTGCAGAATTGTTAAAATTCAGTCAAATTCTGTATGGAACGGCGATGGACTGCTCTCTTCAACTCAATCCACAGATTTTCTATAGGATATAGTGACTTTGCCACTCAAGGATATTCACCATCCTATCCTTAAGTCACTGCTTTGTTCTTTTGGCAGTATGTTTAGGATCATTGTCGTGTTGGAAGGCGAATGACCTGCCCATCTTCAGCTGTCTAGAAGAGGGACGCAGGTTTTCATCAAGAATTTGGGTGTACTTGGCAGCATCCATTTTCCCTTCTATCCTGACAAATTGTAGCCTAGAAATCTAGACGCCCCTAGCGGCAGCCAATGTAATTTGGCTGGCGGGGCAGTCTAGCAACGCTCCGTAGAGCTAAGGAGCTGAGAAATGGAAAATAAAAGCGGGCCAATCACAGCGTGTATAGAGTCAGTGGGTGGGCTTAACATAATGGTGATTGACATGCGACCAGAAGTTGTGACGGTAACGCATCCTGTTATTTGAAAACAAGAAGATGATTTGTTTAGCGTTATCCTATTGCGTGGAGAGGGAAGGTTACGCATCCTGCTACTTGAAAACAAGAAGATGATTTGTCATCCTATTGCGGGGAGGGAATTTGAAAGACAACTGTTTATCCCACCCCTCCGATTGAGCCCTGTCTACGGTGAGTGTCCAGACCCTGCATCTTGATGTGGGTCTGGCTCGTCAGGCTAGACAAATTGCCCAGTCCCCGTTGAAGAGAAACATCCCCACAACATAATGTTGCCCCCACCATGCTTCACAGTAGGCATGGCATGGTTATGTTTATTACCTCTGCCAAGGAGGTTATGTTTTCATCAGGGACCGGCGTATGTTTGTCTGTCTGTTTGTCTTTCGAATGTATGTATGTATTTCGAATGTGTCAGACATGACCCAAGGAAGACACGAATACATTTTGGGAGTGATCAGTAATTCTGTCGGGATTCCAGAGCTGTTTATGTGTTTCGCTTAGGGGTGTAATGGCATGGTATGGCCATGTGGTGGCGATCTGAATGGTTTAGGTTCAAATGTATGACAACCAAGTGTAACCTGCGTTGTGTGAAACCACCGCGGTCCAGCCCTGCACACGCCCGGACTCGAACCCGCGAGACAGCAGCACCTCGGATCGGGAGTCGAGCGCTAACAATCCAGCTAAAAGCCCAGGATACTAGCTTTCATGCCAGCAGCACTCTTGAAGCGTCGGGGAGTGAGGTTTTACTAACATTCTACAGCATAGCTAATCAGCTAGCACCCGTTACACTCACCCCCCTAAACCTCACTCCCGATCCGAATCACGGCACCAATGTAACCTGCGTTGTGTGAAACCACCGCGGTCCAGCCCTGCACACGCCCGGACTCGAACCCGCGAGACAGCAGCACCTCCGATCGGGAGTCGAGCGCGCTAACAATCCAGCTAAAAGCCCAGGCTACTAGCTTTCATGCCAGCAGCGCTCTTGAAGCGTCGGGGAGTGAGGTTTTACTAACATTCTACAGCATAGCTAATTAGCTAGCACCCGTTACACTAGGAAGAACAATACAGGCGGAGGTCTGTGCTCTTTGAGTGTTTTTCTAGTGTATATATGTTTTCATTGGGGACCAGCGTTTGTCTGTCTGTCTGTTTGTCTGTTTGTTATCAAGATGACTCAAAAAGTGATGGATGGATTTCGATGAAATTTTCAGGGAGGGTCAGCAATGAACCAAGGAAGAAATTATTACATTTTGGGAGTGATCCGTAATTCTGTCAGGATTCCGGAGGCGATTATGCATTTCACTTAGTGGTGTAATGGCATGGTATGGTCATGTGGCGGCGATCTGAATAGTTTAGTTTGAATGTATCACAACCTAGGAACAACAATGCAGGTGGAAGTCTGCGCTCTGAGTGCTTTTCTAGTTGGTATTGTTTTCAGTAAAAACTAAAATAATTTGACTCAATTTAAGAACAGTTAGATTTCTCTTCAGATGTCTCATCCTGAAAACAAGGTTACCTTGTATTGCAAAGTCAGATGCAGAAAATTATATATTACAAAACAGATTTTTTCAATACCATTTTGCAAGCAAGACAGATTTTCCAGAACCTGGTCCACCAGACACCAGCAGAGGGGGAGTGGGAGGCGGGGCTGCCACCAGATCATTCAGACGAGTAATATACTGAGAAGGGAAAACCAAGAACAAACTATATTAGTCTCCACAAAGTAATGAAAAAACTGTTTATCTCGTAAAAGATTTATTTATATCAAGATGGTACACTGCCAAAATTGCTTATATAATAAAATCTAACCAAGCATTATTAATCTTATATCAAGATAAAAAAATCTAGTTGGTATTGTTTTCAGTATAAAGAGGTGGTTGCGTTCCTATCGAAGAGCAGCTCCAATGTTAAGTCCCATAAACCGACTTTTCAAATAAATATGTATGTAGATATGGTTACTAAGGTGTTGCTAGGGTAGACATGGTGGTTTCATAGTTCATGAAAGTTGATAGTGCGAAGACAGACAGTTTATAATTGAATATGGATAGCTTAAAAGCTGTTGATAAAAAGATAATTTAATGAATGTTGACAGACCGATAGTTTAATTGATGTTGATAGGTAAATGGATGTTTAACCCTCTACACCCCATAGCGGCCGCTGCCGGCCGTTCTGTGCAAATCTGTTAGCTTTCGACACCGCAATGCCATCTGTTCACTGTAGAATCTTTGCTGTTGACTGTCTATTTCACGATGTTGTTACCTTGGTAACCCTGGGAGAGAAACAACCAACCGCACGTCTTCATGATAGCAGATTCGACATTAGATTTGAATTATTACGTTGTGCTAACTCACCGTTCCATACGTCTTGAAGTTCAACGACCACGTTCGGATAATATTAGTAACTGTCAGCTGGACATTTAAACCGGTATTAGGTATAATACTTTCATGTCTACGGTGTATTTTTTTCCTAATAAACAATTACATCAGTGGTCTTATCCGGAGATAACAACATCAACTGAGTAGGCTAGCCTAAGCTAAAATGTCGCAACCACGTTGTTTCAAACTAATAATATAGCCAATAAACTAAGCAACTGAATTACAATGCATGCTGGAAAGCAAATCTCAATAGCCTTACACGAAATGTAATTGAAGTTATCAGATATCAGCTTATATTTTCAGACGTGTCTGACACGTTTTCCACACGTTTTCCCCCTCGTTAGTATTTGGTGTTAACCAGTACCTTCATTCATTGTTGAAAGTAAGTGTCAGATACGTTCGTTATAAAACGTTGTTATTTACACCCGTTTTCAACGTGTAATTCACGTTGTTTTTTAGTTGGTAATAGTTGGTGTAAATTGAAACCAAATTTGCATCTTCTGTTGACGTTGGAATCAGTGCTAGGTGCGTTGGATATTGCACTTGTAATCTGGCACCAGGTTACAACGTGCAATGGACGTTTTTAACAGGGTTATTTGTACTGGTGCCAGAAAACACATTTAAAGAACATACTATGCACGTTTGTTTTATTTGAAACCAAAATACAACCTAAATAAAACGTTTCTTTTGGTTCAAATAACGTGTTTTGCTGCTTGGGTAGCCTGGCAAGCCAAACTACACAGAAATGTATAGTCTGGGGTCGGACCATTCACGGAGTTGAAGCCTGTGGGTGGGATGAACAGTTGTCTTTCAAACTGCCTCTGCACGTAATAGGCCAGCATTTGTGACCAATCGTAGCCGGTCGGCAAAACGGCAACAGGGCTGCCAAGTTTCAGAAAATGGCAAGAGTGAGATGCGTTCGTCGAACATTTTTTTGACTGTCACACTCAAAGCGTGACACTTGGCAGCTCCGATTAGAGTCGCTTTTTCAAGTGTGAACTTACCAAGACAGAGGCAAATAGATGTTACACAGCTCTGCAACAAGTATAGGACAATGATAGACGTAGTAGCCTTAACGTTAACTTGGAAACTCAAGGAGAAACAGTGAATCAACAGTGAACAAAATCTAGCAAGCAGGAGAACGTTTTAAATCTAATTATCGGAGTCGGCGCTGTTGTGTGTGAAAGATAAGTTAGATGCCAAGACCCGCCTTTCGCTGCTTCTGATTTGTTTATTGCGTGATGCCTTCCGTGGTTGGTTAGATTTAGGCACAAAGGACTGATGGATTGGTTATTGCGGTCAGTCAATCAGAGTTGGCAAGGCAAGGACCAACGACACGTTTATTATCATGAAAACAAAAAATATACGTATAGCGCACTCAATGGGGAAATATTTTGCGTGACAAATGTCAAGTAGCCTATGGCGTGTGGTGTGAGAATGCCAAGTCTCAAAGCGTGAGACTTGGCAGCCCTGCGGCAAATACATCCTTCTTTAAAACGAATGACTTGAGTGCTTCTTTCTGCTCAAACTTGAAAGAAAAGCCCAAGTCTAACTCTTTCAAACGAGCGCGCTTCGTTCTCATCCATCTTTTGTTTTTCTCTGGTTGTGCAATATGGTCTCAAACCCAACTCGTCGAACGAGGACGCATTGTCCAGCCCCTTGGCGTCTTATCGGAAGCCGAAGGTGAGCTAAGGCGGGCTCAAGGACTCCGTACACAGATAAAACGTTCTGATTGGCTAGGCTGAACTCGAGTCGCAGGCTTGTCCTCAACGACCCTAGACCATCCCGCTAGGGTGCGTCTAGATTTCTAGGCTAGCTAACTATAGAAGCCAAATTCATTGGACTACATTGTTCAAGGACCATCAAACCAAACAGTATAATTCCGTGTCTGATATAATGGAGCAGTATTCTGTGCATTTCTGTAGAAAAAATATACAAATGTATGAAATAGGAGAGTGAGACACACCTTATCAAAGTTAACGTGGGTTGCAGTGCTGCATATTTTCTGATATGTTTCTATCTGTTCCTGTTCATCATGTTCATCCCACAGAACATCACTTGCTTCCACCACTTGGTCCTCCTCAACATAATCATGATCATCAATTGACTTCAAACCCAACAACTCCTGGGAGTGAAAGAGAGACAAAAAAATGAATAAATGTTATCACGTCATTATTATTTTTATTTTTATATAAATGTTAACATAAATTATATAAAATAATGTGAATAATATTTTGAGAGCAAATTTAAGATCTAGTCTAGATTCATAACAAAAAGCAAATCAGTCTAAATCCTGATTATTCTCAAGCCTGCCCCATCAGAACAACAATGAACTTGTTTCAGCCAGTCCCTTGCAAATTAAATACATCAACAGCAGTTGCAATGTCATATTATGTAATGACTTGACAAAATGTAATACATTCACTTCATTATAATAACTGTCATATTTTGTAATAATCTGCCACATTGTGTAATACGTTATTACATATTGCGGGTGTTAATACAAAATGCAGATGCATTGCAAAACAAAATTAAATTTGATTAAGTGATATTAGTCTTACATTAAGATTTAAAAAATCTATGATTGTTTTTAGAACGGAAAGACTTATCTAGAGCTCTCTTGAAAGAACATTTTGACTTTGACTATTTTTAAGTAGTTTTTTCAATACAAATTTACTCAACACACTGGCAGACATGCTTGTTTTAAGACAAATTTGCTTAACACACTGGCAGACAAATTTGCTTGTTTTCAGGATGAGATGTCTTAATTTCAGTCAAATGATGTCACAAGAATGTGCTAGTGTATTTATACTGAAAACAGTACCAATTATTTGTTTCATCTTGATAAACGATTAATAACACTTGGTTAGATTTGATTAGATACACAGTTTTTGCAGTGTGTTACAAAGGAAAATGGATGGAAATGTAATAATATCATGCATTATGTAGTAACCAACCAAAATTGACATCTTCATTGATAAAAACAGCATAGCAATGTGTAGTTTACTGTTTACTCAAAATTCATTATAGTCATATAGGAGTTGTCAAAGTGTTCAAATGTTCACTTTCTAGGCTGACTGACTATTGTTTGCTCTGAATAAATAAAGCAAGCACACGGCAGTTTCCTTTTACTTTTTTAATCGCCTCACAGACGTTTCAGGCTTTACCCTTCTTCAGTGAGATATGGCGATTACACCTTTGAACCCAAGTAGGTGTGCCTAAATAACCTCGCTCATCCCCTTTGACCCTGCTAGACCCCAGCACTCATCAAAGCCCGTCCTTGCCGCTAATTGCGTGCCCACAGCTGAACCACAAGCGCTATCAATAAGCAGCGACATAGCCTTTACTCAACTTAAGGCGAGACACGGCAGGAATAAACATAGTTTTGCTTCGGTTTGCCAACTTATCATGTATTCTTTCACACTACTACAACAACTAAGTCCGATTTACACATTTAGAGGTTTATTTCATTACCTTTTGTCTGATCACGGCTGTATATTTCTTCTAAATTCGCCAAAAGTTAGCATTCTAACGTGTCATAAATACCGCGACCGTGATACAAAACATACCATGCGTGATGTCGTTGGAAAGCTGTGTTTCTCCTGCATGACGTTATGCCATCCAAATATGGACACTTCCTTAGTATCCGCAAGCAATCGCGAAAGTTCAAAGGACTGAGAATGTCATTTGCTGTGTTTCAAGGCTTCTCAAAATTAGTTTTTTGTTGTCATTTTCCAACATCACAGCCTATGTAGCACTAACTTCAGTTATCAGTATTCTGAAGATATTTACAATTGGATATTGCATATGGATGCGAAAAGAAAAGAAATAGTGTTCCTAGTGCATTTCTACATGTGTGAAATGAATGTCTCACACTGGGATTACTGCAGCTGAAGAAGACTTGAAGAAGAATCTGTCTATTCACATTTTTCTACCAGCCATTGATAAATTGATTACATTTTTACATTTTAACATTTTAAAGTGGTTAGAATAAATTAAATCGGATTAAAATCGGCTAAAATCGGTATCGGCAGGTCAAATTCTATGAAAAATTGGAAATCGGAATCGGCTAAAAAAATCGGTGCATCTCTAGTATGTACCTTACTTGGTGCACTGGTACAGTCATGTTGGAACAGGAAGTGTCCATCCACAAACTGTTCCACAAAGTTGGGAGCATGGAATTGTCCAAAATCTCTTGGTTACTGCTGAAGCATTCAGAGTTTCTTTCACTGGAACAAAGAGGCCAAGCCCAGCTCAGGGATGGCCCCTTCCAAACATTTTGTGAACACTGAGGTGTCATGGAGGCGCCCAATGTTAGCTAAGGAATATTGTGAATATGATAATGAATTTTGATTAATATACACATTGGTATGCTGTTTTTATCAATGAAGATGTTTTGGTTGGTTATTACACAATGCACCATATTATTACATTTTCAGATTTTTTTTCCTTTGCAACACCCACATTTTGTAATAACAACTGCAATATGTAATAACATATTACAAAATGTGGTCAAATGTATTGCATATTGCGTTCAAGCATTTAACAAATTCAACAAATGCAGCAGAAATATGTTTGGTCAAGTTATTCCATAATGTGGAGTTACAGGGATGCCTTTGAAGTTTCAAGAGAACCCATGGCAAACACTTGAGAAATGAAGCTTTGCCACATTCTGTGCACACCCTATTGGCAAACTTCAATTGCATCGTAGTATGACAATTTTGTCTACTTTGCCCTCCAACTTTCTGTCACAGAACACTGACTTGGAATCAAGTCCAAGTCCATGGACTCATCCAAGAGGACTTGGATGACGTTGAAAACTATACATTTGCCTTCTTTAGGTGGACCATTAAACTCCCAAAACAGGAGAAGCTGTAACTCTGATCAAAGTCATGACATTTTACATTAAATATCTAAAATGTGAATAATAATAAATAGATAAATAAATGGGGAGGAGGGGTAGCATGTCCGCCCATCTTGTTTTGTCAGATGCTCTCAGAGTTTACTCTTCAATACACAGTAAAGGCACTGTTAAGACTTTTCAAGGATTTATAACAGATCATACCTGCTTAATTATTTCATCCAGCTGATGGTAGATCAGAGCAGCACCATCCTCTGAAGATCCAGTGTGGTCCACAACCTTAATACAAGATTGTGTCTTGTATTACTTGTATAATGTAATAAACGTTACAGACTGCACAGAACATTCCATGTTTTTCCGACTGGATGCCCTTGTGGACAAAAAATATATACCTACAGTGCCACAATATACCTACAGTGCCAATAGAAAGCCATCATACCCCTTTGAAATAGTTACTTTTTTTGTCTTACAGCCTGAAATCAAAACCCTTGCACCCTGGCATAAAAAAAAATATTTTCCAGTTTTATTTACAAATGTAGCTGTACAACATCAAAATAATGGGGAAAAAGACAACAGTTTTGAAAATTAATAAATTAAAAACTAGAATAGTTTTAAATTTTAAAAAAGAACAAATCAGAACATTTAAATCATTGGTAGACAGATAGACAGATAGATAGATAGATATATAGATAGATACTGTAGATAGATGCTCAGGGGAGTCATTATAACGTTGTAGTGGGTAAAAAGTCTTTCAGTATCTGTCTATTTTACAGCTTAATTGGCGTGGTCTCTAAGTGAAAATACTTTGTTGCTTGACCAGTCAATAGTGCAGGACTAGTGCACCACCAACTCCAGGGGCTCCAGAGCAGTCCACAAATTGGTTCTACCTCGCAATAGTTGCTTCAGCCAAAAGTTAAAGCTAGCCCCAGCAACTCGAGCTAGGTAAAACCGATTGTTTTGGTGGGTTTATCGTACTGAAAGTACTCAGGCATAATATATATTGGATCGGTAGGTCGGTCTATACATTTTTTTCAAGATTCAAAGTAAAGAAAAAGTACGATTTCGGTAACGGTGATTTTGTAGGTATGAACATTTGCATATTGTGACGTCCCTGATTCTGATGCATGTTACTACAGTGGCCGAGAAGGGCCAAATGCGCTCTGTTAGAGAAAGCAGTTTCAAATACAAAACGATGCAAATGAACAAAAGTACAAACAGAGAAACGTGGTACAAATGAGGTTTGGAGCACTTCCGTTGTAGTAGCTGGTTTCTGCAGCGTTTAGTGTTTTGCAGCGTTTCTCTATCTGTAGTGCATTTCATGAAGATAGAGCGTTTTGTGTTCTGCATCATTTCTCTATCTGCAGCGCATTTCATGAAGATGCATTTGCCTTTGTTCCTTGCAGTGCGTATTTTTCATTTGTATCACGTTTCTCTGTTTGTACTTTTGTTAATTTGCATCGTGTGACGGGTTGCATGCTTACCGTCACAGTAGCGACGCGCTACCTGGTTAAAACAGACTGAGTAATTGTTATCCGTGCGTGCGTGTTTGTCTGACGTGTCTATGTTTTCAGTTGACCTCCATACTGTTCTAAAATCATTTGTTAACATTGTCATTCATCATACACCTCTGCCGTAATCCTGTAGCTGTTTTAATTAGTCGACATTACCATCTAACACTACGCTGATTTATTACATGCTAGCAACAGTATCATTACATCGATAAATGTTTACATCCATTGAAATAATCACACAACACAGGTCTTTATCTGTATGTTTATTTAGCTTAATTGTTACAAATGTTATCATAGCGTTATGCTTGTCTCACCGGTGTCCCGTCTTGTGTCCTTGTTTGTATTAGTGAATGTTTGGCGCGATTGTCTTGTTGAAATTGACGCCTAGACTTCCGGGTCGACAGGAAGTGACCCGAAGTTTAGATATTGAATATTTTCGCTGTTTTTATATATTTTGGCTATGACAAAATGAGTGATGTTGTAAGTTACAGTGCCCTCCAAAAGTATTGGAACACATGCTAAAGTTGACAATATAAAATCATCTTTTGGATATTTACGGATGATTGGGAGGACATACGTTGAGTTGACTTTGTAGTGAGTAGAGGATCCTTAAAGCCAAACCGAAGTATCCCCAGGTCTTTATGTGGTCGGATAGAGAGTCCAGAATGAATTTAATCGAGTCAGTACCTTTCCGGAAATGTCGCTGCTGCAGCTGGCCTGGGAAACATTTTAGCAACATTTCCGGAAAGGTACTGACTCGATTAAATTCATTCTGGACTCTCTATCCGACCACATAAAGACCTGGGGATACTTCGGTTTGGCTTTAGGGACCCTCTACTCACTACCACGTAAGTGTAAGTGTAAGTGTTTGAAACAGTAGAAGAGGTATAAAAATAGTGTTTTGTAACGGCGAAAGGACATGCCCGGTTCACTTCCAGGCTAACGAGTTTCGGCTAAAAACTGTAAAATCGAACTCTCTCAAAACACATCCGAATGGCATGATTTGATGTCAACTCAACGTATGTACTCCCAATCATCCGTTAATTGATCTAATGTGCATTTTACTCCGGAAAATCCCTTTAATGCCTTAAATCAAAAAATGAGGAAAGATTCAACCTTTAAGGACATACATTTTCTTTGTGAATGAAAAATGTATAGTAAATAAATAAATGTTTTCCTTAAAATACAGGGGTCATAAGTATTGGAACGCCTATGTTAAATTCCCATAGAGGAGGCACATTTCTATTTTTAAAGGCCAGTTATTTCATGGATCCAGGACATTTTGGACCCTGATAAAGTCCCCTTGGCCTTTAGGATTAAAATAACCCCACGTCATCACATACCCTTCATCATACCAAGAGATTGGCATGGTTTTACTTCAGTAATTAGCTGTTAGCTAATTAGCTGGTTTGAATTGCATTGAGCTCAATGAGAATGAAACCAGCTAATTAGCTTACAGCTAATAAGAGACATTTATTCTAGTGTTATGTTTTTTTGCCTATCATGTCCATTTTTTATTTCATTTATGGAAAGTGTTTATTTTCTTTATGTTTTATTTTTAATTATTTTTATTGCCAAATATTGGCCTTATTTGGGAAACAACAATAAAAATCCCATCATTTAATTTATCCATCCCATCATCCAATTTACTCCTTAATCCTCCTGAGTGTGAACCACCTTGCTCAAGACGTATTTCCACATCTACCCTCAACACATCGTTTTGTATTTGAGACTGCTTTCTCTAACTGAACACGTTTGGCCCTTCTCCGACACCGTATGTTACAGACCACAAACAATTTGAAATCTTAGTCTAAAACATAGCCTATATTTTTTTGATAAAACATTTTAGCTTAGGGCGACATGGTCACCATTAGACTAATGGGGAAAATGGAAGGGAAAATATCTGGGCATAGTTCTTCTTATTCTGTCAAATGTTGAGAACTTTTAATGCATTTTTTAGATGAATAATGCACGGTGCCCAAACTAGTATAACTTTTAATGTTGACTGCGAACATTCATTACAGTCAAGCGCAAACCATTGACAGTTAATGAAACGAAGCGTAGGCCTAGCCTATACAATACGAGTTAAAAGATGGGGAGGCTGAGATGTCGTTCCAAAACTCCGGCAATTTATCTTATATAAAATGTACAGGCATGGGCAGCAGGAGGTAGCCTGACGACGTCATACTCAATTCTTATCAGAATATGAGTCTGAAACTGCTCCATTCAGCTGCGATTATGGGGCGTGATTCAACCGATACAGTGCGGGGGGGATAGCTCTGCACTCATTGGATAGACCAAACCAAACAGAACAAGTTATTGGCTGTCAGTATCTGCGAAATCTAAGACAGAAATATGTAGCAGGGTAGGCTAGGGAAAACATCCTCCTTCGTTTTTAAAAATAATTCCTTCAAACTGTATGCAATGAACAGCTGGGGAAGTGTGTCGTTAACCCAACGAGCAAACAGACATTTTTAAACAAACGGGAACAACATCACCCAAACATGCTGTTTTAACTGGGTGAAAGTGAAACTGAAGTTTTCCCACATATCCTCGTTGGTCTAAGTGTTCAGAAATAGTTGTGCGAATCCGTGATAAAACCTCCGTTTCAATAGCTAAGATAAACGAAAGGCCAAACTGCATGAACAAATTATGCATTCATAGCCATAGCGTTTCTGTTGCAATCAAAATCAACCTAAGCGAACATGGTCTCACACCCAACTCGTTGAACGAGGACGCATGCAGCCGTGAACGTCACTGCTGTTCATATGTCAATCATCACGTAAAGCCCGCCCTGTGAAATGTGATTGGTCCGAGCTGAAGTGTATCTGGAATAGTAGCAGCTGAACGGAGCAGTGCCAGACCGAAGTTCCCTGCAGAAAAAGAATGGAGGCGGGGCTAAACTTCGGTCTGGCATCCAGGCTAAGCAGGAGGTGTCCGCTCAAGAAAAACAAACTGATCACTGCTAAATCTCGGTCTCAATGACTCGTCATTCACACTCATCCGACAAAGCACGTTGCTATGGCCAAAAGCCAGTCGTTAAATCTCTCCGGTTGTCAAGCAATGTAGACTAATAAACGTTAGCTCACATTGCGTCTGGTTAGGACATGCTTTTAGCTTTGAAACATCACTATTTTACTCAGCCCACAGTAGTTGTTGGATTCAAATGGCCGGCTTCACGTGAGATCCTCACGCGTGAATCAAGCTTATTTTATTGATTTTTCCCAAGTGAAGCTGCAATGACCCAAACAACCACCAGGTGGCACTTGTGAGCAGGGTTAGGACAAATAGTCAATCATAAAACCACAAGCCTACTTCTGTGCGATACAGAAGTCTGCGCGAACATATATGGTATTGACGTGTCCATAATACAATTTACAAAAACGAACCTTATTTCTGCGATCAGTTGAAGACCAGTTATTGCTCCACAGCCCTAAGTTCGTGTTGATTTGGGAGAGTGCAGCCTGCAGCTCATACTGATTTGGGGAGAGATAGCTCGCTTTGGTAGGCCTAGTGAGTAGGCTACTATAATTTTGAATGGTTGCATTAAAGTGTGTAAGTTAAAGGGTTTGAATTACGATAAAAAAATTTAGCCTACTGGGAAAAACACCAGAATACCGACCATGCATGCGAGGCGGACAGGTTACCAGGAGCGCCACCACATGCATTTTGAGTTGTAGGACAAACTCTCTTTTTCATAGGCCTACACATTCAAATGTGGGCGATGCAGTAGCCTAACTTTGGCGATTTTAGTAGATAGCCTACAGCGAGGCAAATTTTTCGGCACTTGATTTCGTCTTCGGAAGAGTTGGACTCTCCCTTTAGGCCTACAGCCATCAACATAATGCAATGCAACGTTACAATTGTTGCGTCTGCGGGAAACGTGTATCTCTGTGAAAGCCTTTGATTCCAAATTAACATGGCAACGTTGCCTATGAATAAAGTGTCTAAGTAATCACAATAAGCTTGAAATTGTTAGGTAGTGTGTTGGTAGCGCGTCAGTCTCTTACTCTGCATGCTCACGATGAGAGTTCAAATCGTCAGTGGGTTTTTTTTGCCAAAGGCTCGTGTTGCCTTTTGTATGCAAAATTGTATGCAGAGGCATCTGGCTGTTTCGTTTAGGTTTGTTTTGGCTCAATTCATTTCAAAATTGCAGATAGGCCGATGGTACGCTTGTTTTTATGCTGGCAACAGAACAAAATGATTCACGAATGTTATTCTTGATTCTAAATGAGGGAAACAATTTTAAAAAAAAAGGTCCCGTTTTCCGACCCATCACAAACATCTTGCCTACCGTAAAACTCAAAATAATAGCCAGAGCTTTTATTTTCCCAAATCGGTAAAATGCACCGGCTTCTACTTAGGACAATCATATAGTGGTTCAGCTGTTGCGCGTCAGTACATTGCGGCGCGGCCAAGGCTCGCATCTCACCTCTCCATCAGTGTTGCCAAAAAAAAAAATCACAGGAAGTCGCTATTGGCTCTCTGAAAAGTCGCTAGAAGTCGCTAGGTTGCGTACTGACGTAAATATGACGTAACCACGCCCCCTTACGTCATACGTCGTGCCGTTGGTTCACTAGAGCTAGCTGATTCGCGGGATTACGTTATTCGTGACAACATCACGCTTAATTTGCATACGCCGTGCTGTTCATCGGCATCTTCCCCCACACTGTTTTATCTAATTTTGGGGGTGTTTTATGAATGTATTTATTTTTATGTGTTTTTATTGTGGTTTTTTTTTTAGTATTATTATTTTTTGGAGGAGTGGAGAGGGAGAAGAAGGAAAGGGAGAAGTTTTTTTATTATTCAATAACTGAACGTCACAAGACCTTTCATTTCGCGGGCCCAGTGAGTCAGCTACAGGTGCGTGTCATATGGCTGTCAGTGGACCAGCTGGTGAGACCGTTTCAGCTGTCGATATTGGAAATGGAGGAAAACTGATAGTGATGGAAATGGAGGATAGGCCTAACTGATAGTTGATGCCACTGCCAAGGCTGCTGGACCGAGGGATGGATTACTGATGGCCTTGGAACACGGTGAGTAAGCTAAAGTTAAACACACAATTGAGGGGAAGGGGGTGCAGAACAAAGTAGGGGATGTTATATATATTTTTTTTTCATTTATTTTATATATATTTATTTTGTGGTTTTCATGTTTTTAAAAAATATGATCCTTAAATCTAATGATATACATTATTGCCAGGATGAGCTGTTAGCGTTTAAAAGAAGCCCGTGAAACCATGAGCATTTGTGGAGATACCCCATAGACTGTAAAAAGGGATACCCACACGTCACAAGCTCATTATTCATCCTCCGAAGAATAAAGCAAACTTTAACTCTCTTTTTTGGCGATGAGCGTTCATTCTCAAAATAACTTTAGGCTAGGCCTGTAAAAACAAACTTTATTCTTTTATTATTTTTTTTTAAATGGAAAGGTAGAGGGAACATATTCTCAGCTCATGCATGGCGAACGTTGCGTGATCATTAGTGGCAGCTGAGCGTTCATCCTCGCAAGAACTATAGGCTACTAAAGCGAACTTTAACTCTCTCTTTTTTTTTGGCGATGAGCGTTCATTCTCAAAATAACTTTAGGCTAGGCCTGTTAAAACAAACTATTCTTTTATTTTTTTAAAATGGAAAGGTAGAGGGAACATATTCTCAGCTCATGCATGGCGAACACATGATCATTAGTGGCAGCTGAGCATTCATCCTCGCAAGAACTAGGCCTACTAAAGCGAACTTTAACTCTCTCTTTTTTGGCGATGAGCGTTCATTCTCAAAATAACTATAGGCTAGGCCTGTTAAAACGAACTTTATTTTTAATTTTTCTTTTTTTAAAATGGAAAGGTAGAGCTCATGCATGGCGAACGTTGCGTGATCATTAGTGGCAGCTGAGCGTTCACCCTCGCAAGAACTTAGGCTACTAAAGCGACCTATAACTCTTTTTTGGCGATGAGCGTTCATTCTCAAAATAACTATAGGCTAGGCCTGTTAAAACAAACTTTATTTTTTTATTGTTTTTTTTTAAATGTTTAAATGGAAAGGTAGAGAAACATATTCTCAGCTCATGCATGGCGAACGTTGCGTGATCATTAGTGGCAGCTGAGCGTTCATCCTCGCAAGAAACCGAACTTTAACTCTCTCTTTTTTGGCGATGAGCGTTCATTCTCAAAATAACTATAGGCTAGGCCTGTGAAAACGAACTTTATTTTTTTATTTTTTTAAAATGGAAAGGTAGAGGGAACATATTCTCAGCTCATGCATGGCGAACGTTGCGTGATCATTAGTGGCAGCTGAGCGTTCATCGCAAGAACCATAGACAGTAAAAGGCAAGAACTAGTAGGCTAGGCCTACTAAAGCAAACTTTATCATTTTTTTTATATATTTATTTTTTGGGGGCGATGAGCGTTCATCTTAAAAAGAACTATAAGGCCTGCTAAAACGAACTTTCTTTATTTATTTTTTTATTTATTTTTTTTAAATGGAAAGGTACCACTGATCTATAAAGAATACCTATTCAGGGGCAAGAACTAGTAGGCTACTAACTAACTTTTTTTTTTTTGGCAATGAGCGTGTTATAACAAACTTTTTTTATTTTTTTCATTTTTTTTTAAATGGAAAGGGAACATAATTTCTGCATGTCTCCTTTAGTAGGCTAGGCCTACTAAAAACTTTAACTTTAACTTTAACTTTAACTTCTGCAGAGTCAGCAGTCGAAACTGTCAGGTATGACAAACAAAAACTTGTAGCATAAGAAACAAATTACCACTTATTACAGTGCCCTCCAAAAGTATTGGAACACATGCTTAAAGTTAAATATAAAATCATCTTTTGGAAATTGATCTTCATGCCTTAAATGAAACAATGAGGAAATATTCAACCTTTAAGGACACTATACCCTTCTCCATACTAAGAGTTTGGCATGCTTTATGTCAGTTATTAGCTGTTAGCTAATTAGCTGGTTTGAATTGCATTGAGCTCAATGAAACCAGCTAATTAGCTAACAGCTAATAACTGACATAAAGCATGCCAAACTCTTAGTATGGTGAAGGGTATAGTGTCCTTAAAGGTTGAATATTTCCTCATTGTTTCATTTAAGGCATGAAGATCAATTTCCAAAAGATTTTATATTTAACTTTAAGCATGTGTTCCATTACTTTTGGAGGGCACTGTATATCAGCTAATTGAGTATAATTGTTCTCACTTGCAGTGTATGGGGACCCCTACAAATGCAGACTGCATGGATATGTTAGACTGCCAGTAATGCTATATACCATCATCATCATCATCATCATCATCATCATGATGATCATGACTTCTCTCTTCCACAGAGGCAGAAGGAGTGACCTGCCTGGCCTGAGCGAAGGAGTACCCTGTGGTAGTGCCAAATTGCTGCAACACCCTGTCTGGCAGTGTATGTGTGTAGCAGCAATCACCGGCAAGCTTCAAGCCGTACCGCACCTGGAGGATGGCACTTAGGGTGATGAGGCACATTCTGTTTCGCAGCTTAGACTTTACCCCACTCATCTGGCTAAAGAGTCGCTCTACCTCCGCATTAGAATGTGGAAGGGACAAAACACACAGTGCAGCAGAGCAGAGTTCAGCGAAAGGATTAAGACCAGCAGAGTCCCTGTCGCGCCACACTTCACACCAGAATTGTACGGTATTGCCTGTGGCATCCCATGACCTGAGATGTATTGTTCTCCATTGTTGCATTGTCTTATCAATTTGGATGTCGGAGTAGCCAAGCATTTTGCACACTTCTGTAATGTCATTACTTTTGTTGTTTTTTAATGTCTCGCTCACACTAAAGTTTGCCATATGTTTCAGTGCAGCTAGGTTAGATGGTAGCCTAGCCTTTAGTTCATGCAGGAGGGACATGACATAGCGCACGCATCTGGTTCTCACATTGTTTTCGTCCTGTGGTGAGAGTTTTAATGCATCAACCTTAGACTCAAACAGGTAGCCCAGGTATGGCTTGGGGCAAAGATACCCATCAATAGCCTCCTCCAAAACATTGACTCGAGCCATTGGATTTAAAACCCGCATGGCAACTGACTTGATTAGCCCAGATAATGTTTCCAGGAGCCTAAGTGGGTCCCCTTGCTCAGACTCAAAAGCCTTTACAGCTCCTTGGACTTCAGACAAAATTGAGTGTAGAAATGTGAGGTAGAGGAGATTTTGAGGGTCGCAGAACATTGCGTGTAAGGTCTCTGCCATATAGCAATTCTCGGAAGTCTTGGTGAGGCTGAAGTGCAGCTTCAGTTCCTCCCATTGATCAAGAATCCGCTCGACAGCTGGCTCTATTGACAACCACCGCGTAGCACACACTTGTGTTATTTGTAGGGCCTTTTTCCCAATGTGTATTGTCCCATAGAGTACCAGGTAAGCCTCCCGATGCTTTGGAGATATAGAAAACCAGTTGTAGGTCTCCCTTACCAGGTACTCTACACTTCTTGGGATGGTGTCTCTGGAGGCATGGCTGACCGCCAATTGCAGGGAGTGGCACACACACCGAATTAAAACTAAATTTCCAAGGTCAAATTCTTCACGCAAGATTGTGTGCACCCCATTGTGTATGCCCATCATTACAGATGCATTGTCTGTTCCGATGCCAATCAAATTGTCTTTTTGCAATCCACAATTAGAGAGAAATCCCATGAGCGCTGTAACAATGGCCCTCGCATCACCATCTGCCAGCTCAATCAGCCCCAGATAAGTAGATACGACATGTGTCTTAATTTCACTGAAGTACCGAACCACTACCCCAAGGTACTTTGACACGCTGATGTCGGTCGACTCATCCAGCAACAGGCTGAATTTGTTGTCCCCTATATCAGTCACCAACGTCTTAAGAAAATGCGGCGCCAGGACACCAGTTATCATTTCCCGGCATTTAGTCCTGTGCATCCTGAAATGCTGGGCTGCCCCCGAGTCGGCAAACGCCACCTTGCACGCCTCTCCTAGGTGGTTTACAGTGAGTAGGGAGCAGTGCTCTGCAATCACCAAAGCCATAGTGGCTTCGGCTTTTTTTGCGCCATCGACTCTAGTCGCAATCATGGGAAGGGTGCTTTGATTGGGCGCGTATGGTTTTGCCTTCTCGACGTGTTTTTTTGTGACTGCATGTTTTCTTATGTCCGAGATTTTGCCATAAACATCAGCCTTGCAGTAGGCACAGTATGCCCTGCTGACATCACCTTGGAAAGGCTTTAACCATCCCTTAAACTCTCTCTCCAACTCCCACTCCTTTCCATATTTTTATGTGTAACATTTTGACATGACTAACTAAACCATACTGACTTGACTGACAAATGTTCAATGTGTTCAAGTTCTGTTTTTACATAGTTTGGTTTTCTGTAGTTTGCAGTAGTATTTTCTGTTCACTCTCTGTTCAAATGTAGAGTGTGTGAATAAAATCAAATGAAATGTCTTTTAGTACTCTGTCAAGAATTCTATTCCCTCCCCCTACACTTACACACCCCACCCACAAATGTTGCCACTTGCCAAGAGTGTGGGAAAGTTGAGTTTTCAGTGGAGTCCCATCCTGAGGTCCCAATTTTCATGGAGTCTGGTAGGTTTATATGCATGCAAGTAATATGGGTATATATATTTTTCAACTTACCTGACCCTATTGGTGTTAAGAAAATTACATCACTTATCTGCCCGCATGTGTCTTAGCATATGCAATCTTTGAAGTAGGCCATGCAATCTTGAATGACTGAGTTTCACATATTCAGTCAACTGAGGTTGCATGCTTTTTATACTTAGGCTAATACTTATACTTAATACTTACAAGGGCCAGATGAGTGACATGAACAGGGTGATTGCATAATGCATTTGTGCACAAAGAGAATGGCAGATCTTTAATGTGCTTGTGCATCATCAGTGTGATTAGGAAGTTGCTCATATTTCTCAGTGTTTTACTCTTGTTTATTTCATTGTCTATACCTATGAGTTGCCGTAGTAATGCTTTAGGCTATGCAGTCTTGAATGACTGAATATGTGTCAGCCATTCAGGATGGCAAAGCCTACCATACTACTAAAGCCTACCTTACACTGAAAGACTTTGACAAGATTCTTGAAAGATTGTAGTCTTTTGAATAAAGCTTGAATGAGGGGCATTAGTTAAAAGACTACAATCTTTCAATAATCTTTCCCAAATCTTGTCTAGGCTTTGGACACGAAAGGGCCAGATTAGTGACATGAACAAGATGATTTTGCACAAATGCATAATTAAAAGAGAATGGCAGATTTCATAGGGAGAGCTGTGAAATGAACATGGTGCTTGTGTAAGAATTACGTTATTTATTAGTGTACAGGTAACATGGTGCTTGTGTAAGAATTACGTTATTTATAGTGTACAGGTAACTTAGTGTACTCAGTGCTCAGCTGGGCGGACAGTGTGTAAATCGGCCCACTTTTTTCACACGCTTTGTGCAGTCAGCCTGCCTGGGCAAACCACACACACCACTCGTTTAGGCTGCCTGTAGAACGCATAGACAGTAGAACCGAACGTGGAACGGAACATGAATGCCTGGGGGGAGGGGCGGCTGGGATTTCGGGAGAGGGAAGGAGGACGACGAGAGCCCAGCTCAGAGCTCTGTGCAGCAGAGACGACCCAGACGAGGAAAAACAAAAAGTCGCCAGACACACGAAAAAGTCGCCAGATTTCTTGTCAGTCGCTAGATACGTTTTATGTATAAAACATAATTATTTTCAATAAAACAACCATATTAACTATTGTAACTGATTATAACTATAGTCTAAATATATTTATGAAGGGAAATAAAGCCTACTATGCTCATGGTGTTAGTTTAGCAACTTTGGAATGTATGTATCCCACGAGATACGTTGCCAGATTAGCGGTATAACATGTGGTCAATGTGTAATATTGTGTATTCTATGTGGTATTGAAAATTTTGTTTCAGACAGGAAGACAAACTAATATACACTGCAAAAACAAATGTTTTCAGGTACAGGTATGTACATTATGACAGTATAACCATATATATACATGTATGCCCACAGGGTATCACAGTTAGCTCATTTTATAGCAACAGATGGACGATTATGAGAATGATGATAGTCTGAAGGCTCTTTAGACTCAGGCAGTAGTGATGAGATGGAGATGAGGAAGCAGGCAGAATGAGGAATTAGAAAAGGAGGATAGTTCTGATGGGGGGGGGGGGGGGGGGGGGATGGAACAAACACCCAAAAAAGCTAAGGAATTTAGGTGACAGTGCCTTCATCGATGGACACTTGGTCACAAATTTTGTGAGCAGGCAAACCATCTTAACCAATATGCTGCCCCTTATTGGTTTGGATAGATTCCTAAAACTGTGACTTTCCCTAGTCATATACTCAACACAGCACTGTTAGAGTGTGTATATACGTTGCTGATATTTTGCAGATTTGGCAGATTAACGTCACCCTGTAAACAGAGTCCTCGCGAGAGCACACTTTAAATTGTGTCTGCAACAGACTCTGGCAATGAGTAATGATGCACATTATTTTTGTCCCTTGCATTGCGGAGAAGCAATCACATCGGTGTATCTGATATAGGCGGCCCAGAGGCGAGCTAAACAGATGACGACAGAGCTGCAACATTGGAAGTCAGTAAACATTGGTCATAGTGATATCCAATTGCGTCAAAGTCCGGAATCAGTCAGAGTAAACATTGGTCGTAGTGTTATCCAATTGCGTGCAGTGAAATTTTGAAATGCATGCTTGGTGCCGTCCCTCGAGTTAGGCCATTACATTATTCGTGGCCAGACCCTTAACCTTTCTAAATTGCCAGGGTCTGGATTTTCCAGGCTAGGTAAGTGTACACAAATACTGACAAAGTAGATAAGATTTGTGATGTTGACTGTTTATAGAGGAAATGTGGAGCATTGTGATCATCAGGATTTAAAAAATATATATATTTTAATTTTATTTTTTTACGAATTTTGCTATTCATACTTTGAAGAGCTTCATAAAAAAATATAAAATTAATTTTAAAAATAATATTTGTTAAATAAATGGCTAAGAAAATAAAGCTTGTATCAGTTATGTTTATTAAATAAAACATTAAAATCTTTACCATTTTGTTTTTTTTCGTACCTTAATAGGGCAAAGTATCCTGGGAGATACAACTCATAAAATCCAAAATATACAAAATATTTTCAAAATGAGTATGGGAATGATTTCCTTAGGTGCAAATGAGACAAAAAATAACATGAAATGATTTTTTTCAACTCATTTTTCACTTCTGCCTGTTTAAGGGTTAAATAATAGCTCCACGGCATTATTTAGTAGGGTTATTTTCACGTTTCACTGTAGTCAGAAACAAATGCATGTTTGATGCATACGGGAGTAGAACCTACGACGATTCGATGATAAGCCACCTGCTCTAGCCACTGCACTAACGAATGGTGTCCTTGAAGTGAGGGTTTGTAAATTCCATAATAGTAGCCTACCAAAACGCAAACCAATACGCAAAGGTAACACAAGTAGCAAGAATGAGCCCAACAGGTCAGTCTGTCTTTTGATTTATATTAGCCTACAGTATAGCACAATCATTGTGTCACGAGAAAAACATCAACTTGGTGATATTTGGTTAAGCGCTCCTGACACTGACGACATCACCAACCGCAACTCCCAAGGTATGCCACAGGTGCGACTGCCTAGTCCTTGTTTGCGATTGAGTTTGAACTACTTTTTCTAGAAACACCAAATGCAAGAACGACGGAGTAAACAATTCAGTTTACATGCAGTGGTTGTTTTGATTGTCGGTGGCGTTATTGCATCCCTTAGTTGCAATGCACAATTATTCCCTCGCATGACAGCTCCTGCAACCGCACGTTAATTTCACTTCATCGCGACGTGAAATGCCACTAAAAGCGGTTTAAGAATAGGTCTTAGTGAGTTAGAGTCCTCTCGAATTATTTTATGCTGTCCTAGGCTTAGGAGCTACTTTTAGGCTTAAAATGCTTCGTGAATTAAAACTTTGAGTCCTAAAGTGCCAAAGTGCTACAGCGGACTGTACTGCCACCTCGTGGCGGTAAGTTGTAATACAGTTTTAATACCTTTCACGCAGGGCGTGAATCACGCAAAGCGTGAGAGAAACGGCCATCACATTTCAACACCTACTGTAAATGCCATCCAACTAGCTAATATCCACCTCCGTCATATTCTATGTTCTGAGCGTCTGTATTTCAGCTTAGATGCAACGTGACAGTTATACACTTCATAACTTGACATTGTATCGCGGAGTGATTTATTATTAGCTGTGAAAAGTCCGAGTAGATTATCGTGGGATATTTCAACTCATGGAACGTCTCTCGGCCAATCAGAAACAAAGAAACAGCTTCATAGAACCCAATTGTTGTATAATGATTATTATACAGTGATATTATGATTATTGCAATTACCTTAATCTTTGCATTTGTGTCTGCTTTATTGATCCTTTCCAACAGTTCTCTGGTCGTCCCACTGATGGCAACCTTCCCCTCTGCTGTTCGAAGATACAACAGGAGAGGCCTGGAGTCTGGGGTTTTGACAAAGGCCTCCTCTGTGTCCTCTACCACATAGCTACAGAGACTAACAGAAAGGTACAAAAAGTATGTGTTGGCACGATAACAGCATACAAACATAATTGTGATTACAATGTGATTACAATGTGTCTAAAATCATCCATGATACAGTGGGTAAAGGTTGAGAATGGACGTTTCAGTCCCGCAGGTGCGGTATTTGTAATTACAACTGCAACCGCAAGGGGGCAACATAAGACGGCCATAATAACATGCGGTAGTGATGAGCAGTTCAGCCCATTACCCGCGGGTCGGGCGGATTTGGGTAGGCCTAGTAGTTTTTTCTAAACATTGCGGGTGGGTCGGGTCAAAAAAGTAAAAATGCACATTTCTCACTTGGGAACTTATTACATATGAGGTGCAACGAATTAGGCTA
This sequence comes from Sardina pilchardus, assembly GCF_963854185.1. NCBI lineage: Eukaryota > Metazoa > Chordata > Actinopteri > Clupeiformes > Clupeidae > Sardina > Sardina pilchardus. The sequence continues at coordinate 31,225,449 of NC_085012.1, forward strand.
ACATTTTGCATTACAGACTTTCTAAATCGCATGTACAACGCAGGAGGTGTGGTCGAGCGCAAAACATAATTTCTCCTAAATTCAGCATCCAATTGCGCCATGCATGACTGACTGAAAAAAGTCAATCGCGCATACGCTATTTTATGAACATGTAGGCTAGCCTATTGATCTGGGATATGGAAGGTTGCGAACAATGCAAGGACACCTTGCTTCTGACATATGCACGAATAAACAGCTGCTCAAGCAAAATGTGTTTATGCTTGGCAGTGTTTCAAGCAAAAGTAGCCTATGAAGTTGCAAGGGGAAATATTAATGGAAAATCGTTATGTCCATGAAGATGATTTAACACTAGCTATGTCTAGGCTGCAGATTCCAATTATGAATGGCGTGGACAAGCGCAGATTGTAAAAATGACCGATCATTTTAATCACTGCTGTCCTCACGCGGGAGAATTAGACTTATTAGGCAACGAAAGACGTTAGGTGCGTTTTTTTCTTTCCTCGGGTCGGATTTGGGTCACGATTCGAACATATTTTTGCGGGTTGGGAGGGGCGGTTTGGATCTCCTGAAGAGTCTGGTTGCGTGCGGGTTTTTAAAAAAGCCCACCCGCGCAACACTAACATGCGGATTTGGCTCATGGTGAAAAAACCATAGACCTAAAAGAAACAGACTCCGTTGTTCTCAATGGGAGGGGGCTGAAACAAAATTCCGTTTACTTTCCATCGTACTGCGCAGACTACGTTAGCCATCCTGCACATTGCTGTAACTCGTCTGATAGACATTCGTTTTTAATATTATTATTATGTTTACTTGCCTCTAGGTAATGCTTTACCCTATCAAACAGTAGGCTACCATAGGCTACACGCTTTTTCACAGATCTTGCGAATGACTTTCCGTCATGGTTTTCGTGCAGGTTGGACTGAGCTCTAACAGCCAATTCACTGAGCTTCTTATCCAAACATTACGGGAAATGCGACGTCGAACGTTAGCTTCCCTCCAACCTACATGCTAACTATACTTCTTTACGGGAAACCAATGTTATGTACGGGGAAGACATGAATTAGTTTTGCCTTTGATACCCTATATAGAATATACAGAAGCTATAAGGGCGACAAAGGGCACGTTACATGAAGTTATGGGATCGCAAAAAAATCTGCAATCTATGGCCGTCCATTGGAGTTAGCAGAGGGTTGATCACCAGCTCAATTCGTGTTTCTACTTCCGGGAATATTCCTGCCCCCTTGGAAAAAACACAGAAAAAAACGAAGAGACAAGCGGAGAAAAGAGACATGACCCTCGGCATCTCAGATTTTTAGAGCATTTTTACCTCACAGCTTTTCTCTGCCAGATCATTCCCAAGCCCACCCAGGAGCCCTCCCCATTTAAAAAGGCAATTGACATCTATAGACGTCAATGGCAGTCAACGTATGTGTCTAAATTGACGTTTAAAGACGTCAATGGCAGTGAATGAGTTAAATGAATAGAAGTGAATTTGGGGAGTGAATTAGAACTAGCCACCCATTCATTTTAGAGCTTAGATTATCTGCCCAAACCCGAACTGCGGGTTACGGATCTCAAGATCCAACAAATGCGATCAAAAATGATTGCACATTCTTCCATGAGTTGCCTAAACAGCCAGCCTACTGCTCTGCCTCACAAATCAAACAAATAATAGAGTCTGCCTAGCCTACTAAAAGATGCGAGTTTGAATATTTGCACATGGCACCATCCCGATGCAGCAACCAGCAATTAAGCAGGTTTATTTCCGAAGGTCTTTCCCCTCTTGAAATCTCATTATCACTTGAGATTTAATTCGTTTGAACGGCAAAATTAAATTAAACAAGCCTTGGAGCTGGGTCTGTTCAAGTTGAAGTCAACTGACAGCGATACACGTTGAAATCTCCGCGATCTAATTTAATAGGCTTTATTTGCGTAAAAGTTGAACTATATTGTGTTCAGGCTCATTCAACACTTTATAATTCAATCCTCCACACGCCCCTGAGAGGGAGAGAATAAAGAGAGAAAGAAGTCTTGTTTTCACCCAAGTTAATCTGTGTGAACGGTGGTTGGTGTGAATAATGCGTAACAATGCTTCAGACCGTCAGGCCAGCCCGGGCCAGGCTAACTTGGGGGCCAACTGGTGCTAGCAGCCCGGGTCCACAAGCCTTACCTTTGCGTTCAGACTGTCAGGCCATTAGCCTCTCCACATTACACCTCGACACACCTTTTCAAACAGATTTAAGTAGAAAGTCGCGTATCTCTTTCCAATGCTGAGCTATCGAAGCCAGCACCAAACTCCGAGCGAAGAGTAGCCTAAGCTAAAGAAAATATTTTGAAGGCAGTAGATGCTCCTGCTAAGAACCAAACAGGACTTTGTTCAAGTCCACAATAGGGATGTTAACCGGTGACTGTTTGACCGATGGTTGACCGTATCCACGTTAGCCGATCAAAGTTGTCGCTAGTCGGTTAAAAAAAAAAAAAAAAACGATCTCTAAATTAGGCTATTTTTATAGACAGTGGACTAAACGCTACTACAGCTAGCCATCTCATTCCAAGGTCTTTTTTGCGTGAAGTTAACAAATTATCCCTCACACTCAATTTGTAATAACTCGCCTGCTTGTAGGCTACTTAATAAACCAATAAAAACATTCGCACGCATGCCTTGGCCGGTGCGTCTTTTGCAATCTGGAGGTGCCCGTTTTATATCCATTGGTTTTATCGTGTTGCAGCAACTTTCCGCATAAGATGGGCTTAGATTTGGAAACACATTACATCTACATTTCAGGAAGGGTCAGCAATGGTAACAGATAAGGTAATGATGATCATCTTTCTTTATTATTGTTAGTACTTCCTCAAACTATAGCGGCGTCTTCGGAGCTGTCATTTTCTTAAGTGAGCCGCGGCAATTTCAGTTTCAAATGAGCTTCTAACGCTAGACAAACGCCTTTATTTGCAACGCGATCACCTTGTAGGCCTACCCAAACCATTTCGAAAGAAGGAGCCATTTGTCCTCCACTTACGTACAAGCTCCTTGGTTTGCGGGACTCATGTTTCGCGCTGTAGGGGATTTTTAAAAAGTGACGCGAGTGAAAGTGCGGCGCCGCCGCCGGGGCTGTGTGTGTGAGCGGGGGACAGAGAGATGCGACAGAGTTGCGAAATTGCGTGGCTGTTATTTCAAATAGCGTAGAATATTTTAAACGAATCGGCTCGGTGGTCGGTCAAGAAAATTAGTAGTTTTCGCCATCCCTAAGTCCACAAATCTATGGCTACTGGAAAATGTAAGGTTATAGTTATCTTAGAATTTCCAAACCGAAGGGGGAAGAAAACACACTGGCAGGAATAGCCTAAATTAGTGGGACGCTTGTCTATGTTCGTTCACTTTTTACTGTGCTACATGGTGATGTCTGGATGGAGTTAGCACTGCATCAAGAGGTGTGAAATCAAGCCAATCAGACCGAGTGTGTGTCAAGAGAGAGGGGGAGGGCAGTTTTCCGCAATTTGCCGCATAGGTGATGTCTGTAATTTGCCGCATAGGTGATGTCTGGTTAGACGAGTGTATGGGGGAGGGGAAATGATGTCATGGAATCATTCCTTATGGCGAAATCACTGTGAAATCAGAGATAACAACAATGCATTGAATTTATTGGTGGATTAAGCAGTGGACTGCTCTTGTGGATTTTTTTTTTGTGACAGTAGGCTACTACTTTGTCTATTCTTATAACACAGAAGGATGGATGTATTTGGTATCAATGGAAAGCTTCATTTGATATGCGTGGCATGTCTGTGCGATGCCGCGAGTAATTCAAGCGAGAGTAATGGATGCGCGGGGGAACGCAGAGCAATATAGATTGTAAATATTATGATATACTTTGATTTAAATTCATACTAGATTGTACAGACAAGTGTTGAGGCTCGTTGGAAAGCCCCGCTTCTGCTCTTCCGTGCAATACAGGTCTCATCTCGCTGTGACAAATAATCGCGGAGCAATAACAGAGAAGAATTGGTGATCGGGCTCATAGGGTTAAGATAAGGTTTTAACCTATTTTAAGGAGATTTACTTAACGCACAAGTAGACAAATTTACTTGTTTTCAGAAAGAGAGGTCTTAAAATAAGTCAAACTTTTCTTAAATTAAAGGGGGGTACACACAAAGATAATCAGGCTGAATATGCCCCAATTTTCTTAAGTCAAATGATTTACATTTTTCTATGAAGTTAGTGAACACGTTATCAAAATCAGTTTAATGCAGAACTGTATGCATGCGCTGAGAGTGACACACACACACATGTTGTTTGAGCAGGAGAGGGCAGGAACGTCGGGCAGGAACGTCCAGACAGACGACATCTCTGCTTCCTCACCAAAGGCACTGACTTGAATTTTTTACTTTTTAACCGCCTCCAGCAATTGCTTCAGTGACGTGTAAATGTATGTGCTCATGCAAAAATAAACATCCCCGCCCCCACACTCACATCTAAGCTTACGCACACGTCAAATACACAGGAATAATTATCGGCCTATTCACATCGGCTCCATTCTGACATCTGACCGATACTAATGTGTTAAAAAATGACCATATCGGCAGATTTTATATTGGTGGCCGATATATTATGCATCACTAAAATAACATCATGACACCATGACAGAAATCAAATTGAAGTTGTTAAACCATAGGTCACAGTTTAAATGGCAAGACCAAAGAGCCATTTCCTGAATCCCACATTATTTTCCCACATGCTCAAGTACTGAGGACAAAATAAACTCTCCAGAGATATTTGAAAAATACACCTTTAGTGAGACTAGTTCCTCATTACGTTTCAGGTGGCATTAAAGGTAAACTATGCAACGTTTTTCAGTTAATCAATTCGTTCCATACTGTTATATATGATTAAATGAGTCATTACCAGTCGAACAGCGTTTTTTTCGGCTGCCCTAGTGGTCTGTAGCGGTAGAACCACGCTTGCAATTTCAAGAGCCCTCGAGCACGCACCCATGCTCTACTCCAGGAAGTGTCATGTAAAGTCTCATGAAAAGGCACGGCAGACTGACCGATTGAGGAGTTTTGTAAACTATACACGCTAAAGCTGTAGGGGAAGCTCTGCAGAGAAATATGCAAGCATAAAACGAGCGAAAACGAAAAGTGAATGCGAAACCGGCGATGAAATCGCCAATCCTGCTTAGTTTTCCTTTAAATTACGTAATTTCATCACAACTAACCTGTTAACAGAGGGTTTAAGTAGTAACACACACACTGAGCTCCTCTCCATCTCTCGTTGGCGTTCTGCAGCACTTGCTGTGTTTTCAGGAAAGTATACATTCAGATAGAAGTGGCCCAAGTGCTCGCAAAGCCTCTGCAATTTGGGGGAATACATCTGCAGTAAAGAGAGGAAAACATTTATTAGATGGCCACTATGTCTCTGTTTGATGCATATTCTGTTATTCAAAAAATAAAATAGTTGCTTAAACTGCTGCCTCAGAAACAAAAACCTTTTGGTCATGACTTTGTGTTAATGATGCCAGCCACAGGCCAAGCAAACCTAACCAATTGGATCTGAGCAGTGGGTGGTCTGACTGCTGACAAGGGTTGTTCTGGTACCACCTACCACCAGCTACCACCACTATCTCATGTCAACATTCTAGAGGACGGGACGGCGACACCAGACTGGATTGAGGCAGAGTGAGAGTGGTTCATGTACAATCTTTTCCGTATTCATTGTTTGCAAGAGGTAGGTAAGACTATGGGGGTCAGGATTTGGATGGTTAACTTCAGCCAATTAGCATTGTGATTGGCCACCAACAGCTTTTAACCCTTAGGTTGTCCTCAAATCTTACCGACGTTCGTTATCCTTGGGGTCCCAATTTGACCCCAGCTACAGAAACTCTCCCCCCCCCCCCCGCCCCCCCCCCCCCCACACACACACCCCTTTATGAACCCTGGAACCCTGGCTGGCAATATTGCCCATCCAGTGTCAACAGCCCAAAGGCTGACTTTTTGGACTTTTTCAGACCTCTCAAAATAACTTATACAGCGCCCTCCACAATTATTGGCACCCCTGGTTAAGATGCGTTAAAAGCCTTAAAATAAATACATTTTTTATTGTAGAAGCATACTCTCACACTGAAAATTGTAGAAAAATGTAACCTTCAACTGAAGAGAATTTTAAGGTGGGAAAAAAATCCCTGACTGAGAAATAATTATTCTTCATAAAATCGCCTGTTCCACAATTATTGGCACCCCTAACAATTCCTAGGAAATAGATGTAATTAAAATATTTCTGTCATTTCTGTCATTTCTACAGTAGTTTACAAAGTCAATCAGAGTATGTAGGAACATTTAATTAGTAATTCTTAACATCCTGTTTCCCTGGGCTATCAATATAACGCGACACAGAGGCCATTTCTCTTCAACATGGGAAAGACAAAGGAACACACTGTTCAAGTAAGGCAGATGTGTGTCGACCTTCACAAGTAAGGCAATGGCTATAAGAAACTAGCCACTCGCACACCTGCCCATATCTATGGTCAGAGGAATCGTTAAGAAGTTTAAAACAACTGGAACAGTGGTAAACAAGCCTGGAAGAGGACGCAAGTTTATTTTGCCACCATGCACAGTGAGGAGGATGGTAAGAGAAACTAGAAAGTATAATTCCATGGAAGGAATTACCATTGCATGTAAATGTAAAAAGGTTGCTGTGTAAAACATTGTATTAGTTAAAAAGACAACAAAGGCTACTGTATGACACAATAAGAATAGATGAATAACAATAACCCAATTACAGTTCCACTGAAATGACTTGGAAACCCACATTTAAAAAGTGATTCATGAAAATGGATTAAAATTGTGGATAGTATTTTGGAAAATAAATCTTCATTTATTAAAATAATAGACTGAAATAAAGTTGCCAACTTCAAACGAGTTGCAAGCGCTGACACTTTGTTTAGTAGGCCTACTTTATTTATTTATTTGTTTATTTAAAAGGGACAATGCACATCAATTAACATTCTTTGTTTACACTCAAAATGTAAATGTGCCAGAGTTAGCAAAAGAGCTAGTTTTCATCTGTAGTCCCTTGGCAGGTCAACACATCATCACAATACATTATAAAAAGAATACAGGAAAGATAGAGAGCAAATTAAGAGAGAGAAAAAAAAAGATAGAATAGAAAGATAGAATAGATACAAAACATTGCATAGTGCTTGGAATGAGATAAACCAGCTATTAATGAGTGCAGTTTTGGTTGTTTTTAACCCATCTCTTTAGTGTAGTTTTAAATGATAAATAGCTGGTACTGTCTCTAATTTCAATTGGAAGGCAATTCCAATAATGTGACGCCCGTATTGAGAAGACTGTTTGGCTAAACTTGCTACGTCTATACTGAACAACACAGTATACTGAAGTTCACCAACGTATGATGTATGCAGCAACAGGTAGGCTGAGGAAATGATATAGCAAATATAACGTTAGCTAGCTAGCTAACAACAAACATGATGGCAATGATGAGAATGATAACAATGTAGCTTGTAGCCTACTGTACAAACGACTATGAGAAGAAGGCTTAAACCTAAATGGTAGCCTACAACTGGCATGTCTATCAGGTTGGACGCTGAGTTAAGACTGGCGTGGCTAGAAGCTAACGTTAAATTTGATTGTCGTTAGCTAATAGTGCTTACGTTAGGGTTTGATTGTCTAACTATGGTCCCAACGTACTGTAACGAAGCAAGATAGGAGTGGGCTACAGGAGACAAGACGAAGACGATAACGTTCCGTGGCATGGTATCAACGTTAGATTGCTTCTTCTAGTCACTAGTGTTTATGCCAGAGAGGGTTAAAGCGGAGCAGATGGCTAATGAAGGATTCTTTGCTACAGCTGTAGCTTAATGAGCACTACGTAACAATCCATTTCTGCCGCCAAAGCGTCTCAACGTTAAGTCTATGGGATTTTTTAACTCTTTTATCGTAAATATCTCAAAAAGTATAAAGTTCACAAATGTGAAAAATACATTTAACAAATCTCCGTTACAAGACCTGTGTAGGAGTGTTTGAATGACGTTAAACGGTTCAGTGGTTTTAGAGCCTTTGATCATTGATTTTGGTCGGAAGAAGAATAACTATTTTAAGAAGAACAGTGATAACAGTACATTGCATTGACATGCAATGTAATAAAAAAAATCTCCAAAACTCACTGTTACAGAATTGCATCAAATGGTTGCATCTTGGGGTCACAAAGTCTCCAAAACAACCATCTACATGCCAACAAGTTGTTTGGGAGGCATGCAGGGAAAAAACCTTTCTCACTCAAAATCATAAGCACAAACGTCTGGAGCGGTACTGGGCCTTCAACTGGGACCGTGTGCTTTGGTCAGATGAGACAAAGTTAGAGCTTTTTGGCAACAAACACTCTAAGTGGGTCTGGCGTAACAAAAAGATGAGTATGCAGAACAGCACCTCATGCCCACTGTGAAGTATGGGGGAGGATCTGTGATGCTGTGGGCCTGTTTCTCTTCCAAAGGGCCTGGGAACTTTGTTAGGGTGCATGGCATCATGAATGCTTTGAAATACCAGGACATTTTAAATCAAAATCTGGTGGCCTCTGCCCGAAAGCTGAAGATGGGTCGTCACTGGGTCTTTCAGCAAGATAATGACCCTAAACATATGGCCAAGTCTACACAGAAATGGTTCACCAGACACCGCATCAAGCTCCTACCATGGCCATCTCAGTTCCCAGACCTCAACCCCATTGAAAACCTGTGGGGTGAGTTGAAGAGGAGAGTGCAGAGGAGAGAACCCAGGTCGTTGGATGATTTGGAGATTTTGTGCAAAGAGGAATGGTCGAAGATCCCTCTTTCTGTTTTCTCTAATCTTGTGAAACATTATAAGACAAGATCAGGTGCTGTTTTATTAGCAAAAGGGGATTGTACAAAGCATTAACATCAGGGGTGCCAATAATTGTGGCACACATGATTTGATGTAAAATAATTATTTCTTAACCCTTCTAAATAAATGCACTTGTATTAAAGGTTGGATTTTATGCTTTTTTTCATTGTGGTCCTATATTATTTGAAAAAAAATGAATTTATTAGAAGCTAAAGAACACATCTTAACCAGGGGTGCCAATAATTATGGAGGGCACTGTATGTAATATGTACTTGTATATGTAATACAGTTTTTCTCAAATGCTAAAACACAAAAGCCAATCCTCTAAACCAAATGACCAGTTGCCTAAACACATTTACTAAATCTAGCCTCAATTTTTCAATACCATAAACACATTTCACATGAAGACACAATTCACAAAACACAATCCTCCGTTCTCATAAATCTAACCACATTTTTCCTTGCTAAAACACATGTTGCAAAACATATTCTCAAATGAAAGCTCATGTGATTAGGGATGTTAACCGGTGACTGTTTGACCGATGGTTGACCGTATCCACGTTAGCCGATCAAAGTTGTCGCTAGTCGGTTAAAAAAAAAAAAAAACGATCTCTAAATTAGGCTATTATTATAGACAGTGGACTAAACGCTACTACAGCTAGCCATCTCATTCCAAGGTCTTTTTTTGCGTGAAGTTAACAAATTATCCCTCACACTCAATTTGTAATAACTCGCCTGCTTGTAGGCTACTTAATAAACCAATAAAAACATTCGCACGCATGCCTTGGCCGGTGCGTCTTTTGTAATCTGGAGGTGCCCGTTTTATCCATTGTTTTTTATCGTGTTGCAGCAACTTTCCGCATAAGATGGGCTTAGATTTGGAAACACATTACATCTACATTTCAGGAAGGGTCAGCAATGGTAACAGATAAGGTAATGATGATCATCTTTCTTTATTATTGTTAGTAGGCCTACTTCCTCAAACTATAGCGGCGTCTCGGAGCTGTCATTTTCTTAAGTGAGCCGCGGCAATTTCAGTTTCAAATGAGCTTCTAACGCTAGACAAATGCCTTTATTTGCAACGCGATCACCTTGTACCCAAACCATTTCAAAACGAAGGAGCCATTTGTCCTCCACTTATTTACAAGCTCCTTGGTTTGCGGGACTCATGTTTCGCGCTCTAGGGGATTTTAAAAACAGTGACGTGAGTGAAAGTGCGGCGCCGCCGCCGGGGCTGTGTGTGTGAGCGGGGGACAGAGAGATGCGACAGAGTTGCAAAACTGCGTGGCTGTTATTTCAAATAGCGTAGAATATTTTAAACGAATCGGTTAACCGGTTTCAACCGGCTAATGAGGCTCGGTGGTCGGTCAAGAAAATTCGTAGTTTTCGCCATCCCTACATGTGATGCAAAATGCTTGCCACAGTCAGCAATAACTGAACATAATGAACACACCTGGCGTCATTCATTACACACAACGACTCAAAAATGAAGACACTTGTTGCTCATGCGCACAGTGACTATGGTGTGTGTGTGTGTGTGTGTGTGGTGTGAATGAAGAAAATAAAAGACCTTCACACCCTGATCACATTTTCTGTTGTGTACTGTTGTGTGCAATAGATTCTGTTTTTTAGCATTGAGTTGTGTTACAGTAGTGTACTTGGAGAATTTTCTGTACTGTACTGTTCATTTGAAACTTCATATGTTCATATAAATCCATTTTATAGACATTACTGTACTGTAACAAATCATGTTGCTGTATTTACAGCAATTGTGTGTTTCAGGTAATAAAAATGCAGTTATTTTGTTTTTATTGAGTAAAGATAAATTACTATAACTAAACATAACTCAATACAATTTCACTGAGATTACTTGAAAAACAAAATAAAAGAAATATATATATATATGAAAATTCATTAGTAAAATGGTGGATATAGCGTTTTGAATAAAAATAATTTTGTCTTTGACGGGATGTTGTAACGTGGCTCAAGCACTTTCAGCATATGTTTAAAGTAGGCTAGTGTTGTCACGATACCAACATTGGCCGGGTTTCCCAAAATTGTTAAGAAGCTCTTAAGTGCTAAGAACTTCTTAGGAGCGTTGTAAGAATGTTCTAAGAACGCTCCTAAGAAGTTCTTAGGACTTAAGAGCTTCTTAACGATTTTGGGAAACCCGGCCATTATGGCTACCGCCGTTCATTCCGACATACCCGCACTCCGACATTGACATCCAATTGTCGTAGTGGAGGCATGTCTCTTTATGGGAGAAAGTCCCACCACTCCGACATTTTTTTTTTTCATGGTCGCAGTGGCGGTATTTAACTTTTTTTTCAAACAACGTGCCATTCCGACATGAGGTCATTAATAGGCTATTAATGTCATAACTATATCCAATTGTGTAAAATAATAAAGATTCACATTTAAAATGTCATTGTGAAGACTTCTTGATATGGTTACGTGTCCGTTGCGTGCACGACTCGGGGAAGTGAAAGCAGTTCTATAGACATGGCAAGTTTTCTTCTCTGTCTCATTATTCGCGGACTAAGTGTAGCTAAATTAAGTTATTATTTTGCTGTCACTTCGTCTGTTTTATGGCCTAGAAGGTTGTATATGGTATCTGTGGATAGCTCTAGCTCTCCTCTTTTATCTGACATGCAAGCCGTATCTTTTTAACCACGGTTTCACGAGTAAATCAAACGAAAGTCGCGGTAGCCGAAGCTATATGATTCTTATTTGTTTGTCACTTCGTCTGTTTCTTTAACACAAAAGGATCGATGTGTTTGGTATCAATGGAAAGCTCTGTTTCTCCTCTTTCATTTGATATGCGTGTTATGTCTGTGCGATGCCTGGTCCCGGAGTAATTCAAGCGAGAGTGGCTGCGTGGCTGAACGCAGAGCAATATAGACTGTAAATGATATACTTTCATTTAAATTCATGATTTTATTTTTATTTTCATACTTGATCGTACAGACACGTGTCTAGTCTCGTTGGAAAGCCCCAGTTCTGAGCTCTTTAATGCAATATAGGTCTCATCTGGCTGTGACTAATAATAGCAGAGCAATGTAACAGAGAAGAATGGGTGTGTTTTTGACGCACTTTGCGTCCGTCGGGCTCATAGGGTCCGTTAAATTGACGTGGAAAAAAATAGGATTTGTAAACTGTCGGAATGGGGGTACTAAAATGTGTCGGATTGGCAGCATGTCGGAATAACACCATGTCTGAATAGCGGCATGTCGGACGAAAGGGATGTCGGACTGGCAGGATGTCGGACTGCCGACATGTAACCGGCCATTATTGTTTCGGTACCGATACTAAGTCAAGAATGACTTTTTCGATGCTTTTTAACAATGTTAGTTGACGTTTAATCACCAGTAGCCTTATATTGAATATTGTGTGATCATTCACACCAGTGGCCATCCAAGATTCTGCTTGACCCTCCACACACAATCTGCATAATTACTAGTATAGCTACAAATGTTTAGTCATTTGTGTACTGATTTAGCATATCTTTAATGTGGTGTGTAGGAGCTAGTGCGCATAAGAGGTGTGTGTAGTTGAGTCCCTTTAAGAAATACGTGAGGGTAATTAGGCTTCAGTCTCACTGTTTCATTCTTGTGAAAATAAGTTGGATATAGTGCATGATGACAAGGATATGTGGATGCAATTCGTTATGCTTTCTATGTCATTAGATAAAATACATGTTAATAAAACTAACAAGTCGAAGAAAATCTTTCTGGGATCATAAAAGAGATGAGTGTCTTGCAATGCTCCTTTATGATTTTAGTGAGCACAAGCTATCTCCAGATGTACAAGTTAGCCAAGGTTGCGTAGCTTATTGCTGACATTGAACCCAACAGTAGGCTAAGCCTAAATTACCTAAATATCATAGCATAGGTAGGTGCGCAACAAACTTGATAGATGTAAGTGTGCACAAACAAACTTCATATTAGGCTATTATTGTGTTGCTGCTGTGCAGCCACATCAGCACTTAAACTAGCAGCCATGTAGGCTATTGCTGGTTATGGCATGACCGCTAATAACGTGTGTGAGAGCAGAAAAGACGCGCAGGCAGGCTAGGGGAGCAGAGCCTACTACGGCTCTGAGGGACAGCATGCCTTGTGGACACGCATGTTACTTCAAAAGAACACACGGACATTATTATTAATAATTATTATAAATCAATCCGCGGATGATGTGTGTGCCGAACCGAAGATACTGATCCGAACGGATCACGGATCAATGATGATCCGTTGCACCACTATTAGAAATGCACCACGCTTTATTTTGTCTCACCATACTTGGTCGTGTGACTACTCGTGTAACTGTATTTTAATAGGGAAAACATGGAGGTGTTTGGTCACTTCTAACTTCTTCTCTGTTTGGATCCTAATGAATGCATTGGGCTAGCTAAGTGCTATCAAAGTTGTGCCGCGCGCCAGAGCCAGTGAGTGCACACATTAAAAATGTGAGAGGTATGTATCAATTCGTCTTAATTAAGCGAATAACATAGTTTAATATGAAAAAACGGTGAAGTGTTGCTTTAAAGATGCAATTAACGAAAATGTATACCGTAATTATAAAAAACTGGCTACAGAACCACTGTTTAAAGTTCAGCTTCAATATTCAAAAATGTCAGTGCCTTCTAGAACCACCAAATGGTGGTTAAGTA